>NC_090451.1:652484227-652803843 GCF_031143425.1 Pleurodeles waltl
GGGGAGTGCTGCAGGTGGCTAGGGTGAGGTGGGCCTGTTCCTTGCTTCACCCCATGTCAAATGTGGTGTAACTCTGCATAGTGATCCCAGGATGGGGTGTGGGGGGAGTGGGAGGGGTGGACATAATTAATAGACTGATGGGCTGTGGCATTGCCGGGTGCCGCATGAGGGTTGGATCAGTCTGCGGCACCCTCACTTTGACTCTTGACCCCTCAGAACACACTTTCACCTGGCTTCAAGGAGCCCCCGCACTTCTTTTGTAGACTGGCGGCCTCTCTTGAACTGTTGCACTGTCAGACGGTGTACTGAGGCGGCGGTGGGGGATTGCATGTGGAACCGTGCTGCTGCCCCAGAGACCAGGCGCACCCCGGCGGGCACATGCTAAAGCCAGAGGCTACTACACAGGACCTGGTACCTTTGTCTAAGTTTCTTGGACGATGTAGGCAGCCGCTGTCAGGGCGTGGTCTGGGCAAAAGCCCCCAAATCAATTATGTCAGGGCATGATCTGGGCAAAAGCCCCCAAATCGATTATGTCAGGGCATGGTCTGCCATATAAATCGATTATGACTATGCGAATGACTTCTCCCACATTGGTGGACTCGATTTGCCAGTTGGAATGCACTCTAGAAAAGCACATTGGGATATTTGATCAGGTCCTACAAGTCATTCAAAACTCCAAAACTGCTATGGAGACCCAACTTGGGGAGATAAAGGTAGAAAATGGTTTGCTGTAGGTCGACCATGTCAAATTTACAGAGAGGGTGGACACAGTGGAATCTTCCCTGACCTCTGAGCGATCATCCCTGGTGGTTATACAGAACCAACTAAAAACACTGCAAACTGAGGTGCGGGCCCTCAAGGCAAGGGGTGGAGGATGCTGAGAAGCGTTCACTGTGTAACAATTTCCATTTTCTGGCTTCCCTGAGGGGCCAGAGGGCTCCAATGTTGAGCTTTTCCAATAAGACTGGATGACAACTACAGTACTGGCTAACAAGCTTCAGAAGTTTTTCTCTATCGAGAGGTCACACCAGAACCCTGGTCGCCTCCCGTCCCTTCAGGGACCCCACCGTTCTTGGTGATAGCGCACCTGCTTAACTTCAGTGTTAGAAATTGGGTCTCTAGTTGGCATAAGTATGCACCCTGTCCAAGTAGGGACCACAATCCTAGTCAGGTTAAGTCAGATAAACAACCTAAATTAACCCGTGCTCACCCTCTGGGAGCTTGGCACAGAGCAGGCAGGCTTAACTTAGAAGGCAATGTGTAAAGTATTTGTGCAATGCTTAATTACAGTACCACATTGAAAGACACCACAAAATGGTCTCAACACCAGGTTAGAAAAATTGAGAATATTTTTTTGATTAAAACAAGACCAAAACAACAAAAATCCAATAAGTAGATCATAAGATGTGCAATTTTAAAGAGTTAGGTGAAAACAGTGCATAGAAGCGCAAAGCTCCAACTGGGGTTAGCTGGTCAGGCTGGACCGGGACAAAGTCACAACTTCAGGTTAACAGCAATGGAGGGAAGGCTGGCTACAGGGACCCCCTTGGGCATGCTGAACATAGTACCTTAAATCTTGGTGCACGGTCTGCGCTGTGTTGCTTTGCGAGGCTTCGCGTTGTCCAGCATCGGTTCTGAGAAGCTGAGAAGCGAGGCTTTGGGGGGATTGGCGTTGCCTTGCATTGATCCCAGGCTTTGTAGGGCTTGGCATTGCTGTGTCTCTGTTCCGATGAGCTTGCAGCTGCTCAGCAAGGCTTTGCGCGCTTTGCATTGCTTCGTGGCAGTTCTGATGAAAACCACATAAGGCGGAGCACTTTAGGCCCACTTCCAAGGGTCCAGAACTAGGGTGGCACCGCTTGGCTGGGTAGACTCACAAATGGCAGAGCCCAGGTGCTGTAGCTGGTTAGTTTCAGCAGTCCTTGATGCCCGCCAGACTGCAGAAGAACAGAGGGCAAGCCAACAAGCCCTTGGAGATTCGTGGGTTCAAGGATGTAGAGAGCAAGTCCAGTCCCTCTTACTGCAGGACATAAGCAGCAGGCCAGCACAGCAGAGCAAGTAGCAAAGTGGCAGTCCCTCCTGGCAGCACAGCAGTCCTTCTTCCTGGCAGACTGTCCTTGTTTCCTGTAGAATCTGAGATGGTGGGGTTTGGGGTCCAGTATTTATTCTTTGGTGCCCTGGCTCTGGAAGGTGGAGAAACTTCCAGGCTTTCCTTTGAAATGTACAGATGCCCTGCCTCCCCTGTACTGGTTCCAATCTGGCTGGAGTGACAATACAGGGTCATTAAGCCCTATTATGGGTGAACAGCACAAATTTATTTAGGTGTGAGGCAGTGCTAAGCTTCCCACCCATCAAGCCAGTTAATGCACCATTAACACCCATCAAGTCACGCCTAAATTCCCATTGTGTGTGGCTGTCTAGAGGGCACGCACAAAGCCCAGCTGTCACCCAACCCAGACAAGTATTCAGACGCAGGCAGAGGCATAGAATGGTTAAAGTAAGAAAATGCCAACTCTCTAAAAATTTCATTTTCTGACTTACAATTTAAAATCTGACTTTACCATAAACTGTGATTCCAGAGACACCAGCTTCCACAGTTCTGTCTTTTCCCAATTCCTGAGCCCACTGAATCTGTATATATTAAGCCTCCCACTTTCTTCTCATATCAATGCCTTCAATATGACCTCGAGTGCTGATACTTCTATTGTCATACATGCAACAGGATGTTGTAATCTGTAAAATGCTAATAAAGAAATATTTTTTTTAATGTAAATCATTTTATTGGAGATTTGAACATTAAGTTTAGGGGCATCGCTCCCAAGGGTGGTTGATTTAGAAAAGCTAAAGCAGGCCCAGGGAATACACAACTGTTTTACAGAGTGCTCGTAGTTTTGGTATGTGAATACAGTCATCTTCCTGGATGCATAAAAAGCACTTGATCAGGCCAAATGGGACCGCCTGCATCGTACTCTGAATAGGCTAACTGGGTTTGCTAACACGACTATGCACTGTATCAACAATCATTTGCAATGCAACGGGTCTCGCATTTCTCCGAGTTAGAGCTATTAGCAGTTGTAACGGCCCAACCAGACTTTTCTTGGCACGTTATGGAAAAAAGAGCACGATCACGCTGCTACAGTTCACTCGTAGTGAAACCTATCTGTAAAAGTGCAATTATCTACGTTACCGGCAAAAGTACAATTAACTATGTAACAGGGTCGATGTCATGGAAAGCGCTCGACTTCTGCCAAGTGAGATCGCGCTGCGAACAAAGATAAAAAGTAGTCCACAAACTGGATGGAAAACAGTGAGCCACGCATGTTTTCAGTACTTGGTCACTGTGCTCAAGGAGGGCTAACCACTGGAAAAGGCATGACGTATGCATGCCTTACACTAATGAAAGCAGCCCACGAACCAATGAAAGACCACTGACGTGACATGGACGGGGCTCCGAGCCCTTTTCTAACTCCTAAAGCGACGCAGGCTCGACCCTAAAAAGTGACCTGGCCCACACCCTATTTAATCAGTCAGATGCACCATGTGGTTCTGGCAGCCCACCCACGTTAGCACCAATATCCATCAAACCCTTGGAAATCAGGTCCAGTTTGAATCGTGCCTCAAGACAGGTGGGAAGGAATCTGATTTACTATCACATAACTAACACTTTGCTTTTTCTGCTGACATACAGCCCAAATTACGATTCCCCATAAAAGCTTCTTTTCAGATAGCACGTCATGATTGCATAAATTGGCAGTAACATTAGATATAGCTCCTACATTCCAATTAAACATCGGCGGAACTTTGGGCCTTCTTCTAAATTGGGGCAAAATTAATTTAGTTACATTTCGGTATGGTCTGAAAGGCACCCATTAACAAACCAGGTATTGCCTGAAATCTGACAATGTGTGGTCTGTACAGTTATGCGCCCACACGAAATATACGCTTTCAATAATTCCAATATATTCATGAGACTAATGCATTTTCTATCAGATTAGATACTCAAATAATTAGATCTATGCAGTAGATTGGATTCATTTTGTAATGATGTCTCGCCTTTTTCGTCATCAGTCTGGCAATCAGAAGAGACATAATTCAAGACCTATCAAGGATATATATAAAAAGAGTACTGACGTCAAAAAGGGACAATTGATCGCTGAGCGCATTAACTGGATGAGGTGCGGGGAAGATTCACGCACCATGATATTAGACCTATGTAAGAAGCAATAGATGAAGCAATCCTGTTGACTTAAACGTGGGCATCATCAAAAACCTCTAATGAAACAATTTTAGGTCTCAAAACTACTGCATTAATGACTAGGACTAGCATGGAAGTTGATCATTGGGAGGGGCAGTGGTTCCAAAATAAACTACCATGAGAGTACTTTTTTTTTTTTTGCTTTTACACAACCTAAAAGTAGTGTTGCGCTCACACCTTTTTCTTCAACCACCATAAACGCTCTCCCCTTTATTTCACGTTTAAATGCTCTTTTTCACCCTGCGTTGTCCCTTTGTTTTTCCATCTCTTCTCTCCTCTTTTCTCTAGTTGACTGTGTCAAAGTGTGATGAGGAAAAAAAGTGCCAGTCCCCAAAAATGATTCAGTGTGCCCCATCAGCAACCACTGGTTCAAATGAAGCACTGTCTCCCAACAATGCCACCAGCTGTCCGTCCTGCCCAATTTTTATATTTTAAAACGTTTCTTCATGCCCTTACCAGTTGTAACCAATCAATTCTTTGAGATTGCACATCTATCAAAGCACATTTATAGATTTCATTTAATTATGAATTACAAGTGGGAGATAGCGCACTGAAACAATTTTTTCACAGCAGGTTTCAAGGCCTTCTTCCAATTTACAATGTTAGTGCGTTACTTATTTGGAATTCATGGGCAGAATCCCGGTCACTTTGCATTGTGCCAGACTGAAAATGCAAATCCCCTTTGTACATCTAGTCCATACAAATATAACTTTAATAAACAACTTAAATGAAGTGGTACAGCGTCCCAGCATTAACAGTGAATTCCCAAAAATAACCTATTTGAATAAGGCCTGAAACAGACAGATGAAGAATAGTAAGGAAGGGTAACAGTCAAAGCGTGCAAGAGGGAAATACTGAAAGAAGCAGATCAACAGCTGTTCATAATGCCTTTAAACAAGACTTATCAGAATAAAGGAAACAAGACACCAAAGTATACTGACCTGATCAAAAGTAACAAACAACGCAAATAAGCCAAGTATAATGGACTCCACCAGCAGAACGATCCAATGCACTCTAAAAGCAAACAAATGAAAATGAAGTTAGACTTTCAAGTCCTAATCTGCTAGTTCCTACGTTTTACCACTGTACCTGACGGGGTATAATGGTAAATATCAATTTGAAATTGAGTCATACAGAGTGTATACTACTTGCCCACAGAATGCTCATTTCATCAACCTACTTGTCACACTTATGCTAGCATTTTTACTCCTACGTTTGTCAAGTTCGAGCCGCAGCACTGAGTGTAAATATAAAGACATCCTAATGCTCACACCCGACTTTCCACGCCAGAAGCGAGGAGCCATGAAGAACAATTACCACTGGTGTGAAAAGCTAGTAGCCCTGTCCCTAGAAATCCATTCGCATAGTGGGGAGTATGGTTGGTTCCGTAAGGAATCTACAGCTAGATATGGTCTCTACCAGATAAGGCGTTACCAAAGGTAAGTAACTTGCTAATCTGAAAGAGACTTCTAACCACAGATTCCTTACCTTAGAATAGATACCCATGCAATACCTTCCCTGGAGGTGGTTCTGCGCAGCAATTTCAGATGAGGAAGTCCTGCAGGACTGAACGGGCATAATGCCCATCTCGACAGACCTGACTGTCCAGACAGTAGTATTTCGTAAACGTGTGCAATGAGGTCCACGTTGCTGCCTGGCAGATGTATAGGACCGGAACTCCGTGTGCTAAAGCAGTGTTCATAGCTTTGGCTCTGGTGGAATGAGCTTGCAAGCCCTTGGGGGTTGCTCTTTGTCCAATGTGTAGCAGATTTTGATGCAGGGTAAAACCCATCTAGAGATTGTCCACTTCTGCACGGCCTGTCCTTTCTTCGCTCTAACATACTCCACAAAAAGATGGTCATCCACACGGAACTCTAGAATGCCGTCAATGTAGAACGACAAGGCTCTTTTTGGGTCCAGATGGTGGAGTCGCTCCTCTTCCTTAGTGGGATGAGGCAGAGAGTAAAAAGTGGGAAAACTGATGGATTGGGCTACGTGAAAGGGAGTGATCACTTTCGGAAGAAAGGAGGCCCTAGTGTGAAGCACTAGATTGTCAGGAGAGGTATGGAGGCTTGGATGACAATGCCTGAAGCTCGCTGACTGTTCGGGCAGATGTTATCACCACAAGGAAGGCTGTCTTGATCATAAGGAGCCTAAGGGAATAATTATGATGTGGCTAGAAGGGAGTGCACATCAAAAAGGTTAAGACAAGATTAAGGTCATTCTGAGGCATGATGAATGGAAAAAGATGAACAAGAACTTTCAGAAACGTATGCACAATGCGTGACTTGAAGAGAGATGGCTAGTTAGGCAACCGCTAAAAAAGCAGAGATAGCAGAGACATAGACTTTAAGAGTGCCCAGAACAAGGCCCTGCTAGGCAAGAGAAACAACGTAGAGCAGAAATTGAGAGAGAGTGTAAGAGAGGGGTCATCGTGATTGTAGGAACACCATGCCATAATTTTGTTTTCCAACAGAAGGCGTAAACCGTTTTGGTTGAGGAATGCCTGGCTGCCAAGATGACATCACAGACTTCGGGAAGAAGATCGAAAGCTGTCAACTGCCGGCACTCAACCTCCATGCAAGAAGATGGAGACTGGACAGGTTCAGGTGGAGGACCCTCCCCTACTGCTGCAACAGAAGATCCTCCCGCATAGGCAGTCTGGTCTAAAGGATCAATGGCCATGCTCAATAGTTCAGAATACCAGACACTGTGCCCAGTCCGGGGCCACACAGATGACTTTAGCCCAGTCGTTCTTGATCTTCTTGAGAACTCTGGGCAGGAGTGGTATTGGCAGAAAGGCATACATCAGGTATCAGCCCCACTCAAGACAAAAAGCGTCTCAGAGCGAGAGGTGCCTTGGAACTGCAGCAAACAAAACTGCTTACACTGCACATTCTCTGTAGAGGCAAACAGTCTAACCAAAGCTCTCCCGACAGCAGAAAGATACCTTTCATCACCTCTGGATTGAGACACCATTTGTGATCAGCTAGGCATCTTCGGCTGAGTTGTGCTGCCCAAAACAGCCCACCAGATGTTGAACCAGGGGTATGCCCTTATGTTCCAGCCATGTCCAAAGGCGGAGAGCCTCTGACAAAGGGTCCACAACCCCACCCTCCACTGTTTGTTGCAGTACCACAGAGGTGGTGTTTTCCGTGAACACTTGCACTAGCCTTCCCTTGATAGAGGGCAGAAAGGCTTTCAAAGCCACCCAGATCGCAGGAGTTCCAATAGGTTGATCTGGAGTCTGGATTCTGCCAGAGACCACAGTTTTCTGATCTCCACCTCTCCCAGATGGCTACCCCATCCCAGGCGTGACGCATCTGTCACTACTGTCAGACCTGGTTGGGGAAGGGAGAGGGGCCTGCTGCTGACCCAATCACAGTTTGTTAGCCACCACTGCAGATCTTTTGCAATTCCCTCTGGCATCTGGACCACTGCAGCTTCAGGTCCTACTGCTGATCCCACATATGCCAGTATGCATGTGTTACCAGCAAGACACAAGAAACCAGAGTTCCAACAGCCCCAGAGTCTGTCTCACCAAAATCCCGGATAAAGGCTCAAACATCAGTATCACAGCCTGAATATCCTGGACTAGCCATTTAGAAGGATGGGCCTGAACTGGGCCATGTCCGAAAGAGCTCAGATGAAAGAGAGTATCTGAGAGGGAGTCAACTGTGATTTTGGCATGTTTATAGTGAACCCCAGTGAGTGAAAGGTCCGCTGTAGTCTGGAGGTGGGACAGGACAGTCTGGGGCGAGCTCGCCTTCAACAATCAGCCTTCAAGATAGGGGAAGACTGGCACCTCCGATCTCTGCAGATGAGCTGCAACCCCCGCCATCACGTTGGTGAACACCAAAGGGGCGCTGGGAGCCCCTTCCGTGGCCACGAAAGACGGATTGACAGTGATGAGGGGACACAGGAAGGCCCAAGGACCTGGCCGTAGCCCTCCTGTCCTTGAAGCGCTCTAGTGCCAAATCTGCCTTGTCTCCAAAGAGACGGGAGCAATCAAAGGGCATGGCTATAAGAGAGGAATAGACATGCCCAGAAAAGCCAGTCATCCTCAACCAGGCGTGGCGCCTCAAGGCCACTGTCGATGAAACTGTTCTGCCCAGTGAGCAACTAGCATTAATTGTTGAACCCACTCACCTGTGATCAAGGCTACGCAGAAAGCCGAAACGAGGCAGGAAAAGAACTGGAGAAAAATAACTTGCTGTATTTTTATTTGAAAATAAAATGTTTGGCTGTAACAGGAATTGGGCTTCAGCATTTTTGGGATTTGTTTGCTAACGGAATGCTCCGTTCCTGTCAGCTGAAGCCGCTCTGCAGGGTTGGGGCTCCCATTACGGAGATGCTGTACTTGGATATATATATATATATATATATATATATATATATATATATATATATATATATATATATATATATATATATAGCCAAGCTAGATAATTATTAAGAATTAAAATGAGTCACCATGGGGGTTGAATTCTTCATCCTTGCCAGCATCAAGCCAAGGAACCCTACACGGCTGAGGCGGGAGGTCTTCCCAACATCTTTTTCCTGAACCGTGCATCCTCGTACAGGCAAGCTCCTTCTATTCTACCCCAGTGCCAAGTTTCCCAACCTTATATGCCTTAAAAAAAACTTTACAGGAAGATTCTGGCTATCTCCCGCTCCCTTAGGTTATGAAATTCAAGTGCTGGCAGTACTCGTCGGCTTCGAAACCACACAAAGGAACGATCCCTGTCCCAACGGGCATTCCAGAGACAGAGGAGCTGTACTTTTCCTTGATGAAAACATTCCCAGACTGAGACTCTCTTATCACGTCTCCCTTCCACATCCCCCATGTTATGTTCCTGCACGGTGTAACCCTGTGTTAGTGAGAAAAGCACAAACACTTTCTATGAGGAAAACAAGCCCGGTGTGGAAAACCCCTGCGCCACTGCTGGGCCGGCACCTGAAGCGAAGTACAAAAATGGAGTCCGTGGTCAAATACAGATAGACAGCATTACATGCCCTAATAAAAACATTACTGTGGAGGATTTCTTCATGGAGCATAAAAAAGCCAAATACTATTTGGATACAAGATTAAATAAAAAAAACTGAGAAGCTCGGTCTTTGCAAAATCAACAGTACTTAAATGTAGGCCATTCAAATCTTCCATTCAATTCTTATTTTAGAGTTCACCTAAAGCAACAATTATCGCTTTCCCAACAACCATTACCATGTTCGTTCCTGATTGGGTAGTGTGATGCATTTTGGGTGCCTTAATGTTGTTGCCCCATCTTTGGTTACTCTTATTTCCCATAGAGGTCTGAATTCATCTCCTGTGACCTACCACTGTCAACTGTATCTGTGATACAGCCCTAGGAATGTAAGTCACCTCCCCCCCAACCAACATTTAGTATACGTGGGGGCTAGGGCGGACAATGTCCCGCCTGACTACCATTACACACACTTTCAGCACTTTAACCACTAAACATTTGAATGAGCTTTTAGTCATTACACTAATCAAAAATTACTTTGGTTTCTGACAAATAGGAAGCCTTATCCATATCCTCAAAGGATCCTAGTACCCAGTATAGATAGGCTTTGGGTTACATAACCCACAAGAAAGCACTCCAATGTTATTAATAACAACTTTTAATATAGGAAATATTATTCCACCAATGCTATTTTATATCATACCCAGCACTACCCTCTCCCCGTAAAAATTGTATACACCCACACTTACAGATGGGCACGGTTATCAGACGGTGCAGTCTTCTCTGTCTCGCCAGAATGTCCCCTCACCAACGGCCATAGCCATGCGGACAACAGTAGGCCCATGGCATACAGACTCAATATACCTATGAAAGAGAAACACAAGATCATCTGCTACTGTGGTCTTCGCAAGCATTTTGAATGGTTTTGTAGGAGTCACAACAATGCAGATGAGCAAAAATGCCACCCAAACTCAAGAGCCACCAAACAGATAAAGAGGAGCCGTATGAGAGGACAAAATCTGCAAATTAGAATTCTTATGCCTACAACATTCTAAACATCATGATGAAGATGCTCTTGGAAACTGCAGAGAAATTGTCCATTGAAAGTTTTAGAGTGATTTTACTTTAAAAAAAATCATGATCAAAATCATGCAAAGGAGTGGGGGGGAGAAATATCTAAATTCAATATATTACTGGCGAGGTCCTAAGAAATGCTAATCAAGAATTCAGATCACTTAATATGGCTGAATGATGAGTTTCCTGAGGTTTCCTGTGGTTCTTTCCTTGTATAACCCATCTTGGTGGGAACAACTACCCTCCCTGCAGCCTGTGTATCTGTCTCATCCGATAGCCCATCTCCCTCTACTCTTGTAGGAGCAGCGGATGCACAAGGAGTTTCCCTTCTGTATGCATCCCTTTTTAGCCTTCACTGCTGCCAGCATGCATACAGGAAGGTTGCGCTACCACAAATTCCACGCCCTTCAACTAGCATTTCTACCTCTCTATAGAGTGGCGAAGGCCGAGCAGATGAAGAACTTTTCCCCGATAAGTCAGGGAGGGACTGACATTATCCATATTCATGACTTGAGGGGCAGAGATGCAAGTTAGATGAAACAAGACGTATGGGATGCAGGGGACAATGGGGCACCATTCTGGTAGAGGAGGAGGGGATGGATAAATAGTAGCTGCAGGAAAGGAGAGCTAGTTTCTATGAAAGCATTGCCATCAGTAGGGTTTGATTACATTATTTCTTTACAATTTAGTTCATGCAAAGCATATTCCATCTGAAGGTGCTGTACATAAAAACAAGGTGAAGGTCCACCTCTCCTTTACATGGAACATTTCAAGTACTACTATAACCAGTGTAAAGGAATCGACTTAGAAAACTACAGAGGACAGAACAAAGGGGTGGAAATGCAAGGACAAGAAAAGCACAAGGTAATTAATTATTCATTGTCATTACTATTATCAAATGAAAACCATTAGGATTTCATTAGACATCTGAGAAAGCCAGGTCGAACAAAGCATTAGAGGGGGGACAGGGTCTTATGACCCAGATTCTTCACTTGGTTTTATCCTGCTGTCTTACCACAGGAGGGAGGGATCACGTCTGACCCAACTCCTTCAATGGCAGCTCCCTCTCTACTCCTCCAAGCATGCTTTCAGTGCTGCCAAGTTTTCCGTCCGCTTAAATGTGTCAATCTATACATTTCCTGTACACCCCTTATCAGAAATATATTCCTGAGCCCCATGGTGTTAGAACTGCCTTCAGCTCCAATGAGCATTGCTCCCATGAGCATAGTTTGTTAATCTCATACAGAGGGCAGTGCTTGATTATTTACTGCTAGAATCCGAAGTGCCACACAGACACTAATAAGGAAGTGAAATGAAGCAGCAGGCAGGTTGCCCACCTGTACATGAGCACGCCAGATTCCAGAAGTAAAGATACTATTTTGTTCAGACCCTCTTGTTTCGACCTTCTCCATTTCAATTTGGGCATGTTTTGTTCCGTTTCTCCATCCGATCCCACAGAAACAATTAGAAACAACGGTAGTTCACCACTATTAATGATCTAGCCAGGTCCAATTTTTTCAGTATGCTGTTATACATATCTTCTTGTTATTCTTTTCCTCTTTTTCAACAAAGTAAAAATTTCATTACAGCAACAGCCAACGCGTTTCGTCCTTTTCCATAGGACTTCTTCAGGGCTAGTCAATTAGCTTCAGGTTTAATTTGTCATGTGATTTTCCATATGTCATGGGTACTTCCAGGTCATGCATCTTCCATTCTTCCAATCGTCGGGGGAACAATAGTATTCCATCAGCGATATACACAATGTGTCCCACAGCAACACTTTAAAAGTAAACTCAATCTGACAAACTCTCATAGCTCCTGGCTTTGATAGCCATATCGATTAGTCTTCTGCTGGCTGCTTTGGGTAAGGAAGAACTCCACTGCTCAGGCCTGTCAGGCCCGTGCTGAAGTAGTATCAGGCCAAGCAATGCGATTTAACAGAAGAGTGACTGGAGTTCTGCAGTGGAGGTTGGTTATATGAACTGGGATGCAGCAGCCTCACATTTTAGTCAGGAACACATTAAAAGTCCTGGCACGACCACTTCACTGATGCACTCAATGATGCCTATCCTCTGAAGTCAAACAGATTACAGACAGATGCCTGCATGCGCAGTGCAACCTCTGATTACAGAGGTCAGCACATGGGTTGTGCTGATATCATACTTGCCAATATTTTATGGCCAAATGACAGTTTTAGCAGGTTTTCAAACATGCTAATTTGCTTAATTATGATATTACAGGAAACTACAGCATATGATCATTTCACCAGGTTGTGATATCACAGGAAATTACAGCACATGGCATGAGACCGACGTCAGATCACAAGAAAGGACTCTGACAGACATTGCTACTGGGTGGGATAGCTAATTAAACTAATTGAGATATCTTCCTGGGCCCCACAGAAACAAGGCAGAAGATAAGAAATTACTATATTGTTACCAACATTCTTTATTCACCAACAATGCGGTCTCTATATTTTCAATTGTCTATTTTCAGTGCTAGTCTTCCAGCGTGTTTAAGTATAATCCACTGCGGCCATTTTCAACCTTCTCATTACCCTCAGATGTTTCAAGGTCTCCCGCATAACCCACCTGCACCAAGTATTGTAGTTCTATCATTACTTGCTTGTGAGCAGAGCAAAGGAAGCGAAAGCCATAATGAGAGAAGACACGGCAGAGAAAGGTAAGAAAAAAGGTAGAATAAGAGGGAGAGGACAGGAGCCAGAGCGTGGAAGGCAGGTAGTGTGTAAGAGGGAGAGAATTGCCGGATGAGGAGCATGCAAGAGAAAAGAAAGAAGGGAAATAGACTGAGCGATCCATATGATAAAATATTAGAGAAGAAACAGGAGGGGGGCCAAAAAAGGAGTTGGAGAGAGGAACGAGGGAAAAAGGAACGGGTGGAAATGAGAATAAAAAGGAAAGTGAAGTAAAAGTGGGGTGTCGACGAAAGGCACAGAAATGAAAAGGTTGACAAGTTGCATGAGAAGGTGTGAGACAAAAAGGAAGACAAATGGGGGAAGAATGGAAAATTGGGGGTGAACAGGAGGGATGAGAGAAAAGAGACAAGTGCGAAAAAGTGGAGAAGAGGCACCAAAACAAGATGATATATGTTGAAAGTGTTAAGTAAGGAAAGATGATCGGGGGAGAGAGTGAGAGCGAAAGGAGGAGGAAGGGAGAGTGAAAGTACAAGTTACTTACCTTTGGTAACCATATATCTGGTAGAGACATATTCTAGTTGCAGATTCCTTACCTTTGAATTTCCCCAGGCATCAGTCTGGATCCAGAGATTTTTCCTTGAGCAGTACCTTGGCACGCAGTCAGGTGGCGTCGGTCGACTCCGCGGGCGTCGTTGGCATCGTGTTCGCCGTGATGATGTTACGTTCTTATATAGGCGCCAACCCTGCGCGCTGACATCAGTTTCTTTTTACGCCAGTAGCGCGGAGCCATGAAGAACACAGAGTGGTACACCAAAACTAGGGCCCTTAAAGGGAAGTTCCTGTCCCTAGAAATCAGTTTGCAGTGCGGGGAGGATGGGCGGGTCGGTAAGGAATCTGCAACTAGAATATGTCTCTACCAGATATATCGTTACCGAAGGTAAGTAGCATGTAGATCTGATAAAGACTTCTAGTTGCAGATTCCTTAACTTTGAATAGATACCCGAACAATACCATCCCCGGCGGAGGGCTGCGAACCAAGATCACACCAAGAAGTCCTGCAGGACCGAACGGCCAAAGTAGCCGTCCCTGTGGACCTCATTGTCCAGGCAGTAGTGTTTGGTAAAAGTGTGCAGAGATGCCCACGTTGCTGCCTGACAGATGTCCAGGACTGGAACGCCCGTACTAGCGCTGTGGTAGCAGCGGTAGCTCTGGTGGAGTGAGCACGCAAACTTCAAGAGGTTGCTTCTTGGCCAGAGCATAGCACATTTTGATGCATTAGAGCACCCATCATGAAATGGTCCTCTTCTGCATCGCCTTCCCCTTCTTTGCACCCACATATCCCACAAAGAGGTGATCGTCTACCTGGACGTCTTTGGTACGATCAAGGTAGAACACCAACGCTCTTTTTGGGTCCAGATGGTGAGTCTCTCCTCTTCATCTGAGGAATGGGGGGCTGCATAAAAGACAGGCATGGTGATGGACTATCCGACATGGAAGGGTGTCACTACCTTAGGTAGGAAAGAAGCCCTTGTGCGAAGTAATCACTTTGTCAGGATGTATTGCTAGGAAAGGTGGCTTAGATGAAAGAGCCTGGAGCTCACTTACTCTGCGGGCAGAGGTGATGGCTACTAAAAAGACAGTCTTGATGGTTAAGAGCCGTAAAGGGCAGTTGTGAAGCAGCTCGAACAGGGCACACATAAGGTATGTTTTTACTAGGTTTAGATCCCTTTGGGGTATGATGAATAGGATAGGAGGAAAAAGATGTGTGAAGCCTTTAAGAAACCTCCCAAAAATGGGAGATTTAAATAAAGAAGGCTGATCTGGTAACCTCAAGAAAGCAGAGATAGCAGAAAGATATCCCTTAAGGGTGCCCAGGGTGGAGCCCTGCTGGGCAAGGGAAAGAATAAAGAGGAGAATCTAAGAAAGAGGAGCATATAGAGGATCGACAGGTTTGTCAATGCACCATGCCACAAATTTCTTCCAACGTCAGGCATACACGGTTTTGGCTGAGGGGCACCTTGCTGCCAAGATAACGTTACAGACTTCGGGTGGCAGGTCAAAACACGTCAACTGTCGCCACTTAATCTCCTCGCAAGAAGTTAGAGGGTGGACAGGTTTGGATGGATGACACTCCCCTGCTGCTGTGACAGAAAATCCTCCCAAAGAGGCAGTCTGATTGGAGGAGCTATGGCCCTGCTCAATAGCTTGGGAAACCAGACTCTTCATACCCAGTTTGGAACCACCAGGATTACTTGGGCCCGGTCTTGCCTGATCTTCTTAAGAACTCTAGGCAGAAGTGGTATGGGCGGAAAGGCATAGAGGAGGCATGAATTCCACTTGTGACGAAAAGCATCCCCGAGCAAGTGCCACCTTAGAAACTCCAACACACAAAACAGCTGACATTGCACATTCTCTATGGAGGTGAACAACTCTAACCAAAGTTCTCCCCACGGAAGGAAGAGACCTTGCGCCACCTCCCGATGGAGATGCCATTCGTGATCGACCATGCATCGTCGGCTAAGTTCGTGTGCCCTGGCATTGAAGAAGCCCGCCAGGTGTTGAACCTCCAGGGAAATGCCCTGATGTTCCAGCCAAGTCCAGAGGCGAAGAGCCTCTTGACAAAGGGTCCACAACCCCACTCTGCCTTGTTTGTTGCAGTACCACATAGCGGTGGTGTTGTCTGTGAACACCTGCACTGCTTTCCCTTTGAGAGAGGAAAGGAATGCCTTTAATGCTAGTCAAATCGCTCGGAGATCCAGAAGATTGATATGGAGCCCAGTTTCCACCAGAGGCCTCTGATCTCCGCCTCTCCCATGTGGCCGCCCCATCCCAGGAGTGACACATCTGTCACTACTGTAAGATTAGGTTAGGGAAAGGAGAGAGATCTGCCTTTGATCCAATCCCGATTCATTAACTACCACTGCAGGTCTCTCGCAGTTCCTTCCGAGATCTGGACCTTGTAGGAGAGATTCCCCTGATGCTGCGCCCACTGGAACTTCAGGTCCCACTGCAGAGCCTGCATATGCCATCTGGCCTTTTGAACTAGCAGGATGGAGGAGGCCATGAGGGACAGCAGCCTCAGAGTCATTCTCACCTAAATCCAGGATAGAGGCTGAAACATCGGTATCATAGTACGAATACCCTGGACTCCCTTTTCGGGAGGATACGCCCGAAACTGCACTGTATCCAGAATAGCTCTGATGAAAGGGAGTATCTGAGAAGGAGTGAGGTGTTACTTCGGCATGTTGACAGTGAACCCCAGCGAATGCAAAAGGTTCGCCATAGTCTGGAGGTGGGAGACAATTGTCTGGGGCGCATTTGCCTTCAACAGCCAATCATCGAGGTAGGGGAAGACTGGGACCCCTAACCTGTGCAGATGATCTGCCACCACTACCATCACTTTCGTGAACACCCGAGGGGCACTGGTAAGGCCAAAAGGGAGTACGATAAACAAAGTGTTTGTGACCTCCCACGAATTGTAGGTAACGTCTGTGGGCCAGCAAGATGGGAATGTGAAAATATGCATCTTGCAAGTCCAACGCTACCATCCAGTCTCCGGATCCAGGACAGATAGGACCTGAGCCAATGTCAACATTTTGAACTTCTCCTTCTTGAGGAAGAGGTTGAGGGACTGAAGATCTAATATAGGACAAAGACCCTTGTCCTTTTTTGGCACCAGAAAGTAGCGGGAATAGCAACCACAACTTACTTCTGGCAATGGAACCCTCTCGATAGCTCCTCTGGCAAAAAGGGCTTGGACTTCCTCACGGAGAAGTGTCATATGATCCTCAGATATGGCTGGAGGAGGTGTCTCGAAGGGGAGGGAGTAGCCCCTTCAGACAATCTGGAGAACCCGCCTGTCCGTGGTAATGGATTGCCATTGGGGCAGGTAATGGCGAATCCTGCCACCAACTGGGTCCTGGGGTACCCGCGGACTAGGAATGTTTGGAGGCTGAGGAGGGGGCGGGGTGGACTGGGCGACCCGCTGGCTTCCTGATCCCCGGGTGCATGGGATCCCGCGTCTGCGCAGTGGCAGTACAGCATGCACGGGTCGATGGCCAGGGGGGAAAGAACGCCGTTGGGTGCCCCTTCTGTAACCACGAAATGGGCGAGAGGCAGACTGCTGGGGTCTAAGAGCAGGCGCAAGGCAAAGGGAGCGGGCCGTGGCTTGGGAATCCTTTAAGCGCTCGAGCGCTGAGTCTGCCTTGTCTCCAAAGAGACGTGTGCCATCAAAGGGCATGTCCATCAGAGATTGCTGGACATCCCCTGTTAAGCCAGATGTTCTCAGCCAGGTGTGGCGTTTCAATACCACCGCTGATGCAGCCGATCTGCCCAGAGAGTTGGTTGTATCCAGTCCACAAGAATCATAAACTTTGCTGCATCCCTCCCATCTGTCACGGCTTGGGAAAGGACAGTCCGGGCCTTCTCCGGAACTCTAGGCAGCACTTGCACGACCGTATCCCGGAGAGTATGGGAATAGCGCCCAAAAGGCATGCAGTGTTCACGGACCACAGCACTAGACTGTTGGAAGAAAACAACTTCTTCCCTAACTTGTCCAATCTTTTTGGTTTCCTATCCAGGGGTGCGGCAGAGAATACGCCTGATGAAGAGGAAGCCTGGATGGCAAATCTCTCAGGCGTGGGGTGTTGGGTAAGGAATTTTGGGTCTGTCGGCGCAGGCCAATGGTGGTGGGCAATCGTCCTATTCACAGGAGCCCCTGTGCTGGGTCTGGACCAAGTACCCAAAAGGACGTCCGTCAGTCCCTCATTAAAGGGAAGAAGGGGTTCTGATGTGGAAGACCCCAACTGAAGCACATCGGTTAGAATACTAGGCCTAACCTTCACAGGAGGTAGCTCAAGGTCCAAGACCTCACCCACCTTTCGCACCACCATGGAGTATGAGGCGCCTCGACAAAAATGTCATTGTAGTCAAGAAGTGACTGAAGTAGCTCTCTCCGGATCTGCGCGTAGGCTGGCGCGGAAAGAAAAGAACTGGCAGCACGTCAGGGTGGCGCCTATATACGACCGTTTCATCATCACGGCGACCGCAACACCAACGACGCCCACGGAGTCGACCGGCACCACCTGACGGCACGCAAAGGTACTGCTCGAAGAAACATCTCCAGATCCATACTGACGCCTGGGGAAATTCAAAGGTAAGGAATCTGCAACTAGAAGTCTCTATCAGATGGAGTGGCACAACGTTGTATTGACAATGTTTATACTTCAATCGCAGCTTTACAACGGAGGCATGGAGAAGATAAATCGAACTTTTGGACAAACCGCATTAAATAAAGCCCGGTTCAGAATGTGGATAGTCAAAGTCATAAGACAACTGGCATACTGAATAAAGACTGGTTGTCTTCTGCTTGAACACGTGACTAGTTGGCAAAATTGTGTCAGTAATAAAAGTGCATACAGTAGTTTCTGTGACAGGCATGTTGGACACTCCACCCTTCGATGACAGCCATTGATTATGAACATGTGGAGCCCAGGAGGCTTCCTGGTGCAGAGCGTGCTCTTGCAATGAGCCCACGTATGTAGATGTGAAGAGCTCAACTGCTTCGGAGACCACCATTTCCCCATGACTGTAAAAATCACTTTGTTGTAAGTCAAAATTTAGCAAAAATAATGCATGTAGTACAGCTCTGCTGTCCCCTGTACATTTCCACCTTTACTTTACGTAGGATAGTGAATATGCGGATCGGATTAGTATACAAAAGTAACATCTATTTAATGATCCATACACTTTCATGGTCTGTTATTATGTTATCCATATCTTTATTAGGTGGCTTGGGAGAGGGCAGAGGGAGGAACACAAGGGTGGGAGGAAGCAACACAGGGGCGCGGTGGATGGAAAGCAAAGTGGAGGGTGCAGTACGGGGAGAAAAAAATAAACAGGCAAGAGAGCAATGTAGCACAATGGGTGGAAAAAAGCTAAGAGGTGAGAGAGAGAGAGAGAGAGAGAGAGAGAGAGAGAGAGAGAGAGAGAGAGAGAGAGAGAGAAAGAGCGCAAAATTGAGTTTGTGAGAGAAGACGACCATGGGCGAGAAAGCAACATGTGGAAGAGAAACATATGAAGGTGAGTGCATCAGGGACAGGTGTGAGGAGAAGTACACATACGAGAGACTGCAACACAGAGTGTGGATTTAGGTGAGAACACAATGACTCTCATTGGTGCATACGACAAAAGAAAGAAAAAGATAATTCCCATAAAAGTAGGCAGTGGAAGAATCCAAGTAAACTGGCAATGCTCCAGAGTAGGGACAGACACAAGACAGACAATGCAAGCCACTGAATAAGAGGCATGCAAAGGAGAGCAACAGTAAAGCAAAATAAAATGGCAAGCAATGGGCAGGCTGCTAGGCCCTCTATGTTTTTGGTTGGTAATGTAAAGAAACTGGAAGGTGGATAAATGCCACCAAGTTTTAGAAAACGTAGCAAAGAGTCCAGGGGTTACAGCTAATATAAAAGAACAGAGTATTGCATAGAAAGCTGTGCAGCTGTCAACTTACTGTCACAAAATTGGTGAAGTTTGTTTCGGCCTTAGATGCAACCACACAACATGGACCTTTTGGGTTTACCAGAAGACATGTATACAGCTAACATATGGCCAAAAAACACAATGCCAAATTCTCTCCCACTACAGCAAATACCCTACGAAAAATTCCCTGATGCATTCATCATGCATGTCTTTGAGTACCTAGCACTCAAAGGACAGATGAGAAGACAATTTGGTCATCTGCGTAATGTTAGAAAATGCTTCCATCAGGTAAATTGTAAATGAATGATCAGACTGCCAGTGAAGGGCGTATCCAGGTCACCTTTCCAGAAGTACCTTTTATTTCTTGTCACCCTGCAGCAAATCCAAAGGGACAGCCTGTCAAACTGTGCACAGATACAAGTCCATACTGTTCCACTATCACACAAAAGCATCAACAGTAGGGGTAGGTCCATCATGTGATCAGCTGCAAGAACTGTGGATGGACTTCAACCTTAGGCTTTCATTAACCGCACAGTGTTGATGCTGTGGAGACCTCCAAAGTAGCCAGAATCAAACACAGGAGGCTGAACCATAGACGGGTAGCATAAGCCGACACCCAACAAGCTGTCTTGGTTGTACCCAAGCTGTGAATACGAGCAGCAAATGTATAGACAAGACATGAGTAAAAAGCACCAAGAGAAACTCAGACTATCAGGAACCATATAACCCAAGATTGAACTAAGAGTCCAAAAGACAATGAAAACTCAGCCTTGAACTAGAGCGTACTAAGCACTGGTAAACAAAAGTGTGCTTTTTTGAGAGACTGCAGCAAAACAAACCATCATCACTGATCAATTCAAATTCTACCCAAGAAACAACCGTGCCATTCACTAGTATCACAGAACAAGGGGCCATGCTTTTCAAACTGTCACATATTGTACATCACCTCTTGCATAATAGTTACCTATCTTCAAACAGAGAAGCTTAGTTCCTACCGACATAGTTATATTCATTACTAGGCACATTTGCATCACATGTCAGTCCCAAGTTCAAGGTGTTAGTGTATTTTGGGTATAAAAAGCAAACACTGAAATACTCTAAGCATTCATTCGAGACACTCTAGTTATTTTGCCCTTCTGAAAGGCCTTAAGAACATATTTGATTTCTTCCACTTGGTTCCTTCCTTGTTTCCTAGTCATATTGGTAGGTCATTAGCATCAAGAAACCAGCTGATGTAGAAACCGTTGACCTCAAAAAGTACATTTTAATATAACTTCCCCAAATGTCTTTTGTCCTGCAAAAGCTCAAAGCACTGTCTTTCATTACTATGTTACAGTATTTGTGTCACTTTCCAATCTAAAATGTTATGTACCTGTGTAGAAAAGGAACTGGATGAAGTACTTCTGATTTAACTCCCCAACACAATTATTGATCCTGAAAAAACACACAAAAATAGAACATAAAATGGTGCTTGGTATTGCAGCTAAAAATAGTCATTAAAAGTGCTAGCAACATGAACGCTTGCAACTCCTGTAGGTCGGTAGTAACAGTCAATTTAGTTTTTCATCCCACAAAGCAACTGAGTGCATGTTAATGAAATTACTTTAATTGCATACAGTCATAATTCAAAATTCCTGAATTCTTGAAGCAAAGAAGTGACAAAGCAAAGACACTTTATGTTTGAACCAAAGACAACCACAATGAAACCAAAACAGGAAATAATGTATTATTTATGTGTTTACTTTTTATCATGTACATACAATGCCAACACTTGCAAAGTAATCAATTTTCACTATCACTTACTTATAATGTAAGTTGTATAATATCTAAAACAATTATTAAGCTAAACGAACAATTAGCTCAAATGACAAAAAACTGTACATTTCAGATATAATTTGAGTTCTATATATTTGATAATAATAAAGTAATACAAAAAGATACTAACTGTACACTATGATTTTTTCTCAGATTCGGAAGTCGCCCCCAGTAAAATAACTTTTAGACCAATAGTCAAAAGCATAATCTACTGGCATCATGTGATAAAGGCATTATGATTATCTGATCTACTGTAAACTCAATTAGAGGTATAAAGGCGCCTTTGAGAAATATTCCACTGTTTTGGATTTGCAGGGTTGCTATGTAGAAGTTAGCACACACCATCTAAAGTTGATTCTGTGTGGATTTTAATTCTAGAAGTGCAACCCATGTATGTGAAGCTGTACTCAGAAAAACATAGAAGCGTGTCCCAAACCACCCCATTCCTCATACAAAGATTATTCATTAGCTACACTGGGCTAACGTCTTTCCATTGTAGAGATCGCACAACAGAAAAGTAAGCATAACATGATCCACAAGACCCTTCAAAGTATATGCACAAACACCTTAAAACTATTCACATTGGTTTACAAATATTTGGCATACCAAAAGAACACACCTGGATTCTGTGGGTACTTCAAAAATTACGATAAATGATAAACCCTTTTAAGGCAAAGGACTTTACAAATGTAGTCTGGGTAAGTCTATAATTTGCTATTTCTTTCCTAACTGAGCATATTGTTAATGTCTAACCTTTGAAGTACCTTAGGATTTGAAACATCTCCCATCATAACAATTTATTCTCTTTTAGACTAAAGAAAATGCAGCCAATGAGTAAGTGGCTAGATGGGTTTGGAGAGGCAGAAGAAATACAACAAACAGATAATGACTTAAAATGTCTAAAGAAACTAAAGGATTATATTGCGGTACTATCAAAGAAAATTTGTGAAACAGACAATTTCAGGGAATGTTTAAGGACAAATTAGGTGTAGTCTGGCAAGGGAATTTTTATTAAGAGTCCTTGTAGTTAGGGTACATTTTCCATCCGTGGACATTCAAGTGCTGGCAAAGTAGAGTTCAAAAATAATGTTCTCCCTGACGAAGCATGCTTGTTATTGGTCTGATGATACACCAACACAGGCAAGGGCATCCATCACTGTACTTATTTCAATTGCACTGTTCGACATAAAGGTTTTTTTCCCCTTTGCTCTAGGATTTGGATTTTACTAAACCACTGTTGCCTTGGGCCGTATTTTGATATTGGCGTGTGAGTTACGGGATATCCCATCCGCCGAAATCTAAATCCCATAGCATATAATGAGTAACTCGTCCACCAATATCTAAATCAGACCCCTAACTTTCTAGCATTACTAAGCATTTTTTCCCTGGCAGAAACCACTTGTGTAAGGAGCACCCAAGTAATCTGTAGTGATTTTGTACATTTGATGAAATAAATTTTAAAAAAAGAGTGATGTTGTTCATGAACTGACTACATTGTTCAATAACCACAAACATGGCATCCCTACATCGTGTTGCATGCTAAGCTGAGTATCTGCTAGGGTGATAAGGAAGAGAAGAATTTGTGTACTGATTCAACTGAAAGTATTCAGCTATTTGGAGAAGATGTACATGTCTGAAATTACCATGGGCAGTGGTGATGCATACGTCGCACACAGCGTCTGCAAGTACTGCAGTGATGTGCTCGTGGAGGTCTGTATGTTTCACATCGACTACATACGGTCCAGTCATCATTACCCTGGAAAGGAAGTACATACTTATGTGACTTCTCCGAATGCATGAATATTAAAAAAAAAAAAAAAAAGCAAAGCATTTGCTTATCAACTCCCTAGTCTCTCTAGGAAGGCAACTGTCCAATATCACTCATGCAACTGCACTTAACTACATTAAATTTACAACATAAAAAATACATTAATAAACATTTATACACTTCCATAAAGTGCATGTCCTGTCTAAAGTAACTAGCGTGTTAAACCCAATCCACCCTACCAGCGCAATTCTGTGCACTGTAACATAATCTTTAAAAAATGCCTTACTGCATGGCAAACACAATAAAACATTTAGTGCATGTTCATCATGATAAAAATGAGCAAAAGTGACTTTACATAATAAAATGCCTACTACCTTAATCCTTTGTTACTAAAAGTCCTATCAAATTTTCTAAAGTGCCATTGCCTTCTCTATTTTGCTCCATTAAAGAGGCTCCTACTACAGTGAAATTGCTGCATGTTTTCCTATAGAGTGTCACTTTACTGACCCAAGTCTGATACCAAAATTCACTTTTGCAAACTGTCTTCAATCTGTTAGACCATTCCAAGAACATGGGGCTGGTTGAAGGTTTACGGCAATTTGTGATAATAGATCGAGCCACCACCGCTGAAACAAAAATAAATTGTGCACCTTCTTTCCATTAAGGGGATGGGGTTGAAAGGCCCAGTAGTGCTAAGAAGGACAACGGTATAACCCGCTGTCATCTCAATACCTCGTTCGACCAAAACACCTGCTCCCAATCCCCCGGTTTATCACATGTGGAAGATTTCCGCCCGGCCGACTGAAGCGTTTTGTTGAGTCTAACAGGGGTATAGTAGAGGATCCAGCCGCTACAGAACACTGTTCTGTACACATTCCTACCTCGCAATAGAGAAAACCCAAAGCTGACATACCTCTGCCAATTATCCCTACTGCAACATTCTAAGCCAATGTCTTTGTGTATCTGCCCAATTGTTATGGGTAAATAGCGGTGATACACATGTGTACTGAATAACACAATATTCTATTTGCAAGTTTTCACTCACCTGCCCATCGCACCTTGGTTTCCACTAATCTGGTCTGAAGTGAGCAACCAAACAAACCACACTGAGTTCAAACATTAGTACAGCAACTTATGGGGAGATGTTTCTTTTCAATAAAAATGTTTTTTGCAAAGCGTCAAATGCTCATCATTCAAATAAAGAGTAAAAAAAAAAAAAACTCCACAGCAGGCCGCATTCTCCCTTTTATCAACGTGTACAGTAGCATCGATCATATGATGAGAGTAAACAATCTTCAAGGTATCCAGCACAGAGCAGAAGCTTGTCATTTTATTTTATTTTACAGTTTTAGAACATGTGCACTCCCCCCCGCCCCCACCCCCCGAGAACTGAAAAATTAACTAGAAAGCCAGTAAACTGGAATCACACATTACACTGTTTCCAACATGGCTGCTATAGAGCATGAAACTACAAACTTGCGGACAAGAAGAGACAGTCTTACCCGCTCATTCAGTCGAGGTGTGCCTCCATGGAGGACCGAGAAATCTATCGCTGTCACAGGGAGGGGCACCCGACCTTCCAAAGAAAGAGAAGGGGGAAAAGCATGAAACAGTCTATCATATTCACAGGTGGTCTGCCTAATACGAAGTGCAGAAAGAATACTACAACAAAGCTTTGGAGATCCTCGGATCACCGAGTTACTCAATCTTCAAAACAAGCAAAGGTACACAGTCATATTCGAATTACATATCCCACAGATACAATTCATTGAACAACATATTTTGGCCATCCATGTGGACTTTAAACCACTCATTAGTCAGAAGTCATCCCTGTAGCACCAGTACGACTGCTTCAATTAGAACAACCTGCTTATTCCACGCTGCAGAAAAGGATAACAGTTAGTTATGCTTTAGGCTTTTTCGGTTCTCAAGTTGAAGCACATTTACTTTGCCAGACTTTATTCTCATAGCAGCATGCTCTGACTAAGCCAATTTTTTTTGTCTTTGCGTATGTGATATGAACAAAAACATACGAGTCCCATTTTGGAACAAACTATGGTTTATAGTGTACTGGCCCTCTCTTCAGCATATGAAGTGAGGTTCTGTCAGCAACCTAAATATCC
The DNA here is from genome assembly GCF_031143425.1 of Pleurodeles waltl. NCBI lineage: Eukaryota > Metazoa > Chordata > Amphibia > Caudata > Salamandridae > Pleurodeles > Pleurodeles waltl. The sequence continues at coordinate 652,509,384 of NC_090451.1, forward strand.
TTGTTAGCAATTCCAACGTGGGGCTAAAGGTTTGTAAACATGCCCTTTGGATTAGCCTTTGCTGCTACCTAATTTCAAAAGGTGAAAAGAAAGGGACTGGCCAAAGTGCACAAGGTTATGCTCTTCCAGCATGCGCTTTGTTTCATGGAGACATTATAGCAACAAAAAAAATCTGTTTAAGTTTCCAAAACATTGGAAGGGAGTGAGTTTACAAGCTACTGAAACAGAAATCTAACAATTTAGAGTAAGCTCCATAATGTACCTAAAGTCATACTAACTAGACAGAATGAAAAGTCTTAGCTCGAATTTGATAGAAGTGGTGGTTAAAGCCCTTGTGCAGTGGGTAATAGTATTATTAGAAATTTGCCAGAAAGATCTGAAGAATAATAAGATCATGAGAGATAGGATGAAAGTAAGCATAGATTGTGCTTGAACGAAAGAGCCAGCAAACATTTTGGGGGTCATTACAAGCTTGGCGGGCGGCGGTCCCCATTACAACATCCCCGCTGGGCCGGCGGGCGCAAACCTAGTTTACGCCCGCCGGCCCAGCGGGGATGAGGCCGCAACATAGGAGCCGGCTCCTAATTGAGCCTGGTGGTGTTGCGGCCGTGCGACAGGTGCAGTAGCACCCGTCGCGCTTTTCACTGTCTGCTATGCAGACAGTGAAAAGCTGCATGGGGCCCCCAAGGGCCCCAGGACTCCCCTTACCGCCAGCCTCTTCCTGGCGGTGCAAACCACCAGGAACAGGCTGGCGGTAGGGGAGTCATAATCCCCAGGGCAGCGCTGCTTGCAGCGCTGCCCTGGCGGATTATCACCACTGGGCTAAAACGGCGGGAAACCGCCGGCCCCGGCGGTGCGACCGCGGCAATACCGCTGCGGTCGTAATACGGGTCTCCGTACTGCCAGCCTGATGGCGGTACGAATGCCACATTACCCCTGGCGGTCTCTGACCGCCAGGGTCGTAATGACCCCCTTTATGTCATCAAAAATTAAGTAGTATACACACCTTCACTTGGAATTTAAGATATGAAGAAGAAAATTATATTTACCACTGAGGAAAGTGCAGGGAGTTGTCCTGTTGCAGGAAACAGATAGGAAAGATATGGTACTGTATTGACATCCTGAACATGGAAAGAAGCAAAATAAGAAAATAGCTCTGGGATCTTACTGGGGCTGCATACCATAAAGCTCTTTTTTACGGGGCTCCACTTTCACTGTTTAGATGGACCATAAGCAGTGCATTCAATGGTTTCTTGCAAAGGTTCAGCTTGCACGAGTATTTTATGCTGGGTGGAAGGTACCAAGGGCCAGATCTACTATGCATTTTAAATGTCATAAATGCTCTAGGTGTTTGTGACCGTTTAAATGTTTTTTCTTTATGTACTTTTCCCTTTTTAGAAAAAGTGAAAGTTTTTTCCAACTCATAAATGGGCGTAGGACTTTAAGGAAATTGGTTGCATTGAAAAAAAAGTATATTATAAAATTCAATTAAAGACATTTTGGTCTGCTGGCCCCAGTAGACCATCATCACTGTGAATGTGTCCAACGATAGTGAGTTGCAATATGTGACCTACTTCATTAATATTCATGAGGTAGATCAGACAGTGACCTGTTATAATTCCGATTTTTACGAACCCGATCAGAATTTTGCGACCAGATGTTTGTCTTAAACTTAATTTTCAGGTAACATATCTGCCAGAGCCAAGAACCAAAGCAAAGCAGCAGACTGCCTGTTTCACATGCCAGAAAAAACAAAGGATGTTGAATAGTGTGAAGATTGCAAAGTCATGCGAATGAAAGAGGCAGTGTTGGAGAAAATACTGGGGAAAAGTGAATGCAGTGGATTAAGTGTTGAGAAGTATATGAAAACATGATAGAGGAATTGTGCAAAATGGTAAGGGTTAAAGAGACAGAGACCCTCATTACGAGTGTGGTGGTCTGACCGCCACATTACAACCGTGGTGGAGCCACCATGGTCCAACCGCCGACACCGCCACGTTGCGACAGCCTGGCGGTCGTAATCTGCTGCGGCAGCGCTGCAAGCAGCGCTGCCCTCTGGATTAAGAGTCCCCTTTCCGTCAGCCTTTGCTTGGCAGTCGGACCGCCATGCAACGGGTGGCAGAAGGGGGGCATCGGGGCCCCCCATGGACAGCCCCGAGTTACAGACAGTGAAAAGCACAACACACCGTAACATTGCCACCGGCTCAATTACGAGCTGGCGTCAATTTTGTGGTGTGTTTCCCACTGGCCTGGTGGGAAACTCGTAATAGGGCCCGCAGAGGGACGGCCACATAGGCAGTCATCCCGACGCAGGACATTGGCGGGCGGCATCTGCCACCCGCCAAAGTCATAATGAGCTCCAAAGTGTTCTACAATATTAATAATGAAATGAAGCTTAGGGAAAAAAGGATTGACACCTTCAGGAGGAGGGACAGGAAAGACAGATAATATCGTCCATGAGAATGACTTGTTTAGAAGTCTCAGTATAGCTAGGGTTATAGTGAAGTACTGGAGGCCAATAATGGCCAATGATGGCCATGTTAATAGAAATACTGGAATTCAGTGTGCTGCCAATGAGAAACACACTGACAACAAAGGCTGCCTATCTTGATTGCATAATATAGGTCCCTTTGAATTAATGCTACCAGCAGTGAGACAGAGATTAATTTTCTCAAGTTATCAATTCACAAGACTTTCGGTTCCGAAGAACACTGTGACAGACAATGGTGTCCTAATCATTTCAGAGCAATGAAGGTATTTTTGAAAGATTGTAAGTGCCACATTAAAGTACAGCATTCACATCAACAAATGCATTAACTTCCACCAACCAACCAGACACCTCCAATCAGCTTCCCTCTCCCTCAAAGACACCCCACGGACCCGTCGAGCCAACAGCGGAAGACATTCCTACTCGCACCTGGCAGCCAATGCTTGGAAGAACCGCCCCCTGCACCTCAGGACTGCACCCTTACTCCAGCTATTCAGAAGAGAACTAAAGACATGGATGTTCAAATGGTAATTTCTCAACGCAGCAGCATACAGCTCCAGCGCCTCAAGACCCTCATGGGTGATTTGCCGAGCTCTATAAATGTTTGATGATTGAAGAAGTTTCTATGCAGGTTAGTCACATGGACTACCAGAAAGGATGAACTCTCTGGCGAAGTTCTGAACACAAATGGTGGTAGCGAGAACTTCAGCAACAGTTGTGTGGGAGATACTGTGGGCACTTGCCATGAGCACTGAGGCTGTGGGAGTTGTATCACCTTTTGAAAAAAATGAAAAGGCAGGTTCTATATTATTGCTGTTAGTGTTGAGAAGTGAGGATAGAAAAGAGTGAATGCAACAAGTACGGCTGAAGGCTTTTGAAGCTGTCTGGCTAATCATAAAAAGAGGTATAACGAGAAGAATTTTGCAAAAATATGTATGGGTTTGAATTTAACAAATACGAACTGTGCTGACGTGGCACCCGTGCTATTCAGTGCCTTTTAAAACTAAAAAGAAGGTTAAGAAGAGTATCATTGTCTCAAAAATGTGGTGGGGGGTTATCGCACAGGGCTGTGTAAAACTCAAATTGGAGAGGAGTACGACTGTAATGGGTTGGTACAGAGGAAGGATAAGGACTATGGAGTGGTGAAGGGAACGCCATTGAGGGAGAAATCTGACTTTATCAGTAATGAACCTGATTGGGTGAAGGCCTATACTATTGCCATGGTTACTACCTCAGGATGATACTTTCCCTTAGTGAATGCTGCATCTCTATCCCTCTATGCATAGTTTTGCAATATACCAAAAGATGAAACATTTGAGTTCTTATTTTTATTACGTATATAGTTTGGATGCTATGTTATGAATTTGGAGATTCTTTGTCAGTTACCGGGATTGCTGCAAAGCTGGGACATTCATGGGGGGATGCTCTTTTAAGATTTTTAATAACACTATTGGAATCCTCATACTGTGACCAGAATAATTTAACACAGTTTCAAAGGGAACATTCAGGGAAATGGTTCACCTATACAGATGAAAGATTAAAATATGGAATGCTGAAGAACAGATCTAAGGAGTTATGAATGTGAGGGTCGCTGGACTTTAAAATGTTATTTCTAGGTCATCTACCGTCCAAATAATAATATAAATTCTAGACCTATGATAAGGATGGGAAAGGCAAATTATGTCAGCATTACTTTTATAAGACCTCCAAGAGAGAGACATTATCAAAAGAAAGGGAATCTTAGAAAGATTCTAAGAAAAATAAGAATTAAAAAACTGAGGAACTTTAAGTCCAAGTTTGATGTCTTTGAAATATTTTCAACTATTTCCAATCTTCAGTCTAGTTCTGCAAAGGATGCATTCATGACATGTATACGTTAACACATAGGCAGGAAACAACAAACACGAATATGTATATGCAAATTCACAGACATGTAATAGAAAAGGCCTGATTTAGAGAAGCCCCCGCTAGCGTTCATCAGGGGCCAAAGAACAGATAATCCATCAGACCTCATACACATCACCGGCTCCATTTCGAGAGAGGGACAACAGAAATGAGTCTATTTGAGCTTAAGTGGCGCTCGACTTTGTGTACTGAAAAACTGGCAGAGTAGTAAAAACTGATCCTTAACAATTGATTTCAATCGACTGAGGTGAAACTCTATGAAGCAGCAGCCTGTGGCTGTATTCCATCTGTTCCTCCGTGATCTTTATTTGACTCATTAGCTGGTGTCAATCTGACTGCTTTGTGGTCACACACGGATACAAAAAACAGATCTGACTTACCCGGGTCAGTGAAAACTGCCCTCAGGTGGCTGACCAAGATCATTAAAATAATGATATGGATGACAGTCGTATGAATAGGAAACAATACACTGGAAAAAAGAAAAAAAATGTCAGAAACAAAGAAAGAAAGAATAAAAGCAACTGCATAGATAGCTCGTTTAAATGTCTGAGCTATATACATTATCACAAACTAGAAACAACTCATAGGACTTGCCGCATAACATGAAAATCGAGAATCCTGATCAATGCTCAAAGCGGCTTTACCTCCTAGTGTGGTCTAGTATATCTGATAACATTATCCAATGGACTTCCAAACGGGCAAATCTACGGCCTAAAAATATCCTGAAAACTTGGCAGCAGTGGAGCCTTCTGTACCTATGTTCGGCGCCCTGAAACAGGATAATGCACCCTCCAAGTCAAGCTAGTTTTCAAGCAGCAAGGGTGCAGCTGTCATTGATGCCATCATTCTTTGATTAAAGAGGGCCTCAGCTGTCTGTTGGCACACTTGTGAGGTTCATACTACCTACACATAGCAGCACACAGTGGATGTGCAGAGTGCATAATGTATAAGTTACTTACCTTCGGTGATGAAATATCTGGTAGAGACATATTCTCGTTGCAGATTCCTTACCTTAGAATTTTCCCCCAGGCGTCAGACTGGATCCGGAGATTTTTCTTCGAGCAATACCCTTGCGCGTCGCTAGGTGGCGTCGGTCAACTCCGCAGATGTCGCAGGCGTCGTGATGTCGTGAATAGTACATAGACGCCGCCCTCGCGCAGTAACGTCAGTTTCTTCTAACGACTTTCCACGCCAGAGCGCAGAGCTGCTAAGAACACTGAGATTGGTGCGCCAGAGCTAAGGACCTGAAAGAGGGAATCCCTGTCCCTAGAAATCAGTTCGCAAGCGGGGAGGATGGGTGGGCGGTAAGGAATCTGAAACTAGAATATGTCTCTACCAGATATTTCATTCCCGAAGGTAATTAACTTGTACATCTGATAGAGACTTCTAGTTGCAGATTCCTTACCTTAGAATAGATACCCAAGCAATGCCATCCTCGGTGGTGGGCTGCGAACCAAGATCATACTAGAAAGTCCTTTAGGACTGAACAACCAAAGTAGCCGTCTCGACGGACCTGACTATCCAGGCAGTAATGCTAATGCTTAGCAAACGTGTGCAGGGATGCCCACGTAGCTGCCTGACAGATATCCAGGACAGGAACTCTGCGTGCCAACGCAGTGGATGCAGCAGTTGCTCTGGTAGAATGAGCCCGCAAGCTTTCAGGAGGTTGCCTTTTAGCCAAAGCGTAGCACATTTTGATGCAAAGAAGCAGCCATCAAGAGATTCCGTTTCCGTTCCGCCTTCCGTTTCTTCGCACCCACATAGCCAACAAAGAGTTGATCGTCCACCCGGAAATCTTTAGTACGATTGAGGTAGAACGCCAATGCTCTTTTTGGGTACAGACGGTGGAGTCTCTCCTCCTCATTTGAAGGATGTAAGGGTGCGTAGAAGGTAGGTAAAGTGATGGACTGGCCTACATGAAATGGTGTAACCACCTTAGGAAGGAAGAAAGCTCTAGTGCGTAACACCACTTTGTCAGGGTGTACAGACAAGTATGGAGGCTTTGAAAAAAGGGCCTGAAGCTCACTCACCCTGCGAGCAGAGGTAATAGCAATGAGAAAGAAAGTTTTGAAGGTGAGGAGCCGCAAGGGACAATTATTCATTGGCTCAAAGGGGGTACATATCAAGTAAGTAAGTACAAGATTAAGATCCCGCTGAGGCATGATGAAGGGAGTGGGAGGAAATAAGTACGTCAGCCCTTTTAAGAATCTACTCACAATAGAAGATTTAAAGAGTGAGGGCCGATCAGGAAGCCTAAGAAAAGTGGAAATGGCAGACAAATACCCTTTAAGGGTGGCCAATGCAGAGCCCTGCTGGGCTAAAGAAAGAATGAACAGAAGAACCTCTGAAAGAGGGGCAGAAAGGGGGTCAACAGATTTGTTGGTACACCATGCCACAAATTTATTCCAACGACAGGCGTATACAGTTTCAGTAGATGGGTACCTGGCTGCCAAGATAACATTACAGACTTCGGGTGGAAGGGCAAATGCCGTCAACTGTTGCCGCTCAATCTCCACGCATGAAGGCGGAGGTTGGACAGGTTCGGGACAGTCTGAGTGGAGGATCGATGGACATGCCCAATAGCTCTGGATACCACACTCTTCGAGCCCAGTCCGGAGCCACCAAGATAACTTGGGCCCGGTCGTACTTGATTTCCTTGAGAACTCTGGGCAGAAGAGGGGTGGGCGGGAAGGTGTAAAGGAGGCCGGAGTTCCACCCGAGACGAAAAGCGTCTCCGAGCGAGTGCCGTCTTGGAAACTCCAACGTGCAAAATAGCTGACATTGCGCGTTCTCTGCAGAGGCAAACAGATCTAACCAAGGCTCTCCCCACTTGAGAAAGAGACCTTGAACCACCTCCGGATGGAGACGCCATTCGTGATCGACAGTGCGTCGGCGGCTGACTTCGTATGCTGTGGCGTTGAGAGCCTGCCAGATGTTGAACCAGCAGGGTAATGCCCTGATGTTCCAGCCATGTCCAGCAGCCTCAGAGTTAGTCTCACCGAAACCCAAGATCGAGGCTGAAAGATCAGAATCATAGCCTGAATGTCTTGGACTCGCTTTTCGGGAGGATAAGCCTGAAACAGCACAGTGTCCAGAACAGCTCCGATGAAAGGAAGTGTCTGAGAGGGAGTCAGGTGTGACTTTGGCAGGTTTATAGTGAACCCCAGCTGGTGCAGGAGGTTCACCGTAGTCTGAAGGTGGGAGACAACTGCCAGGGGCGAAGGCGCCTTCAACAGCCAGTCATCTAGGTAGGGGAAGACTGAGACCCCTAACCTGCGCAGATGAGTCGCAACCCCCGCCATCACTTTTGTGAACACCCAAGGGGCGCTGGTAAGGCCGATAGGGAGCACGGTAAACTGAAAGTGCTTGCGACCTACCACGAATCGTAGGTAACGTCTGTGGGCAGGGAGGATGGGGATGTGGAAATAAACGTCCTGCAAGTCCAACGCTACCATCCAGTCTCCTGGGTCCAAGGCAGACAGGACCTGAGCAAGGGTGAGCATTTTGAACTTCTCCTTCTTGAGGAAGTAGTTCAGGTCCCGAAGATCTAGGAAAGGACGTAAGCCTGTGTCCTTCTTTGGTATCAGAAAGTAGTGGTAATAACAACCACGACCTACTTCTGGCACAAGGACCCTTTCTATGGCTCCCTTGGCCAAGAAAGCCGCGACTTCCTGGCAGAGAAGCACCAAATGATCCTCCGGAAGATGATGGAAGGATGGTGGCATGTGTGGTGGTGCAGATTCAAAAGGGAGGGAGTAGCCCTTCCAAATGATCTGCAAAACCCATCTGTCCGTGGTGATATGTTCCCAGTGGGGCAGGTGATGGCGGTTCCTGCCACCAACTGGGCAGGAGTGAGGGGACGTACTAGGAAGGTTTGGAGGCTGCAGCGGGGGCAGAGGCGGACTGGACAGACCTCTGGTTCCCTGTCCCACAGCCGCGTGGGATTCCGCGTCCACGGCCACGCATAGGTTGTCCAGCGTGCATGGCACAGTGGCTGGGTTGAGGACGCGACAGGGCGCCCCTTCCGTGACCACGAAAGGGACGAAAAGCGGACTGTGGTGGGCGTGTGGCGGAGGAAAGACCAAGAGACCGAGCCGTAGCCCGGGAATCCTTGAATCTCTCCAAGGGCGAGTCTGCTTTGTCTCCGAAGAGACGGGTGCCATCAAAGGGCATGTCCATGAGTGACTGTTGGACATCCCCGAGAACCCAGAAGTGCGTAACCAAGCGTGGCGCTGTAAGGCCACTGTCGTCGCAACCGATCTGCCCAGAGAGTCGGTCGTATCCAGCCCACAACGGATAGTGAACGTTGCCGCATCTCTCCCATCTTTCACTTCTTGGGAGACGATAGCACGGGCCTTTTCCGGTGTCTGCGGCAGGACTTGCGCAACCGTATCCCACAGTGAGTGGTAATAACGGCCCAAAAGACATGCAGGGTTCACAGACCGCAGTGCTAGGCTGGAGGAAGAAAACAACTTCTTACCAAATTGTTCCAGCCTTTTGGATTCCCTATCCGGGGGTGCGGAAGGCAACGCACAGAAGAAGAGGAAGCCTGGATTACAAGACTCTCAGGCGTAGGATGTTGGGACAGGAACTTTGGGTCGTTCGGCACGGGCCGATGGTGGCGAGCGATAGTCCTGTTCACAGGAGCCCCTGTGTTGGGTTTGGACCATGTACCCAAAAGGACATCAGTGAGGGCCACATTAAATGGGAGAAGGGGTTCCGGAGTAGAAGCCCCAAGCTGAAGCACCTCCGTCAGGAGATTAGACCTGACTTCCACAGCAGGTAGCTCAAGCCCAAGGACCTCAGCCACCCTACTAACCACCATACTATAAGTAGCTCCCTCCGCCGTAGCCACAGTAGGAGAAGACAGCATGCCAGCGTCAGGAGAAGTATACAGACCACTGGCTTCACCCAAGTCCTGTGCCCAGTCCATAGTAGGGTCATCCTGGTATTCATAAGGGTCCAGGGACCCCTCCAATTCCTACCCGTATTCGTACCCATAGGAAAATGGGTCTGAATCCGACCTCGGGCGAATAGGGCCCACCAAAGCTGATGGCGGCGTCACCGACGTCGCTCTGACTCCGAGTCGTCGGGGATGAGAATTGGGTCGACGTCGATAGTGGGCACTACTAACGTCGGGAGCGTAGATAATCGACCCGGCGCCGGGGAAGGTCTCCATGGTGTGACCGGTGCTGGTGCGGATCCGCGCACGAATTCGGAGGCGACCTCGGTGGCCAGGGCCGAAGCCCTCGGCACGGAACCCGAAGGCCCCTCAGCCAAACCCCTTGGGCCCGAAAGCGCCGTATCGGGGTCGGCACGCCCAAAGATGAGGCGCATGGCCTTGTAAAACTCTTTAAGTTGGACGGGGGTGCTTCGGCTCCAGGAAACTCGGGGAAGCGCGGAGTCGACCCAGACGTAGGCTCCAAGGATGGAGGCCTAGTGCATGGACGCTTGTCCCGCGTCACGTCGGCTGAGCGACGGGGTGAAGTCAGAGAGCGATGGGACTTCTTCGACTTCTTCTTCTTCTTACCTTGACCCGAGGACTTCGAAGAAGACAAGTGGTGATGACTCCACGACTGATCTCGAGACCTTCCTCTCGAGCGAGACCGGGACCTACGCGGAGTGGAGGGCCGCCCACCATTAGCTTTAGGGACTGCTCCCTCAAAGCCTTTCGGGTGCATGGCCGACACTCAGAGCACGACTTCGGGACGTGGTTGCACTCAAGGCACCACAGGCAAACGCGATGAGGATCCGTCACCGACATCGTCCAATGGCAGTCCTCACAAGGCTTGAACCCGGTCTTCGGGGACATTCTCGACGCACCAAAGTCGTACCAAAAAAGCTCGACAAAACGGTCGAATTTGGCCAAAAAATAGCCTAGGATAGCTCTCTCCGGATCAGCGCGTGGCGCGGAAAGAAAAGAACTGACGTCACTGCGCGAGGGCAGCGTCTATGTACTACTCCCGACGTCATCACGGTGACCACGCCGCCTGCGGAGTCGACTGACGCCACCTACCGACGCGCAAGGATATTGCTTGAAGAAAAATCTGCGGATCCAGTTTAACGCCTGGGGGAAAATTATAAGGTAAGGAATCTGCAACTAGAAGTCTCTATCAGATAGAAGCTATTATATCGAGGGTAAAGCGTCTTCATTTTTATGCTTCACTGTCTTGTATTCATGGAACCATGGTGCCACCATGTGTATATTTAAGGTGATGCAGGCAAGCCACGCATGCTAGTATTGCCAATAATTGCGGAAGTTCTTACTGACTTAAAGAAAAGATACTTAAGGAAAGCAACCAGACCGCTAGATAAAAAGAAAAATTAAAGCATTTTCATTTCTCCATTCGGAAGATGTTGGTATACAAAGATTTAAAGTAGTAAATATAAGTTTTATTGTAAAAATATGTTTCTGTAATAATTTGTATCTAGTGGTTCACATTAATTCAGACATTTGCTATTGTTTCCCCAATTAATCGGTATTGATTAATTAAGGGAGGTGATTGTCAGACCAATTTAAGAAGGCCACAGGGCAGACATGGTGGGTTGACTGCCACTGGTGTCTTGTGCTCCGTCCTACTATTGCTTTGCAAACTGGGCCAAATCCAACCCGTTCCACACCTTACTCTTATGGTAGCCATGGTTAACAGTCACAGGGTTCTCAGGGGTATGTCACGTGGTACCGGAGCTCAATAATAAACCAACAGATAGGAAGGGGCATATCCACGATAAATTGACACATGTAGATTCAGCCATGTACAACTACACCTAGAAATAACTTTACACTTATAGTAACGTTACTCCTAGGCGCAAACATTTACATCTCTGCCATGGTGCAGTCTCGTTCCACGATTTATAAATGTAAAATTCCTACTCATAATTTATTTAATATTTCTTGGGGGGGGGGGGGGGGGGGGAGGAGGTTATTTTAAGTCCTTGCCTCTTTTGTTTTCTATAGGAATATGCTGCAGTACATGTGAGTGGCTTTGTATGGCTGGACGGATGTCAAGGGCAAGTTGGTGTGTATTTGCTACTGTTTTGAGTAGTTTGTGAAGAGCAATAGGCTTACTGTTTTGCAAGTGGGTGTCTGTGTTTACACGTCCAACCCTATACCCCTCCTTACCTAGCCATTAACTACCTCCATTCAGGTGCAAATACTTCTACTTTCAAGCTACCCCTTAGACTAATCCCACATCTACTACTACAAAGTATACCTGTGTATACCTAAGTGTGCGTAGATCTCTGCAACCGTGAAGGGACCTCCTCATACCAAAGACAGCTGAGATCTCCGCACATAGGATTGTGAACAGCATTTCGTAGTACGTGAGTAGTATTACTTTTGTACTACTAAATGTACTGCAAAATGCAGTTTGTGAATAAGCCACAAAAACTTCAATGTCCAGCTCAGTGTTTGTCTGCCAAGGAAAAGAGAGCACTTTCAACCACTTGCGTGCGTCGGACGGCCGAGAGAAGTCAGATGCCGTAGTGCTGGTGTCAGGGATTTCATTTGGATATTTTTAGCCTTCCCCAGCAACCAAGGCTAAAAATATCCCCACCCTGAAATGACGATTGGTGCACCGTGCAAGCCGACGTCATTACAGGGGGGAAATTCAAGTAAAATTAACTTATCAGCTCATTTGCTTCCATTTCCTTCTGTGCTTAGGGGAATATCTCAGCCCCCTGAGAATCGATTTTAACGGGAGAGGTACCATTGAAAAGGGGAGAATCTCCCCTTTCCAAAGCTACCTTTCTCTAGTAGATCCATGCTTGGGGATTGCCTCAGAAGGACGATCTCCAAGCAGGGATTCATTCCACTAGGCTACCAGGGATTGGGGAGCAGCTTTTGCTCCCCCTTATTTTTTTTTTAGCATAATACAACTTTTCTACCCCACTGTGTGGAAGATGGGGCAATAGCCCCTAATCTGCCCCCCTGGGGGCAGAAAGTCCACGAGCCACCACAGACTTTTTTTTATATTCAGGAAAGGGTGGCATAGTCTTTCTGCCCCCCCCTGGAGACAAATGGGGGTTATTACTCCCAAACTGCTCCCTTTGGATGGGGGCAGAAAGCCCACTAGTCACCAGGGATTCTTTTTTTTAGAAAAGTCTAGGGGTGGAGGCTTCCCAGAATGGGCACAGCAATGCCCCCCTCCAAAAAACAAATAGGCAGTTTTTAGGCCCACCTCCAGAAGGGCAGACTGGGGGCTATTGCACTGAATCTGTCCCGGGGGATGGCTGAGAGCCCACTAGACACCAGGGTTTTATTTTTTTGTATTTTATTTTTTTTAAATAAAAGAGGGGTACGGGCTGCCCACCATGGGCATCACCATGCCCCCACCCCACATAAATAGGGACCAAAATCTTTCTGCTGTCCTGGGAGGCAGATAGGGTAATAACCCCCAAACTGCCTCCGGGGGGCAGAAAGAGAGGTGAGGGCTGGCCATTTTCCCTCTCCAAATTAATGGGAATACAGTCTTTATGCCCTCCTGTGGGCAGATGAAGGTAATTACACCTGATCAGCCCAGGGAGGGGGAGCAGACATCCCAGCAGACACCAGGGGAAACAAATATAGGAGTGGGGGATGACCACCATTATCTCCATGGTTATGCCCCCACCCAAATTGAAGGTGGCAACAGTCTTTCTGCACTCCCCGCCCAGCTCAAGCATCTCATCCTAACTCAAGCAAGAGGAAATTTGATTATTTTGGGTGCTGATTTTACATATGGCCAGCAGAGCTTGGCTAACTCACAATATCATTCCACTTGCAATGGTGAGCGGCTGCACTTTTTGGACTTGGCTACGCTGCCAAACTCAGACACTTTAGAAAACACTTTAGAAAACAAAACATTTTGGGGAATCTAGGGTGGTGTGCTTCACATGCACCTCACACCATTTATTTTTTTTACCCACAATGCCCTGCAAACCTTCAACTTGCTTAAAATCATGCATTTTCCCTACATTTGTATGATGGGAATTTCTGGATTCCACAGGAAACCACAAAAAATCCTACCAACCAGCATTACCCAGTCTATACTGATAAAAACTCTGCCCCACTTGTGTGGGTGTCCAAAGCAGAGTTATCCTAAAAACCTATGGGAAAAAACTGCCCTTTTGGATCCGCTTTGGCTTCCCTCAATTTCTGCACGTTTTTGCCCTTCCCTGTCACAGGTACTTGGCCCACGTATCGAAGCGAGGTATCATTTTTATAAGGAGACCAAGGGAAATCTTGGGTGATAGGAAATTTGTGGCTCCCCTCAGATTCCAGAACTTTCCATCAGAGAAATGTGAGGTAAGTGTGTTTATTTAGAAAACGTTTGAGGTTTGCAGGGGTTTCTGGGAAACAGAACCACACAAGTAGCTCCATCCTGGAGTCTCCTGGGAGTCTAGGTTTAGAAAATGTACAGGTTTGCTAGGCGCCCCTAGGTGACGGCTGAGCTAGGACCCAAAATCCACAGCTAGGCACATTGCACACAAAAAAAAAAAAAAAAAAGGGTCCGTTTTTTGTGGATAAACGTGCTGTGTCAACGTTGCGTTTTGGGCCATTTCCTGTCGTTGGCACTAGGCCTACCCACACAAGTGATGTACCATTTTTATCGAGAGACTTAGGGGAACACAGAATAGTAGAACAAGGGTTATTACCAATTGTCTTTCTCTGCATTTGTGCCTTCTAAATGTAAGACAGCATGTAAGAAAGAACACATTTTGAGAAATTCCCTCTAATTCACCTGCTATTATGATTATCCCCAAATTCCGAAATGTGCAAATATCCACTGCTTCTAAACTTCGTATCTTTTGCCCATTTCAGAAATGCATATTGTAAGGAAATGGCTCCCTATTGCAGTTACCCCCCACTTTTTGCCTGATACTGATGCTGACTTGACTGAGAAGTGTGCTGGGCCCTGCTAACCAGGCCCCAGCACCAGTGTTCTTGCACCTAAAATCTACCATTGTTTCCACAATTGGCACACCCCTGGCACACAGATAAGTCCCCTGTAAAAGGTACCAATGGTACCAAGGGCCCTGTGACCAGGGAAGGTCCCTAAGGGCTGCAGCATATGTTGTGCCACCCTAAGGGACCCCTCACCTAACACATGCCCACTGCCATTGCAGACTGTGTGTGTTGGTGGGGAGAAAAAGGCAAAGTCGACATGGCATCCCCCTCAGAATGCCATGCACACAAAATGCTGCCTGTGGCATAGGTAAGTCACCCCTCTAGCAGGCCTTACAGCCCTAAGGCAGGGTGCACTATACCACAGGTGAGGGCATAGCTGCATGAGCAATATCCCCTAAAGTGTCTAAGTCTATTCTTAGACATTGTAAGTACAGTGAGGCCATATTAAGTATATGGTCTGGGAGTTTGTCAAAAACGAACTCCACAGCTCCATAATGGCTACACTGAATAATGGGAAGTTTGGTATCAAACTTCTCAGAATAATAAACCCACAATGATGCCATTGTTGCATTTATTAAAAAATGCACACAGAGGGCATCTTAGAGATGCCCCCTGTATTTTACCCAATTGTTCAGTGCAGGACTGACTGGTCTGTGCCAGCCTGCTGCAGAGAGACGAGTTTCTGACCCCATGTGGTGAGGGCCCTTGTGCCCTCTGAGGCCAGAAACAAAGCCTGCTCTGGGTGGAGATGCTTCACACCTCCCCCTGCAGGAACTGTAACACCTAGCAGTGAGCCTCAAAAGGCTCAGGCTTCGTGTTACAATGCCCCAGGGCACTCCAGCTAGTGGAGATGCCCGCCCCCTGGACACAGCCCCCACCTTTGGCGGCAAGTCCAGGGAGAGAATGAGAAAAACAAGGAGGAGTCACCCACCAGTCAGGACAGCCCCTAAGGTGTCCTGAGCTGAGGTGACCCCTACCTTTAGAATTCCTCCATCTTGGTTTTGGAGGATTCCCCCAATAGGATTAGGGATGTGCCACCCCCCCCCCCCCCACAGGGAGGAGGCACAAAGAGGGTGTAGCCACCCTCAAGGACAGTAGCCATTGGCTACTGCCCTCCCAGACCTAAACACATCCCTAAATTCAGTATTTAGGGGCTCCCAGAACCTAGGAAACTAGATTCCTGCAACCTAAAGAAGAAGAAGGACTGCTGACCTGAAGCCCTGCAGTGAAGACGGAGACGACAACTGATTTGGCCCCAGCCCCACCAGCCTGTCTCCCTACTTCGAAGAAAACTGCAACAGCGACGCATCCAACAGGGTCCAGCTACCTCTGAAGCCTCAGAGGACTATCCTGCATCTAAAGGACCAAGAAGCTCCCGAGAACAGCTGCCCTGTTCAAGAAACTGCAACTTTCTGCAACAAAGAAGCAACTTTAAAGACCCCACGTTTCCCGCCAGAAGCGTGAGCTTTTCCACTCTGCACCAGACGCCCCCAGCTCGACCTGCGGAAAACAAACCTCAGGGAGGACTCCCCGGCGACTGCGAGCCCGTGAGTAGCCAGAGTTGACCCCACCCTGAACCCCCACAGCGACACCTACAGAGGGAATCCATATGCTCTCCCTGACCGCTACTGCCTGTAACAAGGAACCCGACGCCTGGAACCAGCACTGCACCCACAGCCCCCAGGACCTGAAGCAACCGAACTCCAGTGCAGGAGCGACCCCCAGGCGACCCTCTGCCTAGCCCAGGTGGTGGCTACCCTGAGGAGCCCCCCCCTGTGCCTGCCTGCATCGTTGAAGAGACCCCCGGGTCTCCCCATTGATTCCTATTAGAAACCTGACACCTGTTTGCACTCTGCACCCGGCCGCCCCTGTGCTGCTGAGAGTGTACTTTCTGTGCCTGCTTGTGTCCCCCCCGGTGCCCTACAAAACCCTCCTGGTCTGCCCTCCGAGGACACGGGTACTTACCTGCTGGCAGACTGGAACCGGGGAACCCCTATTTCCATTGAAGCCTATGTGTTTTGGGCACCTCTCTGACCTCTGCACCTGACCGGCCTTGAGCTGCTGGTGTGGTTACTTTGGGGTTGCCTTGAACCCTCAACGGTAGTGTGGCGGTGGGGTATAGCGATAGGGAGTAAAACAATACTCAGTTGGATAGGTGAATACACACTATTTTATTGTGATGCACTTATATCTTTATAATAATCAGTATCTATGGTCTTTTTGGCTGGTGATCTCCTCTGTTCTCTTCTCCCTCAGGATCCATGGTGACTGAAGATGGTTCCCCGGCGGTGGTATTGTCAGGAAGACCGGAAAAAGAGGAACGAAAGACAGGTAAGTAGTGTCTTTGTGAGCTAATTGGCATTCTTTATTGTGAGGGGAGGGGGAGGGGGAGGGGGAGGGGGAGGGGGAGGGGGAGGGGGAGAGAGAGAGAGAGAGAGAGAGAGAGAGAGAGAGAGAGAGAGAGAGAGAGAGAGAGAGAGAGAGAGAGAGAGAGAGATATATATATATATATATATATATATATATATATATATATATATATATATATATTGGGGTGAATAGGGTATAAGTGTCCTCTCCCAAGAGAAGGAAATAAATGAAGTAGGAATGAATATGTAGGGGCTAGAGAATCCCGTGTGGGCTTAGTCTCCTTTTATGTACCATAGAACCACTCTGTCCCTGTGCTCAGTGGTTGGTGTCTCTGTGAATGTTTCCCTTCCCAAACTCCTACCTTCCTCCCCCTCCCTTTACTCGTCTCCTCCAGCCTCCTCCCTTCCCACCATATAACGCAGTTTGTCCCTCAGGCAGGACCGTACCTGCTTTAGCCACGTCCCTCCAGGGACGTGGCGGAGTTCGGGCTTCCTGGGACCGTCCTGTCCCTCTGAGGTGTCGTCCCGGCCGTTAAACGGCCGTCTCTCCCCAAGGTATGGGTCGTTGGTCCCCTCGTCTCCTCCGCTGTCTTCTTTTCCTATATTCTCGGCTCCTCTCCCTTCGGCATCCTCTTCTCTTTCTGCGCGCACCGCGCACAGTCCTTCTTTACTTTTTAAACTTTCGGGAACCCAGATATCCGGGTTCCCGGCTCTGGCGGTTTTGCCCTCTTCTGCTCGCTCCGCTCTTCGTCCTTTTTCAGGTAAGTTCTCGGGAATACGGATGGCTGGATTCCCTGTTTCATTAGATTTGGTCTCTGCAAGACCGTCGGAGCGCCGTTCCGCTCTGGATTCGGCGCTGGATGTAGCCGGGAAGTCCGCCACCCGGCTACCCTTCCCTTCCCAAGGACGGGACTGATACAGTTCCGATGGTCCAGGAAAACAGGACAAATAGTCTGCAGTACACTGGAGTTCACCTGGAATGTGCCGGACCTGTAAAGAAAAGGGTTGGAGTTCTATAAACCATCTGAGGATGCATGAGTTGGTGTTCTTGTTGGAGGCCAACCAAGTGAGAGGTGCATGGTCTGTATACAGAATAAAGGGATGTCCTAAGAGGTAGTATTGTAGGTTCTCAATGGCCCACTTGATGGCAAGACACTCCCTCTCGATTATTGGATAATGCCGCTCTCTAGCCAACAACTTCCTACTAATGAATACAATGGGATGGTTATGACCATCCTCGTCCGTTTGAGACAATACTGCTCCTAATCCAACGCCTGAGGCATCTGTTTGAAGGTGAAAGACTTTAGTAAAGTCGGGACACTTTAAGACTGGTTCAGTCGTGAGGCAGTATTTTAGGTGTTAGAAAACTAGACAGTTGATTTGCTGTCAAGGCTGATATTTTGGATGGTTGTTTTTTTTGTAACAGGTCTGTAAGGGGTGCTGCTAATGTGGAATATCTGGGTATGAACCGTCGGTAATAGCCTATTAAGCCCAAAAAGGAACAGAGCTCTTTCTTTGTTGTTGGAATAGGCACCTATTGGATGGCCTCTACTTTATTTTTCTGAGGTAGTAGCTGCCCCTTCCCTATAAAATACCCGAGGTATGCGATGTGACCATGGGCCAGATGACACTTTTTTGGATTCGCTGTGAGACCTGCTGAGTGTAGAACATGGAAAACACGGTTTAGATGGTCAAGATGGTCTTCCCACGTTTAGCTAAAGACCACTATATCATCGAGGTAGGCGGCTGCACAATCTTGGAGGGGTATTAAGAGGTAGTCCATTAACCTTTGAAAGGTAGCCGGAGCACCATGCAGGCCAAACGGGAGTACTGTGAACTGGTAAAGCCCTGAGGTTGTTGAGAAAGCCGTCTTTTCCCGGTCTGCAGGGGCTAAAGGTATTTGCCAAGATCCTTTGGTTAGATCGAGAGTTGACATATACCGGGCCTTGCCTACCTTCTCAAGGAGATCGTCGACTCGGGGAATGGGGTATGTATCAAAAAGGGATATGGCATTCAACCGGCGAAAGTCAATACAGAAACGGATAGAACCATCCGGTTTTGGAACTAGTACGACGGGTGAACACCAAGGGCTGACAGGGGTTCTATCACTTTCATTTGTAGCATGGTCTGTACTTCTTGCTCAATTAGATGTCAGCGGGCCTCTGGGATACGGTAGGGTCGTAGTCGTACTATTTGACCCTCCGTGGTTCTAATATGATGTTGGATTAAATTTGTTTTACCGGGTTTTCCTGAAAAGAAGCTGTTATGTTGAGCCAAGAGGTACTCTAGCTATTTTTGTTGGTGTTCTGTGATATCGGGATTAATTTGGGGCCGTTCTGAGGATGTATCCGGGTTGGTGGGGCATAATTCAATATCTAAAGATTTCTTTGGTGTTATCAGAAAACCCGTAGCTGTAGGGGTTACAGACATAGTGGGCTCCTCCCACTTCTTTAGCAAGTTGATATGATAGATTTGTACTCGCTTTGGGTTCTTTGATAATTCTATGGAGGTAGGTAACAGGAGAGACCGGTTTTAATACTGTATATGGACCCTGCCATTTGGCTAATAGTTTATTGTCGGAACTGGGACGTAATATGAGAACTTTATCGTTGGGTTGGAGATGTCTTGTTTTCGTACCCTGGTCGTAATACTTCTTTTGTTTGCTCTGGGCTTTCTCCATATGACTGCGCACATCTTCCCATACTGTTTGCAATTGGGACTTAAGTTCGTGTACAAAGTCTAAAAAGGGTTTTTCACTTTCTTCCTCTTCTTCCCATATCTCAGCCGCCATATCTAATAACCTGCGGGGTTGTCGCCCAAAGACGAGTTCGAAAGGACTATGTCCTGTAGATGCTTGTTCATGGGACCTTATGGGGTAGAGAACTAGTGGGAGCTTTCGGTCCCAGTCTCGCCCTGATTCTGAGACGGTTTTCTTCAATAATGACTTTATTGTACGATTATACCTTTCAACTAGGCCATCAGTTTGGGAATGATATACTGAGGTTTTGAGTTGTTTGACTCCTAAAGTCTTACAGATGTGTGCCATCAAGGACGACATGAATGGTGTACCTTGATCAGTTAAGATTTCATTGGGAAACCCAACCCTGGCAAAGAAGCCAATCATGGCTTGGGCTACATTTCTGGTCGTCATGCTAGTGAGAGGTATGGCTTCTGGATACCTGGTGGCGTAATCATCGAGAACTAAAATGTATGTGTGTCCTTTTGTGGATGGGAGGGGGGGGGGGCTATCAAGTCCATTCCAACTCTAGAAAAGGGGATGACTATTATTGGTAAGGGTTGTAATGGTGTTTTTCTCTGGGGTCCTGGGTCTACTAGTTGATATTTGGGACACTGGGTACAATACCGTTGGATATGTGCATACAGTCCCGGCCAATAAAACCGGCGTATTAAATATTCTTCAGTTTTCTCTCTACCTTAATGTCCCCCTCCTGGCTGATTGTGAGCAAGATAGAGCACCTGAGTACAGTAGGGTTTGGGTATCACTAATTGTCTTTTCTCACTATTATCATGTCTGATGACTCGGTACAGGAGGTTTTTGTAGATAAGGAAATATGGACCCACCTCGTCTGTACTTTCTGTTTTGGCTGCTTTCCATGTATTTTGGAGAGATGAATCCTCCTGTTGACTGGCCCGGAAGGAGGGCAAGGGAGTTGGGATAGTGCCCAAGACCTTCCCTGGGTTCTCTTCCTTCTCTTGTGTCCAATAGAGCTGTTTTTTGCGCCTCTTCTCCCGTTTAGTAGGTCTATAACGGATAGGTTCACTCTCTATTGGGATACCTGAAAAGGGAGCCACGGCCCACCAAGAGTCTGATTGGATTCTGGATTTTACTCTCTGTAATACCTCAGGAAAGTGTATATAGTCTGTCCCTAAGATACAGTCTTCGACCAAGCGGTCCATAATCCCCATTGGAACCACATCCTGTCTCCCTTCCCACTCAACACAAACGGAGGCCAGGGGATATTCTCTTTTGTCCCCATGGATACAGCATATGGAAACCCATTGTGGTGACTGTTGTCCTGGCAGGTCTATCACATCGGTTCTGATGACGGATTGACTACATCCCGACTCTACCAGGGCTGTAATGGATTTTCCAGTTACTCTTATCTCCTGCATGTATCTGGGGTTGCCTCTCCCTGTGCATAGGACTCTTCCCCTATTTCCATAGGTTCGGTTTTATCCTCCTTGCGAGGGCATACCCGTGCTATATGTCCCCATTCGCCACAACTGTAGCATTGAGGTTGTTGCATAGGAGGTTTTTCACCTGCTCTGGGTAAAGCAGTGACCTCGACGGTTTTTCGGGGAAAGGACCGAGCCGTTACTGGCTGAAGGCGGGTTGAAGGACTTGTCATTGTAGAGGTTCCACTCTTAAACTCAGTCGACCTGTGATAAGCACAGGCCAGGTCTACTGCCATAGTTGTATCAACATTAGGGTGCTGTCGGATCCAACTACGGGTGAGCTGAGGAAGGGATTCCAAATACTGTTCCAGGATAACCGCTTTTATAACGTCTTCCCTTTCTGTTCCTATGGGGCCTAGCCATTTGAGTCCTAGGTCCTATACTTTATAATATAATGTACGGGGGTCTTCAGTAGGGCCCCATTTTATTTTCCGAAACCGTAGGCGGTAGTACTCCGAGTCATGTCCTACCCTCTCCAGGATACTCTTTTTGATGTCTTTATATGGGGTTGTTCCATCCGGATTAGCCGCCTGATCTGCAGTTTGTAGGATACCCGTTAATAAGGTTGCCAAATACCGACCCCATCGTTCTTCGGGCCATTGGCGGAGGAAGCCACTCTTTCAAAGTTTGTAAAGAATGCATCAGGGTCCTCCCCCTCTTGATACTTTTGGAGGACCGAGCTGGGCATGTTAGGGTGGACCTTACTTGCCGCAATGGTGTCCGTCAGCTTTTGTAGGGCTGTTTCGTGCACCAACTGATTGTTCGTCATGATGGTGGCCTGGCTTTTTACTGCATTCTGGAGGGCCTCTCTATCTTCCTTGGCTTCTCTTTGTTGGGCCTCCCATACCAATTGAAGATGGCGTTGGCCTTCTGCCAGTTGCTGTATCATATCTTCCAAAGTGGGTTTCTCTTCCATATTGTCCTCCGTGATCTGTCCTCTATCGCTAATTCAAAATCCCACTTCTGACATCACTGTGGCGGTGGGGTATAGCGATAGGGAGTAAAATGATACTCAGTTGGATAGGTGAATACACGCGATATTATTGTGATGCACGTATATCTTTATAATAGTCAGTATCTATGGTCTTTCTGGCTCTTAATCTCCTCTGTTCTCTTCTCCCTCAGGATCCCTGGTGACTGAAGATGGTTCCCCGGCGGTGGTATTGTCAGGAAGACTGGAAAAAGAGGAATGAAAGACAGGTAAGTAGTGTCTTTGTGAGCTAATTGGTATTCTTTATCGTGAGGGGAGGGTGTTGAGAGAGAGAGAGAGATTGGGGTGAATAGGGTATAAGTGTCCTCTCCCAAGAGAAGGAAATAAATGAAGTAGGAATGAATATGTAGGGGCTAGAGAATCCCGTGTTTACACCTCTGTGGGCTTAGTCTCCTTTTATGTACCATAGAACCACTCTGTCCCCGTGCTCAGTGGTTGGTGTCTCTGAATTTTTCCCTTCCCAAACTCCCACCTTCCTCCCCCCGCCCTCTACTCGTCTCCTCCAGCCTCCTCCCTTCCCACCATGTAACGCAGTTTGTCCCTCAGGCAGAACCGTACCTGCTTTAGCCACGTCCCTCCAGGGACGTGGCAGAGTTCGGGCTTCCTGGGACCGTCCTGTCCCTCTGAGGTGTCGTCCCGACCGTTAAACGGCCGTCTCTCCCCAAGGTATGGGTCGTTGGTCCCCTCGTCTCCTCCGCTGTCTTTTCCTATATTCTCGGCTCCTCTCCCTTCGGCGTCCTCTTCTCTTTCCGCGCGCGCTGCGCGTAGTCCTTCTTTACTGTTTAAACTTTCGGGAACCCGGATATCCGGGTTCCCGGCGGTTTTGCCCTCCTCTGCTCGCTCCGCTCCTCGTCATTTTTCAGGTAAGTTCTCCGGAATCCGGATGGCCGGATTCCCTGTTTCATTAGATTTGGTCTCTGCAAGACCGTCGGAGCGCCGTTCCGCTCTGGATTCGGCGCTGGGTGTAGCCGAGAAGTCCGCCACCCGGCAACAGGTGGGCTACCTTGGACCCAACTTTGAACCCTGAAAGTGTTTTACTTACCTGTGAACTTAACAATTACTTACCTCCCCCCAGGAACTGTTGATTTTTGCACTGTGTCCACTTTTAAAATAGCTTATTGCTATTTTTGTCAAAACTGTACATGCTATTGTGATTAATCAAAGTTCCTAGAATACCTGAGTGAAATACCTTTCATTTGAAGTATTACTTGTAAATCTTGAACCTGTAGTTCTTAAAATAAACTAAGAAAATATATTTTTCTATATAAAAACCTATTGGCCTGGAGTAAGTTTTTGAGTGTGTGTTCCTCATTTATTGCCTGTGTGTGTACAACAAATGCTTAACACTACCCTCTGATAAGCCTACTGCTCTACCACACTACCACAAAATAGAGCATTAGAATTATCTCTTTTTGCCACTATCTTACCTCTAAGGGGAACCCTTGGACTCTGTGCACACTATTTCTTAATTTGAAATAGTATATACAGAGCCAACTTCCTACACGTTTGCTTGATACCTATTTTTCACTCTTTATATATTCTACCAAATTAATTACTTTATACCCGATACACAATGAAAAACCACTGCAAGGCGCAGCTCAGGTATTGGTTGTGTGTACATAGGGTTCTTGGTGAACCTACAAGCCCTATATATCTCTGCAACCAGAAGGGTCCAGCGGACGTAACAATATATTGTGTTCGACAATCTGCCATAGTAAAAAGTTACAGATAAAAAAAGTTGACACAAATTGCTGTCTTTTTCAACTCAATTTCAATATTTTTTTTATTTCAACTGGTACTTTCTATTGGAAAACCTTGAAGGATATACACAAATGACCCCCGGCTGAAATCAGAATTTTGTCTACTTTTAATGTATAGCTTTCCAGGATCCACCATTGGTTTCATACCCATTTCTACCACTAACTGCAAGGAGGCTGAAACCACGAAAAGCAGGAAAACTGGGTATGTCCCAGTAAAATGCCAACACTGGCCTGAAAAAAATGATTTTCTGAATCAAGTCTGCCTGTTCCTGAAAGCTGAGAAGATGGGGATTTCAGCACCACAAAACCTTTGTTGATGCCATTTGCAGGGGGGGAAAAAACAGACGCTTTCTTCTGCAGCACTTTTTTACCCATTTTTCCCCCAAAAACAAATGTTGCTGTATTTTGGCTAAGTTCTTGGTCCCCTCCAGGGGAAGCCACAAACCCTGGGTACTTTTAGAATCCCCAGGATTTTGGAAAAAAGGACGCAAATTTGGCGTGGCTACCTTATGTGGACAAAAAGTTATGGAAGCCTAGGAGCAAGCTACCCCAAATAGCCGAAACAAAAGGCCTAGCATGGGGTGTGGAGGTCTATCAGCAAAGGGGTTAACCACAGAGGAACTAAATACTGCATAATGCAATCGGTTATACAAGATAGTATCCCTCGGCGTGATTCTCCTTTGTGCTGCAACACCCTTGGTTTCACCTTTAGTACTCTTTCACTGTCCGTTACTTGTTCCTCTGGAGTCCAGGCTCCCCCTCCACGTCTGATGTGGGAGTCAGGGGAGTGAAGATCGACCATGGCCGACGGTAAGCAAGACACAGGCCACATCTGTCTATGTATGTGCCAGGATTAGTCCCGTAATGCTGTGACTCTAATGCAGGTGTGGATCTGCAGTAATCTCTTTGGATCATGGACCCCACCTTGGTATCCAATGGCAGTTGTAGCCCAACATGCCAATAGTGACCCCATAAGTTGGAGCTTCAAACTGGAACAAAGGCAGATGCAGTAGCAATGGGGCCTATGATGATCGTGCCATTTGCAGCACCAACCTGGTCAAAGGTAGAAGCAGCTTGTAACTATTCCTACCCGGAACCAGAGGTGAGAGACCAGGAAACCCTCTGTCACACAAGTCAGTTCCAGTCTCACTGTCAGAAAGCTGTCTCTAGATGCCTCTTACTTCTTAGGTACAAACTACTGCTTTACCCTCTTGAACAGTCTTTCCACCTGCAGCAACAAAAAAACTCCTTGCACCTGACTGTATCAGCCCAAATGAAGGAGTAATCAAGGATAACCAAACGGACAGGCCTGCCCTAGAAACTTTCTCAACTCACATAAGAGAAACTGCAGTTTCCACTCACCCCTGACTTTTTTCATATGACCTGGACCTGCCCCCAAATCCAAAACTACTGGTCAAGTATTATGAGGGGAGCTTACTGAGATACTAGGGCGGGAGGATCCCTTGTCCCCCTTAATGGTCCTGCTGGGAGTCCACAACCTTATGGAGGGCACAAGACCCAAAAAACATTTTTGGCAACAGCTCTGCTAGTTGCCAAACGCGATATATAGCAACAAAATTGAATAATCCTGTGGCTCCTGGACTGTCACAGTGGCGCCGAGGGGTTGACTGGTGCTCTCAACAGGAAAAAGCGGTTTATGAGGCTAGAGGTTGCCCTAAGAAACATGATCGGGTGTGGGGGAAGTGGTTGGGGGAACTTATGGAGAATTGAATGGGGGGGGGGGGGGGTCCGAGGGTTTTCTGGCATGGCTCTACCACAACTGGGTGTTGCGTAAGATGCTTTTGGATTACTTGTACACTGTAAATACTGTGAGCTTCTATAGTGTATGCAACCTGTGTCCTCCTGTATTACTCAGACATTAAATTAATCAAATTGGTTATGAAAAAAAGTGTACAGAAAAGCATAACGTGACTGGTACTTTATTGTTAAAATTGATCACAGGGCCAAAGGGAAAGAGAAGCAAGATCCTCAATGGGGGAAAGTACACAAAAAACGAACTGTACTTATACTAAACAAAGTTAGATAAAAATCCATAATGGGTGTTTGATATAAAAGTTAGATAAGATTCTAATCCCCCAGCGATGCTAAGAGAAGAATGTGCTACTATCATCTACACAGAGATGGCCTTTAAAGTATACATCTCTAGACAGTAACAAAACAAAAAAACAGAATTTTCAAGGTGTCCTTAGGAATAGACACCAAAGACTCGGGCTTAAACAAATTGTCTGGTACACCCAATTTAATAAACGTCTGCTTCACATACCTAAACCATGGAACTGCAGCCACATTATCTAAAGCTAAATAGTCGTTGAGCAACAACCTAGCAAATCCAGCTTCAGTAGTACACCAAATGTTAAGCCAAACAAGGGAGTAAAATGTATCACATCCTCTATGTAGCACTCCCCGGTCTCGTTATGGCATATCATGGTATCAGTACATTGCGGAACTGAGAGCAGCCTACATAAAATTAGTTCTCCGTCCCCTGGAACGGTTCACTATTTGTAAAGCCCCACACAACTGGCCCATACAGGCTGGCAGGAATGCATTTTCTGTTATAAGTATGACAAAGTTCTCTAACTGGTTTATGGTGCAGACTCAGGTGAACTTAAAAACAGCAATCACTCTGTGAAATTGCATACCTCTCAGATTAAGCAAATGACCCCATTTCTGAGCATCATCAAACGAAATACCTAAATAGTTAAAATGTCCAACCCTTTCAATTCAAACCCTGCCCTGTATGACAAAGTCGGGATTTGATCTTAGTATTAGGCGGTCCAAACAAGGTAAATGATTTAGTGTGGTTCACAGTTAAATCTAAGTTGTCCATGAACCGGGCAAACCTATCCAAAAGGGTCTTCAGCCTATTGGCAGTTCTAACAATAGGAACAGCGTTGTCTGCATACAGAAGCACTAGAATTTGGCAAGTCCTTACGCGAGGCATAGCCTTTCAATTTTGTCCTAAATAATCTTCCAAACAGTTTATATAAATAGAAATAAGAAGGGGGCCAGGATACACCCAGGACACACCCCACGAGTTCATCTCATTTAAGGAATGCAATCACCATGTTGACCATATCCAACATTAACAAGGGTATACCATTGTGATCATCTGAGCAGATCCACAA
Source organism: Pleurodeles waltl (assembly GCF_031143425.1). NCBI lineage: Eukaryota > Metazoa > Chordata > Amphibia > Caudata > Salamandridae > Pleurodeles > Pleurodeles waltl. The sequence continues at coordinate 652,536,129 of NC_090451.1, forward strand.
GGGCTTTCTCAACCCAAATATTCCCAAGCATAGCCCATAATTTCCTTTGATTAACCCTGTTGAATGTAAAGGAGAGGTCCACAAGGGCCATGTGGGAGGCATATCTCCTGCCATTCACGTATTACTCTAAAATAAGAGCAAGGTTAAGGCATTGCTCAACAGTTCTTATGCCTTGGTGAAAGCCAAATTGTATGCCAGAAATGATATGATACCATCTTCCTCCGTCCCAGTCTCCAGTCTCGAGAGTAGAACATGTCCCAATGTCTTAGTGGTGGAATCTAATAATGAGATTGGAAGGTAACAAGACAGCTGGCTTCTGTCTCTTTTTTTTAACATAGGGACTGTAACAGCCTCCTTCCAAGTCTCTAAGACTGGTCCCACAATTGCAATACGTAAGACGGCTGTCATTATGTGGGCCCAAAATATAACATCACATTTAAAAATGTCAACTGGGATGCCATCTGGCCCCGGTTCCTTTCCCCAAGCACTATTAACAGCTGCAACAACTTCCTCAATGTCAGTCAACTGGCTCAGAACAGTTGCAGCAGTAATATCCAAAACTGGGCTCGCTTCCTAGGGGACTCAACCAGGATTATAGAAATCAAAAACCTTTGTAAAGTGCTGGACCCATGACTCTGCAGTGATATGACCAGTGCTTAATTTGAGCCAGTGGTTTCCGGTGCTCAGCACAGGCTAATAATTGTGCACACCAGCACTTACTGTGTCTGCCACATGGTTGTGCGGTTTAATTTAGAGATGAGCACAACAACGTTATTAGTTCAATATACATAAAAAATTACTAACACCTGCCCCCCAAACGTTTCTCATAGCTCTGGGGATTGGAAAAGTCAGAACTATCACACTTGTAGGAGCATGATGGTTAGGAGTTGTGTTAGTAAGGTCACTGGCTGCACTGGGGCCCCGGTTCTTTTTTTTTTTTTTTTTTTTTTTTTAATTAGCACTGGTTAAGACATATGGGTTATCTAAACACCAAAGCTATTTTCATGCTGAAATCTATAACTTTGTCAAGTGTGAACATTATGCATTTGTGAAGGTGCCTTGAGAAGCTGTCGATTTTTTTTTGTACCGCTCTTTTGCAGCTGATGATGCTCCAATGGTTTTTATTAATAATCTGAAAGTATGGAGAAATTCTTGGCTGATGTGGTGATTTGTAAAGCAGTGAGACACTGCTGTACATAAGGATGGATTCAGTCTACTAAAAGTGGTAAATGCTAGGCTTCAATGGAACCTTTCAAGCTTTCAATAGAAACTATTAAGCTAACCTACAACTGAAATTGGTAAATCCACACAGATACCTAGCTCTGCTATCATGTAGGGACACTTCCTAACTACTCCTTGTCATAGATCACTAAAGTGCGAAAATGCACATTAAATTGTCAAGAATTTTCAGTTCTATTAAGGATATAGAGGCGAGGGGATTATGCTTCTTTTTTCTTTACTGGAATTTCCAGCAGCCAATCACATCCAATAAACAAAAAATTACATTACACAATTAAATCACATATCACATGCCCCAATCATTTTAGGCAACCCCTTATGAGAATAGATGCCTCCATTGTGTGTCCTCTTCCTTTGGAATAAATCATCATAAGTACAGGAATAACCAACAAGTAAACGTTATAGTCAGCAAAAGTTAAAACAATCCAACGTGGACCCAACAATTTCCAGCCGATCCAATAGGGCTGTTAAACGAACATACCAGGCCAGATGCGGACCACAGAACTGGAGTCTCAGGAGTGCAGCAGGCCACAATCCGAGCCCAACCTATTCCATCGGTGAGCAGCGACTGAGGCCGGAATCCTTCTCTCAACCATTATTCTATTCCTTTCCTAAAAGTTAAAATCAAAATGCCTGTAGGTGTGTATAGGCAATATAATATACTTCCAAAATTACAGGGTGGGAAAGGAAAAAACTTCAGTTTTTAGAACTTAGATATGAAATATTACTGATATACATATTAATTCGATATTAACATACATAAGTGGGATAATCCTTGCTTCTGTGTCCTTAATAGAACTGAAAATTCTTGAGGTGCAAGCTAGAATTTTTTTTATTCTATTACAGGACGGAAGCTCCGATTAGGTTTGTTCAAAACTGATTTAGCACCACAGTTGCAATATTAACACATTAACAGGCTTATAGTAAAAACTTTGAAACGTGGATTTAATAGACCAATCCATTGCTCTCCTAATATCCTCTAAACGAGAACCTAAAGCAAAAGATTTTTTGATGCTACGGCTCCCCTAGCAGAATGTGTTTCAAAAGCAAAGATGTCGATACTTGCTCGGCCAGTAACCATTTAACTCACCTAGCAAGCGTAGCTGAGGACACCGGTCTAAAAAGCTTCTGTAAGGCAATAAGCAATTGGCCACAAGAATCCTGTCTCACTTCACTGGCAGAACTCTCAAAATCTCGCAATCAGTTTGCAGACCACGTGGTGCTCGCCCAATGGTTTACCTTTGAAAGGTGACCCTTGGAAATAGCCGACCTGAAATTATTGACCGGTCTGCCAAACCAGAAAGGAAATTAATTACCATGTAACACTCTGCCCCCATTGTAAGAACACTCTGCTCACTGCACCAAGCATACCATCGCCTCCAAGCTGAGGCATACCGTTTGTGGGTGCTGTCGGCCCATGTTTGTCTGATGAAGATAGCAGTTTGTTGCGAAATGCCTGCGATATACCATCTTTCCCTGAAATTATCAACTTGAGTTGACCTCATAAAACCAAGGGATGAGGAAGACCTGCTGGATCCAACAGAAAATCAGGACGTAACAGGAGTCGAACTGGAGAAGCGCTCTCTAGAGCAAGGGCTACCGGCAACCAAGGTTGGGCTCCCCAGAATGGAGTCACAAGAATGATCTCTGACATGTGCCAGCAGTCTGGGTATCATGAGGAAAGGGGATAATGCATAACCTTGAAACTGGGACCAGTCCTGGAGAAACACATCAGTAGCTTGTGCTTCTGGGCCCAGACCCCTGCTTAAGAATTTCGGCGACTGAGTAGAGAAGCAAACAAGTCTACTCGGCACAGACCCCATAGGTTGATTAAGCTCTGGAAGACAGAGGGATGCAACATCCAATTGCTGAAATCTCGTAGAAGGGAGTTCCAATCAGCTATTGCATTTTTCTTACCCCAGAGATATTCTGCTGTGATCAAAATTTGAGGTCTGAGGCGGAAATGTCAGAAATCTTTGGCAATCTCTGCTAGTAGATTAGATTTTGCCCACCTCCCAGTTGGTCGACATACTGAACCGCTGAGATGTCCATCCTCAGCAAGATGCAACTATCTGTCTTGAGGTAGAAAGAGACTCCTGATGACAAGGAACCCCGACCAGGAGTTCCAAGCAATTGATATGGAGCCTCAGCTTTGTCTTTGACAAATGATCCCCCATGAAAAGGTATCCGAAGTTTGCTCCCAAACCCCAACGGCTGGCATCCGATTCCATAACCACCTCAGGAGTTGTGCCAAAAATTGCTTTGCCATTCCATGAGTTCATGTGTTCCAGCCACCATGTCATCTCTGTCCTGGCTTTGTTCGATGGAGGAACCTGTTCTGAATAAGAGAGACCCTTCCTTAAATGTTCAATCCTTAATGTCTGAAGGACTCCGTAATCGAGAGGGTCAGGAAAGATGGCTTCAATCGAAGAGGCGAACAAATTCACAATCCTGGCAATCGGCCTCAAAGATACAGTCAGGCTGCACAATGCATGCCTCAACTCCTTCTTGATGTTTTGAATCTTTCAGGAGGGGAGGATCAATTGAGACCGGACTGAATCTATAAGAAATCCCAAAAATTATATCTGCTCTGCGGGAGACAACTCTGACTTCTGTGAGTTGATTATAAAACCCAAACTCTGCAGAAGTTGAATTGTCCATGAGACCAATCAAAAGAATGTTGTCTAAATAGACAATCTGATGGACCCGCTCGAACTCTCAGCGACTCCACTACCGGCCTCATCAAGTTAGTAAAGCACCAACAGGGTGATGAGAGAAAGAAGGGCTAGGAATTCTAGGCACTGACCCCGCCACAGGAACTGAAGAAATCTCCTATGGGCCAGATATAGATGGGAATGGAGAGCTGGGCCTCCTTCAGGTCCAGTCAAACCATCCATTTGCCTATTCTGTAATAAACGAAGGCCCCCCATTTTGAAATGTCTATATAGTATCCAGATGTTGAAGTATTTAAAGTTTAGAACTAAGCAGTAGCCTCCTCCCTTCCTTTTATCAAAAAAAAAAAATGGGACTTAAACCTTTGGGGTGAGGTACTGAAAAACATTAATTTCCCTTTGTCAGGGGTGTGGAATTTATTAAAATATCTACTTGTCCAGGGGACAGGTTGCTTCTCAAATCTACTTGTCCTGTAAAAGGATCTACTTGTCCCTTTGGTGCCATGTAGTGTGGCGACAAATTATGGCAGCAATTAATAGCCTCTCTGATTATGCCAGGGCTACTACCATAGTAGGGCTTGAATACTTGGAATTTCAATCCCCACTGTAGCAGATCTGCATACTGGGGCTGGAGGAAGCAGAAAGCAATAGTTCCAGGGCTGGAATGCCTTTGAGTCTGCAAACCTACTAACCTGCATGTTTTAAAGATTTTTACCAGCTTCTCTCTAATATTTTCCCATAATAAGAAAGGTTGGACATTTACTCCTGACAATGGCAGAATTAGAACTTCTTCCAGGGTTGGGAAGAAAGTGCTGGAGGAAAAATGAACTTGCAAATGCTCAATAGATTTTCACATGAGCAAATCTACACATCGTATTTACCCACGCTAAAATACAGTTCACAAATATTTTATAGGGGTACAACATATACCATGGGTGCACTTTTGTGACTTTCTTTAAGAATTTGGGGCCACAAGTAGGTAGGTTCAGATTTGTGACCTGCAAATTGCGAGTTGCAAATCCAAATGTAGGATGATGTCCTTGACACCATCTGTGATTCGCAAGGGCTTCGCAAATGCCCACATCATGAATAATCATGAGGTGGGTCGCAATTTGCGACCCCCTCACGAATGGTGGCCTGCTGGAGACAGCAGACCACCATGTCTGTGACTGCTTTTCAATAAAGCAGTTTTTTGGTTTTTTTTTTTGTAATGCAGCCCGTTTTCCTTAAAGGAAAACGAGATGCATAACAAAAACGAAAAATGAAACATTTTCGTTTCATTTTTTCAGAGCCGGCAGTGGTCCGCAGGACCACTGCTTGCTCTGAAAAAATGTTTACAGTGACATTCACAATGGGAAAGGGGTCCCATAGGGATTCCTTCCCTTTTGCGAAAGTGTTAGCGCAAATTTGAAATGGGTGCAAACTGCGATTGGTGTGCACCCGCATTCGCGGTCACAAAACAATCCTACATTGCTCTGCGAGTTGCAATTAGGAAGGGAACACCCCTTACTAATTGCGAGTCGCAAACCCGTTTTGTGATTCGGTAACCAGGTTACTGAATCGCAAAACTGGGTTTGTGCATCGCAATGTGCTTTTTGCACGTCGCAAACAGCGAAAGTCGCTGTTTGCGACATGCAAAAAGCTACCTACATGTGGGTCTTGGTCCCTAATTAGGTCTGGTGTTAACAAAGACATTTTGTTTTTATTAAACTTCTATTTCTCTCTCGTTCGGCTGGCTTTACTGTGAGTGATCGCATTCTGCTCTTCCAAAAGGAGCATATTGCCACACAAAGTAGTTTTGTTCAGTGTCAGGAACTACAGTGGCAATCAGTGACGTAACGAAACTGGAGGGTGCCCCTTTGCAAAGAACATGGAGGAGCCCCCTCTCCAGAATCACTCAGGGCAGGTGCTGTGCTGACGGGGCCCCCTGGAGGGCGGCTGCAGGGCCTTTGTTATGCCGCTGGTGGCAACGCGTGCTTTAAGAGTTCAAAAACTTTTTTTGGGGGGGGTTTGCCAATGTTTGTTACAATGTTGAGGGCCTGGTAGCTCCCACAACAATAAAGTGTTACAAAAGCCATGTCAAAACAAGACACGCATTGATGAAACTAAAAGACTTATAAAAATATGTCAGATCAGTTGGCTTTGTCAGTGTTTGTTTATTTTCATGCTTCCCATAATCGTGTTGAAAATGGTTACACTGATTTTCCATTAGAAATATTTTTGGGAAATACTAGCATGCATCAACACATTTTACTAAATGACACTTCATTTGCATATAATCAAAGAGCATTCTGGGAGCATTATACTTAGCCTCTTAGCCTAAACTTTTCAAACATGTGTGTACACGTTTTTGTTTTTTTGTACTGGAACCAACGTCAGTAGTGAAGTGTGACCTTAAAACATTTATTTACAGCACGCACCCTAATAATGTAGGCTTTCAAATAATGAACCATAAATACAAGTTCAAACAGCATTATCTTTTGGAAACACATTACCTCAACTGCAGAGAGTTCAACTCTCTGTAAACAGGCAGCCAAAGGGTTTGTGCTGCAGGGGGTTGGGCCTACTTGTCCCAAGGACAAAGTAAACATAAAAACTTATTGCCCTTGACCCCAAACAAGATGTCCCGGGCGTCGGGCGATAGGAATTCCACATCCCTGCTTTGTCCCACAAAGTTTGAATGTCTGCGCCTATAGAAGACTTTTCTTTCTGGGAAAAATACATTTGTTTCAGGCAACCTATCTGGACTGGAGTGTCGTAGAACTCTAGCTTGAAACCCAGGGTTGTCTCTTAGACCCACAGATCCTGGGTAATCAGTCTCCAGTTGTCTGGGAATAACCCCACTCTTCCCTCAAACGTTCTCTCTGAAAAAGGTATAATTATCACCGTTATATCCTGCGCCTTGAATTGCTCCTTGTGTCCCTCTGCGGTTGCCGCACTGAAAGTGTGAATGGCCCCCTCGGGCCAGATGGGCTAGAAGGTGGGTTCTGCTGATTCTCCATACCATATACCTTTGCCTTAGGGGTAGTAACCTTGATGAGAGCCTTGGTAGGAGACCCAGCCTGACTCGCACTCCCTGAAGCGCCCACTCGTGCTTGAAAGGCTTCTTCAAAATACTTTTTTAAGAGACATTTGGGCCTTGTCCGGGGAGGGAGTATTTAGAGCAAAATCTGGTGAACTCCTTAACAAAGAGACCACCAAACAACAATCCCTCGGTCAGAGGTGGCCAAATTGTTAAGTTTGGGGTCTATTCGCGTTCTGTGGCAATACCAACCTACTAAAACATCTGGAGCCACCCGGGAATTGGTTTCTTTAGCATGGAGAGCCAGTTTGAGTATCTTTGTCAAAGGGCCAGACATGTGCAGGAGCTTGTCCTGGCAATTGCACCATACCCGATCTAGGCTTTTTTAAGGGTTCTTGGCATATTATCTCATAAATGTGACCATAGTAGGGTCTACTTCTGGGGGACCCGCAGCCCTGTCTACCAGGTCTTGCCGACGTCATTCCACTCAAAAAAAGAGCACGAACTTCTTTATCAAAATCTTGATGGAGGTGCACTTGGACATACTGCGTGACATCCTAAGGAGATGCCCAGTCTGAAGCCTTGTAGTGTACAATTTTGGTAGGCTCAAAGGTAAGGACCTTAGGTTGTTTGGATGAAGAAGGGTGTTTTTTCTTGCTAGGCCCTGGTGCATCTTCCTCTTCACTGTCCTCTGCAAGAGACAGAAAGGACACACCAATACGCGCTAAGGAAAATCGAGAAGATCGTTCAAGTGGCCATCAGCGGGGAAGCCCAAAATGCCAAAGCACAGCGCACCAAGCAATAGCAAGACACAGCATCCACAAAGCCACCATCACCTACTCTTTCTCAGCAACAACAGCGCGCCACAGAATAACAGTCAAGGATGCCACTATCATAGCCATAAACTCATAATTAACTATCAAGAGTAAAATGTACTTATCTGGCTGTGAAACAGCAAAGAAAGAGGACACAAAATAGAGGTAAGTATTCTTGTAAGGGTTGCCTTATAATGAATGGGGCATGTGATATGTGACGTACTTGAGTAATGTAGTTTTTTGTTTATTGAACGTGATTGCTGAAAATATAAGTAAAAAAAGATAAGCATAATCGGAGCCTCCACTCCTGACATAGAGTTTGATCACCATGAACGTGACTGAAGGAAGCACATGATGCCAATGAGGGAGGTGTTTGATTCGTAATACATCAAAAGCACTTGAACTACAGTAAGAGGAAATCCTGAATTATGACGTGCACTTCATCATGAATAAATGGGCTATATAAACCGTATTCACAATGGACTACGTTAACATATAAATAAAAAATATGTGCAAATCTTTTTTTGAAACGTTCATGAAACAAACATATTTTAAAATTCTAATTAAACGATTAATACACTACTGGAGATAAAGTGAACTTTACTTATTAGCACTACAACGTTGCGTAACAAAGCGCCAGTTTGTGAGTCACACGCCTCTAGTGTAAAAAAAAAAAAAAAAACACATAGTACGGTCCAGCTGTCAGTTCCGCATTTATGAGGGGCATACCACTTCAAACGTATACATGGGATTGTTCATGTGAGTTGCCTCTTCTCGTTCTCTCCACTAATAAATCGGTAGTTGCATGATTAAACCATTCTTAAACACTTTTAAAATAGGATATACATTGTGAGAGCAGAATAGGTAGAGCTGTTTAGAACGGTCAAACTCTCCCTCCCTAAAGCGCGAAATGGTACTGCCGGCTGTGACTTCCGGTGTTCTAAGGACGCTGTGGGAGTACTCTGCGCGCCTGTCCCTCACCTGTCAGCGTACTTGAACATCAGGATGTGCCGCAGCATGACGTGATCTGCGTAAGCCAAGCTCAGGTACACCATAAGAAGGCAAAAGAACCCGCACCCGTCCAGAACGCAGACTGCCATCTGGGCTACTGCACCCTTGGCCCGGGCGAAGGCTAGAGCCTTTGACAGGCTCCGGCCGCTCTCCCTCGTCACTTCCCGGTGTTTACAACCCACGCGCGACTCGATTGAATGGAGCGCGTGCCCGGCGGGGGTGTGGACTGCGATCAATTGCCGCGCCTTCTCGCCGAGTCACCGCCCCGAGCCCACCTCGCTAGCTACGCCTCTCTGTGGTGTTTCGGTGTTCGCGGCGCGTTCGCCTGTTTTCACCCCTCCTCTCGCCAGTCACGCTTTCTCTATGCATTTTCCATAGCCACGCCCCCACTTTCGTCATGGGGCACGCCTCTGAAACGTACGCCTCCACGCTCGTTGACGTCATTACGTCTCCATGGATAACATCGAAAGACTGCGATTGTTTACTCACGGCTGTGAAGTGAGAGAACATTCAGTTTTCATTTTTGGTTTTACACAATTTTTCTTCAATTTTCCCATACTCACACAGGACTGAAAAATCTTTCTGTCTTTGTCCGGACGCAGAGAGGGAGCATTCTCTTCTTGACTAATCTGGCTTCTTCCGTGGCAATAACTAAGGGACTAATTTGTAAAAAAAGAAATGCTAGTTCCAGCTCAACTTATGGGAGCTTAAAAAAGCCCCCAATTTTACCAGAACCAAATGGGTTAATAATTTACCCAGCTCAATCAAAGCCATGTTAGGGAGCTGTGATAACTTTTGCTGTAAAATGTCCTGGGCTCCAGCAGCTGCTTGCTCCTGATCCTTCTTAACCTTTCTGCATCTTTTGAGTCTGTAAACTGTCACACACTTCTTAACCCACTAATACAAAGAATGGGAATTGAAGGGGTAGTGCTTAAGTGGTTTGAATCTTAGATCACAGGGAGATCTCAGATGATTAAAACTTAAAACTGTCTCTCTACTCCGAAGGCTGTGGATCAAGGTATCCCTTCAGGCTTTATCCTTGCTCTGAGCCTGTTTTAACTTCACATTGAACTGCTAGGATCCAGCTGCGATTAGTGTCGCCCCCCCTAGCTCAGAGCCAGCAGCCGAAAAATATTTTTTTTTTTAATTATCGACATATTTTTCAGCTGCTGCCTGAGCCAGCGTGTGTAGGGAGAGGAGGGGCTGGGCCATGGGGGGAGGGAGAGTGGAGTGTTGTGCCCGTAAGTGTGCATGTCTTCCCGGCCGTCTTAGCTCACGGACTTGGTGAATTCAGCACCCTTCGCTCTACCTTGGCCCATGATGTAAGCACCTCCCCAACCCCTTGGCTAAAGCTCATAATTTAAGTGTGATCTTCGATAGCAACGTTTACATCCCCCAAAATGTCATTCACCCACTATCGTGCTGAACGGGGCCCCTTTGCTGCTTCATTGTTCTCAGAGACGCTATTGTGCATCTTACTTTAACAGATGTACCACAACTGCGTCGCACCTCACTGGGTCTGGTAAAAGAAAGAGCGTCCTTTAAACTCTTAGGCCCATATTTATACATTTTTAGCGGCGCATTTGCGTAATTTTTTAACGCAAAAATGGTGCAAACTTGCAAAATACAATTGTATTTTGTAACTTTGCGCCGTTTTTTGCATCAAAGAGCGGCACAAATGCAGCGCTAAAAAAGTATAAATTCGCAAAACTGTTCCTTCACCAGCCGTTCTGATCACTCTAGTTTACCATGGTGCACACTTTTTACCCAACTATTCAGATATATGAAGTTCAGTTTTTTATTTATTTATTTATTATTTGTATTTTTTATTTATTCACACTGTGGAATTTTCTACCCTTCATTTGTGACTGAAAAATGATTACTGGATACTCAGAAAATTCATACAAACGTACCTATTTATTATGGCGAGATACCCCATAACATATAATAATGAATTTATAGATTGTAGACGTTTTATCCAAAGCACTTGACAAAGCTTAATGGTTCAAGGAGAAGAAACAATAGAAGGTATCAGCAGCACAGGTTCAGTCTTCAATACAAAATAGTTAAAAGATGTTATTGTGAAAGCCTCTCAATTTTACTAGGAAGGGAGCAGATCTATCAACAAACAGGAGTTTTCCCCATTGTTTAGGACCTAACAACTCAAAGGATCAAAAATGAAATGCCACATAGAGTGGATTAGACACAGTAAGTAAGTATAGTGAGTCGGAATGTAAAGAATAAGAAGAAGTGTACACAAAGAGGAGCAAACAAAGGCATGGTGGAGCCAAAGAGTGAATACCTTTGAAAACAATACGTAAGGGGCAGAATTTGTATTGGGCACAGTGGGTAACCAACCATGACAAGAACACTAGGGAAAAATATGTGGAAAATAAGGTAGGGCGAATAGAAGATGAATTGTATTTTAGATAGATTGCAGTGAATTGTCTAGATATTTAGAGGCCCCAATGCATACTGAAGAACAATAGTTGAATCATGTTTGCAGATACCTTAGATTGGCCTCCCTATTCATACTGGGTTTTTGATTGTTCCCCCATAGTGGCTTTACCACTTTCTCTGGAACATATTTGGGTGAGGACTGTCTGTTATACTATCCATTGTTGCAGGACAACTGAGTTGTACTGCTGTGAGATCCAGTATTCAGACTTTATTGCTATTTAACAAACCAATGCCAACTCTAAAGTGCTCTGTGGCCATCACAAGGTGGTTACTGTTGCCTTCCCCAACCGTTTCTAACCATGCTGCACACTCCCCATGCTGCCAGAGTTCAATATCATACTAAGGTGAGCCATATGAGGAATTTCTTACTCTATCTGAAGTGAGGAAGGATTGTACCCTGGCCACTATGTTGTTGAGTATGTATGTAAACAACCTGGTGGCACAGCGCAATTAGATAAAACTGGACGTTGCAAGATCTGATACGAGTTAACAACAATCCTACTTTTTGCAGGCAATACTGCACTCATGTGTATGTCTGAACTTGTATAAATGCCCCATGGGGTCACTCTTTAGGTCAAGAAATGGGGTTTGGTTAGCAATGAATCATCCCTAAAAATAATGATGCTGGAAAAAAATAATCTGGTTAAAAACTACATTTCTGCAACATTTTATATAGGATAAGCATTTTCAACTATCTGGGCGTTAGGTACTCAACCTTCAATGTTGTGATCAAACTACCAAAGCTGTTGTTCGCATATTAATTTCATTAATACTTTAGCCAGGTTTAAAGATAAATAAATTTGACTTCCAATTTTCAGAAGTGTTTTTGAAAACTAGGCATTCACCTGCAAAGTTCACCCCTGAAGTCTGGTGCTGTACTACAGGCAGTGCCCTAGTGATAAATGAGAACGTTTTTTTAGGGTTCGGTAAGGCTATGCCTTGGAACTTAGCTCCCTTAATAGAAGGGCTACATGTATACTTCACAAATGTCCTTGTGGTAAATAAGGTTGCTTACTTTCAGACTCTGGTAAGTCTATGGCCTGCAACCCCATTAGTTCGCTTGAGTCTAGTGTTAGTAGTGAATGTGATACTGCACTCAATTCCTGAGCCCAACTCTGGACCAAACATCATGTGTCACAGATACTCCCTTAAAGATATATGGGCCTACCCAGAATACATTTTAATTCCTTGACTTACGCATGTTAAAGAGATCCTGCTCCTAAAATACAACTCTGAAATGTGGTATAACCCAGAGGCTCTAGTGAAATCATGGGGTGTCATGTTAAAATAGAAATACTAGGACTAGAGAACTCCCTCGATTGTATAGAGAGCGAAAGCAGACTAAAGGCTGGAGAAGTATCTTACATTCAAACAGTATTTATGGTGTGTACCCTTTCATAATATAGTTACACACAGAGAACTCCCAGAACTAAGGTCTCTGTATGTCAAACTGAGACTGGGCCACACTATTTAAGTGTCCATAGTGGAGAGCCTGAAAGGGTCGAGTAATGTCAGGGAGACTGTTGTTGTGATAATACAACCACAAAACCTGTTCTTTAATTTTGGCTGTTCCTCCAGCTTTGCACCGTATAGAGATTCAAAATGATCGATTCCACAAAGTATTAACTGTAATATTTTGAAAAGCAGCTATAGGCGAGCACTTTGCATTTACTCCACCCCTATAATAGGGCAGTAAGCAGTAGCCCTGTTTCGCGGGTGGTTTAGAAGGAATGCAGAAAGCAGTCTGTAGTTCTTAATGAAATGGTGCTAAAAGGTGGACACTACATGAAAGATGTGCCCACAGTTTCAATTTGAAATGTAAAGACCTATCATTTGCTGCTTTTTGGGGTGTATGAAAGGAAATATTTCACTATTGCTCTATTTGCTGCATCTGTTGCATATATCTTTACCGTACGAAAGTTAAAACATTCTGCTTTGTCAATATCTACTTGAGAGCGTTCGATTTATTGAATGTGGGCAGTTCCAAAAGTGTGACAGTCAGGTCTAGTGCCCGCCTACATGCACCGCTTTGAATACTGGATGCCATATGTACAAGCTGAGTTCTGTGATCGGCAGTTTGTTAATCTTTTGGGTTTGGTACGAATCGATAACGAAGGGGGTGGAGCGAAAGAAACTGACGGCTGCCTTTCCATACAGTTTCTCTACTCCGGGAGTGACAACTCTGTAGGTAAGGCTCGGAGCGGCGAAGTCTCGCTGTATTTAGCAAAAAAATAGGACAAGAATGTCTGCTGTGGGCGCAGGACACCGTGGATATCAACCTCAAGTTTACACTTGGCCGCTTTGTGTGATCCTCGGCAGTTACCATTTCTTCTATGGTTAGAATCGGCATACACATTGGCTGTTTTTATATTTACATATAGTTTGTGCCTTAGTCGTGTGTTGTCGTGGTCTTCTCAGCAGAATGGTGTCTCTAAAGAGCTGTAAGCAGCCTGACTCCAGGCAGTGGACGCCCCTTTATCTATTGCCTCGCACCCGGGCTTTCCCTGCTCTGGCAAGGGATGCGCTCTGCTCCAGGGTGATATGGCAGGTGTTCTGCAAGCTGCCTCCGAGAACGCAGCATCTCAGCCAATGACACGAGTTTTTAATATACTGACATGTTTAGTTAGGTTATTTGGTGCAGTGATCCCTTATGCTTGTTTTGGACAAACTACCCCGAAGAGGTTTTTTTGACTGGAGACGAACCTTTTAGGTGGGAGTGTGTATTACTTAACATGTTTGTTGTGGGTAAAAATGATGCGACCAAAATATGGGTATGTAAATACTCACATCGCACGTGTGAAAAAGCCTTGTGTTATGGGTGGACCGTTCCAAAAGTTTTTTGTTTAATTTATGAGCTTTCTTTAATTATTATTTGGAAAACACAATAAAAAACATCTTAAATTAATTTAAAAAATATGTTTTGATTCAAACTTTATCTGTACTTAGGAATACACGTTTGAAAAGATCACGGGGCGTCAACTGTTTAATTGACGGGTCCCGTTTTGCTCACGTTCAGTGTCATGACCCCACTTCCACTCTTTTCGACATGACTATATAATACATTGGTCGAAGCTCATCAAAAGAACCCATCACATTTTGCATCACGCATCCCAAACCCACCCATGTTTAAGTCACCACGTGCACAATACAAGGGGCAGCACACACCGCACACTCACCCCTCAATGATGGTATTTCATACATATAGAACTATACATCACGTCCCAAAGTCACCACGTGCACAATACAAGGGGCAGCACACACCGCACACTCACCCCTCAATGATGGTATTTCATACATATAGAACTATACATCACGTCCCAAAGTCACCACGTGCACAATACAAGGGGCGGCACACACCAGCACACTCACCCCTCAATGATGGTATTTCATACATACAGAAATATACATCACATCCCAGCTTACCCGTGTGTTCTCTGGTGTAGTGTTGTGGTCCAGATTAGGATGTGTTTTGTTGATACATGTTCCTGGTGTAAAGTCTGCCCCCAGTGATCTTCTCACTTGTGTTGCGTGGTTGTAAAGGAGTGTGTGGTGTGTTGTCCCATGCACAATAGTGTCTTTCTGCCGAGTGGTCTGAGTGTCATTGCTTAGTTACATGAATATGCTGTGCTTGAAAGGGATGCAAAGGTCACATTTAGCTGGACACTTATTCATAGTCTGTTTTTTCACTGCTTATCCTGTGGGGCCTTGCACCCTAGTTCTGCTCGGGTGTACTTTGGCCCTTTGTTGAGTGCCCCATGCTTGCAGGATAGCGTGCAGGCGCCACCCATGCTTGCAGGATAGCGTGACCTGTCAGGCCCTTTAATTCAATGGCGGCCGGGTCAGGAAAAGAGAGTGGAATTGAGGAAGCCTTTATTGACCAAAAGTAACGCAGTCACAATAAAGGTAACTGGATATTACTCTGTCATCTTGACTCCTTTCAATTCTCAACCTGTAACTAATCCACAGCAATTCAAAAAGGCAGTATGGGGAGCTCGAATGTCCCATAAAACGGGACTGATAATCACTCTTGTTTTCGTCCGAATAGAAATATAATGACCACTTTGAGTCCAAATTATGTTATGTCTCCTCAGCTGAGGATGCTGGTGGATGTGGAGAAATGTTACTACAACAATCTTTTCCCTACCACTATTTTTTTCTTCACAAATTAAGCACTGCGTGATGCCTAAGTTGGAAGGAGTACTTCTGAAGTTAGCGAGATCACAATATAGTTTCTGGTTCTAAATTGCAAAGCTTCCCTATAGCTTCCGCAGTGGAGGTGCATAATATCAAAATTTTCGATAAATGTTTGTTTTCATCCAAGGGTGTTTCCAACCTCCATTTTACATTATCCCCAGAATGTCAAGGACTTAATTCAAAAGATGGATGGCCTTGTGTTTAAAATGAACTTTCTTTCTTTGAAAAAATATTGTTGAAGGAAATAGAATGAGAAATGAAAGTCAGATCTAATGATGATGGAAGTTTGAAGATGATTATTGCTCCTTTAGTCGCTTTGAAACACATACACGTGTGTGTGTGTGTGTATATATTTTTGCACATATGCATGTATTCACACACACGCAAATGCATATATATACTATTTATGTAACTAGTTAATTAAGATTTTACCCATTTCCCACCTTTGTTAACAACTATAGTATTTATTTGTAATGCAGGCGTATGCTTCAGTGGACGTCTTGGCATTCAATAACATATGTTTATTACCCAGCTGATTGGTACTTGGTTTAACGACCTCAGAAGAATTACAGGATGAGTGGGCCCACTGGGGTTCCAAACTACAACTATGAGGCCAAACACAGACTCCTGCAGTGAATGTATTAGTCCATGGAGTCACCACACTCCAACAGAACAGGCCCACTTGTATGCTCTGAACTGTAGGTTACACATGGCTTTAATACGTATCTTTATCTTCTAACTTATTAGGTATTTGATTTGAAAACCTTTTTCTTATCTTCTTGCCTCTCTCTCCATTTAGTACAAAATATTGGCACAATGCCAGGGACGGTGGTTGTTGCAGGAGGAGGGATCAGTGGACTTGCAGCCTGCTACCACCTTGTGAAAAGTGGCAGCGTTCCCAAGGTGAGATACGTTTTCAGTCACAAAACAGATCTGTGGGTTCCAGAAATGTTCCAGGACACGGCTAGTTTAGATGGCAGCCCAAATCGTAACAGTCGATGCAGTGCTAGATTTTTCTTAGCAACAGCAAAAAATTTACCCTGTTCTAGGGAGAAGCTGAAGGAAGAAGAGCAGGTTAGATGAGAATTGAGGGGGTGCAGAGAAGAGAGGGGATCCTATCTTTTAACATCATCAGGCTGCTTGTATACACATTGCATTGAATTGGCATTTATATAATGCTTTCCTGGACTTAATGAGGCCCAAGCACTTTCAAAATAGTCAAGTAAATATTAGGAGTGGGTGTAACTCACGTATTTCAGTGTACCGTAAAGACGCAGAATTACCTAAAAATTCAGTGAGTTACTCCTGAAGTACACAAGAAGAGTAATTCTGCATGTAGCACTATTTCTTAGCACAAAAATGCCCCTTCTGTATCCAACATGGATGTGAGAATGCATTTTGCGCTAAGAAATAGCGCTAAATGCAACAGAACATGCATAGCGAGTGTCTGCTCGCGTTCACTAAATGTGGTATTGGGTTAGGATTTTCCTCCAATTTACTACCAACATGTAGCAGCACTGTTTTCTTAGCGCAGAATGCACCCTTGAGTTCAAAATGGACGTAAGAATGCATTATGCGCTAAGAAACCCCTCAATGCAGCAGAACACAAATAGCAAGGTGAGCAGCTGCTCACACTTGCTAAACGTGCTCTCACGTTAAGATATTTCCCCAAATTACTCTTAATTCGTGAAGAGGAGTAATTGCTTAATTATCTGTAATTCCACTTCAAAGAGTAACACAGGATTACCAACATTACTCCAGTTAGTTGAGAGTAATTGCAATTCTGACAGGCCTAGTAAATTTCTGTTCTTTTCTAACATATGGTTAAACGAATATTGGTTGAGGTGACTTTTGGACGTGTGCTGCAATCAGTTGGCAGCAAGCAAGCCCCAGCAGAAGATTGCATGGGGTATATCTAGTAGTCCTATCAAATAGTGGATTCTTATATGCATATCAAGTGCTATGAACAAGTGTTGATGTGGTAAAAGCTTGCAACATAGCATGATTAGCATTTCCTGTCCTTAGACTAAATAATGGTTCAGGTTTATTAGAAACTTTTGGCCCACACTGACCTTTTTCCGATCATAACTCTCAGGCTACATAGACATTCATTCCGATCTTGTTGCCAAAATCACCCAGGTTTTACATGTCCAGTGTGAGGTGTGGTCTGTGCAGGCGGAAGCTTACATTCCCCTTACAAGCATGAAGAAAATGTTTTTAATCAGTATTAATAGTTTATATTCAAAGTAGTTTCAATCTTTGTTTATACAGATCTTGGTTGGGCTGTGGGTTTCTCCCCTTGTTCCGTCATTTGTATATTTTCAGTGGGAGTTTGTAACATCTCTTGACCTTTCAGACACAGTTTGAGATAATGTACAAAGGTTTTCCATTCCTCACAACAAAATTGTCCAGTGCAAAATTACAGCTCAGTAAATGTCAGAGCCAAATGCAGTCCTTGCTTTATGCAAAACATGTAATCGTTTTGTTCATACGTCTGTTTTTAATCAATTTGCATGACTCTAGGTCATTCTTGTGGAAGGCAGCAGTCGATTGGGTGGTTGGCTAAACTCCACCCGTACAGACGATGGGGCAGTGTTTGAGCACGGGCCTCGTGGGATTCGTCCAGCAGGTGTTGTTGGTAAAAACACACTGTCCATGGTAAGAGACTTCTTTTTTTTTTTTTTTTAATTAAAATCTGCTATGTTTCAAAGCTTTGTATGCATTGTTTACAAGTAACTGGTAAATGCCATTATGAATTTTTATCTCTGTACTATTGAGTGCCTGTGTTATATCCAGTTATGAATGTAATAATTCATTTAATTGAGTATATCTTGCTATTTGAGTCAAATTGCTACAAAGAAACAAATAAAATAATTGACATTTAAATAAAAATTAGAGGCACATATATTGCATGTTATGGAGTGAATAGCAGTACAAATGTTGGCGTACAGGCAGGAAGCATATGGAGACAGTACAATTTTAAGAATTGTAAAAAAGAAACAGGCACTTAGTAAGAGATTATGTGGATCAGAGTGCACGAGGAACTGTAAACTAGAGAGGTACCTGGAGGAAGCCTAGAGAAAAAGATGGTGTAAATGAGAGAGAGGTAGATCAAAGAGAACGAGGAAGAGGAGGGGCTGAAAGCAACACAGATCAAAGAAAATGATGCACAATATTCAGAGACATTTAACGTTCTTAGTACACAAGGAGGTAATTGAAAGGAAATGGGAAATCAGAATAGTGGTTGTGAAAGGAATAATCAACACATTTTTAGATAGAAAGGGGTTAGAGGGCAACAAGAGTTGATACAAGGGCTCCCCAAAGAGAAGAGATAGCCAGAAATACTGAGAACTCAGAGAAGGAAACCGAGTAAAGAAAAAGTTACACCTATGAGTTCAGAACTAGTTATACTATAGAAAAAACAGAGCACCAGTCTATGGGATATTATTAACTGATCCCCATGAGTATAGCGTCATATCCTCCAATTGAAGATGAGAGGTAGAGCCTGAGAGATGATAGAACAAGATTCACATCAGTTATGTATGCAATACACTATGTGAAGTTTGAAGTAGGAGCCTTAGAAACAAGAAAAGCAGATCCTTAGGAGTTCATTACCATAAGAGGATGAGTGATAAAATATGACAGACAAGTGATCTGAGCAAACAGGATACCTGAGAAGTTGATGGGGAATGGAGGAAAGGAAACACGATTGCAAATTATGGGCCAGATGTAGCAAAGGGTTTTTCCCATTCTGTGTCAATGGGAAAATGTGTTCGTACATATGGCCCTAAGTGACATCAGGTCATGGACTAATTCCACAACTCTCCGGCAACCAGTGGCATATTTTTTAAAGAAGAAAGGTTATCTCTCTTCCAAAGTTCAAAATAAATACCAATCATTCCTAAATGAAGTCACATTATTACATGTTCCTTTTGATCTCACACTTCTGTCTGGACAAGTTGCAAATTGACAGACAGAAAAAACACATATATTGTTCCCTCACCCTGTTGCCTGATGTTTTAATCCTTGATTGTATCCTTCCCCCGATCCCCACCCCTTCCCACCTGCCCAATTTATAATTAGTTTTTTTAATATAAGGCTTTCTCTTTTTCTTTTCATCTTTTTTGTACCGTAATGCCAAGGCGCCCAGATTGCAATATTAGAACTTTGTTTTCTCTCCTTTCACAACAACAGGCATGTTATCTGATATTAATTTTACTGGAAAAAATGAAGCCTGGGAATATTATTTCAAATGTTTGTCTAGAGAGAACCATATATTATTATGCATTCTCATTGTATTGAGAATATAAACATATGTCTCCTGTATTCCAAAATATAATGTTCTGTGTCATTACATGATTTGGAAAACATGTCTGTTTACTCAGTCTATCTTCAATACAAATGTGGCAGACAATGCAAAGAATCAAGGTAGAGGGTAGATTTTAATGCACCCTGTGTGTGGAGTGGACCAAAGAACCATGAGCGATAGCCCTGCATGTTTCTGGGCCTACCATTTGTAGGGGAGATTTGGTTCCAGTATTGCGTTGGATATGATACTAAGTTCTGTGCTTTCCTTGTGTTGGTGAATAGTTCTGTGTGTTAGTTGTTACAGCTTCTATCATTTTCTGTTTTCCGCGTGAAAGCATTTCATAATTAGGTTGGACGTATGGAGGAGGCTTTCCAGATGCGTTTCTTCTTGTATTGAGGGTTAGTCAGCAGAGATGTGTGGAGGGTTAATGTCGCTGTGTGCCTTTTCACTTTTACTTGTTTTGGGATGTATTTGTATTTAATCACTGAAATAAATCTTACTGTGATCATTTTCACTCACAAGATTTGCAGAAGAATAGGGCATAATACATTGTGATGCCAACGTTTTTGTGTGCATCAATTTTGTGGGTTTATGTTGGGACCCATTATCTTATGTCCGCAAGCTTAAGAGATAATCTGACAGGTTTGGGTGATTCCGGGCACTCCTAATTCTCATGAGCATAAATCAGAGGGGGTGATGACAAACACCTGTTTGTTTTCTTTTCTCTGCAAAGGTTACAATTTCCCTTGAGAGCTGAGAAATTTTACCTGGGTGTGACACCCACGTTTTGATTTTTCACCGCACCGCCTCTTATTATATGCTGCTGTTGCATTTTTAAAATTTTATGCTACCTATATACTTTACTGTACTTTGATAATATGGAGTAATAATAAATCCTTACAAATTTCTCTGAAACGGATTTCTAACCTTGTTGATTACTGTGGTGGACCCATTTTCTTTAATGGATCGTGTTAGTATTCTGTAATAGCCTTGATGACTGACGAATGTGTATTTAACTGGATTATCCCCTGTTTCTAGGTTTCAGAGCTTGGTTTGGATAGTGAAGTTCTACCAGTCAAAGGTGATCACTCGGCATCGAAAAATCGATACCTGTATATCAGAAATACACTGCACAAATTACCATCAGGCCTCTGGTAAGGCACAGTCTGGATAAGCCCAAAAAACTTGTTTATTTCTGCCACTAGGCACTGTAGGAGGTTTTTTGTTGAGTAAGGTGGGGCTTATAGCTACTTCAACAAAAAATACATCTGCTGTGTCAGCAATGGACTAAATAATTGGTCTACTAATGGAAGAGGGAGCTATGGGAAGATGGTATTCAAACTTTTCAAAGCTTTGCAGATGGTTCCTTCAGTAGACATTGTCATATCTTCTTTGTCCATTCAATTGTAATGGCAAAATAATTCTCGGAGCATCGTTGTAAAAAAAACAAACCTGTCTTGGAATTGATAAAAAAAGGTCACCGAAGGGTGGTTTGACATTTAACATCAATATATCATTTTCTGTCTAGTGTGTTTGTCCCTTAGAAGGACATGTAGGTTTGTTTTATTGTTTTACACTCTTCTGTGGAAAACTCCAAGGCTTAGAAAGGTTGCACAGTTCAACTCTTTGTCCCATATACTTCAAATTCATGAATTGTGCTGCAGTGCATGTTGCAAAATGTAACCTTGCAGAAACTACTTTTTCATACTTATGCCAGTGTGGGTAGAAAAGCCTTTCAAATTCAAGCTTGCAGAAAAAGTGTTTACAAACATCTTGGCTGGGCGTGATTAGAGTGAAAAATATCCAGCAGTGCTTGAAAATTGTCTTGCAATGCTCAAAAAAACTTTGCACAAAGAGGAAGTTGTTCTGGAAAGTTTTCAGAGTAGGGTTTTCAGTTTGAAATGGTAAGTAGTATACCTGCTTTATACATATACATATTTATCTATGTTTTTAAAGTTTACCTCATTCATTTTTTCTACTAGCCTCAAGTTGTTAGTTTGACATAAGATCACCCTCATTATTGACAGATGTGATGTAACCCAACCGGAGACATCAACACTAGCATCTCACTACTAATGCAGCATAAAGATCAACCAGATTCATGGCATTTTTGACATTTGGTTTTCTTGTTAATCAGGAATTTCTACATATGTTCATAGATCTTTTCCCTTGTATTGGACAAGTAGAACCCTGGTTACCATTTAACAGTTTGTCTTGAATGAAAAAAAGGGCTTTCTAACTAAAACATTTTATGGAGTAATTTTGGGGATTGTATTTCCTGTATTTGTATTTCATAGGGGTGTTTTAAAAACTGTGCCTCCATTCACTAAACCTCTTGTCTGGTGCGGCCTCCGAGACTTAACTGCACGTCGAGGGACCCTGCCTGATGAAAGTATTCATAGCTTTGTAACAAGACGATTTGGAAAGGAGGTAAGTCGCACTCTGTCAACGTCTCCATCTGCATAAAAATATTAAAAAACGAATTAAAAAATGCATATTTCTTTTCCTGCCATTTATAAAAATAAACTTAAGTTTTGTCACAATTGTACGATTGGGCTTTGAAAAATTCCACGGGTATGACAAAATCAAGTTTCTTCTTTTTGTGTTCTGCAAAGAAGTATATAATTGTATGAAAGTCACAAATTCCATCTTATTAGTGCCTTCACAGCGTTCAAGGCTAATATGAGATTTGGGTAGAGATCGTTGTTGGAAAGGAGTTAAAGAAATGTTGGAGAAATAAAAAAAGATTCACATAACCATTTCAAATATTATACCACATAGAGGAGGGAGGTATATACTCAGATGGTGTGATTAAATAAAAGGAATTAGGGAAGTATACTGAAAGGAGGCTGGACATTTTAAAATATACAATAGGACAACACACAATACTGAAAGATTGACAGGCAGAATATATGCCGTATTTTGTACAATTAAATAGTAGTAGAAATAGCATTTATCAGAGAAACTAGACAGGGGCAATTGGGTGAAATCTGTGATAAATGATTCATTAGAGACATTTATAACTTTTTATTCACTGTTTAATAGCTGGTAGTAATTTGTCAACAGAGAGGAAATCATAAAACATTTTAGTATTGAGCAGATGCCAAGAAAGTTTTAATTTTCCGACTAGATTCTTAAAATGTTATTACCCCAGGTCCATCAAATGATAATGAGTTTCAGAGGAAAAAGCAACATAGATTGATAGTCAGTCTGGCATAATTGATATCTTTTTTAGCAGATCGAGGTGGAATGTTGGTGTCTTCAAAGCACAAATATTTGCATGATTTGGCCATTGATTCAGTTGGTAACTTTGTAAATTAAACCCTCCACGTACAGAAGGAAGCACAATTTACATGTTTTTGAGTTTATAATCTTGTAAAGAAGACAATAATAGGCAGACAATATATAATTTGGTCAAACTATTTGAAGATGGAAGATGAAACGTATTATTTGAAGACCTTAAGGCATACCAGTCTCGGGTATTAGTTTAATGAAAGAAAGTTTAACTCTTGCATTAAAACATATAGGCCCTGCTGAATCAAGTTCCTCTCAACTCCGGCATCTAGCAATTATAATACCCCAAAAATAAGAATAAATATTTAAGACTAGTTGTATGAAAGGGTTTTTCCAGATTAGTACTTATTGAAAGAGAGAGTCTATGATTTACATATATTTTGGGATTAATGAGATGGTTACAATGATTGTAAAATGTGTATTTCATTTTTAGAATGACTCCGGACTTATGAGTCCTATATGAAAGTATAGCTTGGCCTGGTTTCAAATTCGTTTTTATGTATCCCCAGATAATTTGAGGTATTGGAATTAAAAATACTATAGATTAAGCTCATGTAGTGTACTCTTTTAAGCACTAGAACAAAATAGTGTGAAACTATGCCTATGTAGTGCAATAAGATGTTAGAATGTTTCATTGAATTAAAAAAAGAAACAACTAATAGTGAGCAAAGTTGGAGGCAATTTTGGGAGGACAGTCGAATACTGCTAGATGAGGAAGTTGAAAAAGAATATGCTTTCAGGAATACATTTTAAAAGACTTTTAGGAATGGTGCAACACCAATTTCAGTGAGTGATTCCAGAGAGATACATCCGTTTTTGCCTGGACTGATCATAGTCGTAAGTATACTCCGGTAAGGGTGCTCACTTTTTTGATGGTATTTCATGGATCTGATGTCTGTTCTGAATGCTGAAAATTATATTGATAAGTGGAAAGGGGGCATGAATGAGTTCAGAATGCCTCACTTCGAAAAAGCAGTTTTTTAAATGCACAAGCAGAAGAATAGCCTGGTGAGATGCCATGACAAGGGCGACAGGTGGTTTGGAATGCCAGACTCACAAGACTCTTTCAGCACAAGACGTCTCATCTAACATTTCATGCAATGAAGAGCAACAAAGGTGTCCCATGGCAAGGGTTCAAGCAGGTGAAGCACATCTGGTCAGTCCCAGGTGCAAGGTTCCAGATAGCTCAGGGACCCTTCGGCACAAGACAACCCACATACCCTCCAACACACTGAAAAATGTCTATGGCGTCCCTCAGCATGGGACACAAGCAAGCAAACAGCCTGGTGAGTTCACTAACACTCACTCGAGCAAGGTGCCAGAAAGCTCAAGGACTCCTCTTCCCAGAATACCATTCAGCACAAGATCCATACCTACCATTTGATGCACTTAAATGCACCTAAGATATTGCGCGGTGCAACTCTGCACTCTAAAGAGAGAGAGAGAGTTATCCATTTTTTTGTTGTGTACCTACATGTTCCATGATTGTAACTAAAAACCTTATTTGTTTTGGTCTCGGCCCATTTCTTTCATTATTGTCCTCGTTATTTTCAGCGGGCGTGAAGTTAGCAAAAAAATCGAATTTAGCTGGCAACACTTTATTAATTGAATTAACAACATAACTCAGTAAAATCAATTTCATATGCAGAGAGCACACTTAGCCACATCCAGATTGCATGCCCAGTTATGGCTAACTTCAGTAAACCAATGGTTGAGGCTCGTAGGACAGACAATACCCTGGCCCATAAAGTATCTAAGTCCTCAGGAACCTGGCTGAAATGTGTATTTACCAAAATGGATGGTGTTAATACAGATACACCAACAACTGACACTGGTTGCAAGAGGGCTAGAGTGAAAATTGCACTTGATATTCATTCTTTGTCAGCCTCTGTTAAACTTACACTGTGCTGCTGAGAATGCATACAATCATTATCTGTCTTGCTTTCTGTGGTAAACACATTGTTCAGTAGAATGGAGGCTCTGGAATCTATAATTAAAGGGATCCTGCATTATCACTGAGTAGTACTGTATTAGAGGAAGGAAATATGAAATATGAGCACCACAAAATGATATTGGTAGTCAGTGGCCAGAAACAGAACTCTGGGTTAGACAATGCTATCTTTAATACCATATTAGATGTAAATAATGCACACTCTATCTCCATGGCAGCTCAAGCCAGAGGAACACATCTGGGAGACATTTTGTCACGATTTGGGAACATGTCGCAAACAGCGCTCTAATTGGAACATGTATACAAACGAAAACACTGCCTTCTCGCTAAATTTGTAAATTATTTATAGTCATACAGTGCACCTCAATTTACTGTAAATGCGTGAAAAAGATTTTTTTAATTGCATCTTATATTCCATCATGTAACAAGATTTGAAATAGTTTCCTCTACGTACTTTACTTAAGTCTGCACAATGAGAATTATTTATAATTATCTACAACTCTATAAGATGTGGTAGCTGAGCCGTCAATTGTGGAATTTAGGCACCTAGCCCAGCACAGAACTGTTACTCAATTGAAAGCTAACTCCCTACTGCTGAAAGTAAATTACAGTGCCAGCGATAATATTATTAATGTAGTGGTATCCTGACTGAAGGAAAAATACTGTGGATGCATGTAAATCAGGGCGAATTTCAGCATTTAGAGCAGCTTGATTGACATTATAAGGTTGCCACTGAATAATACGTCACAATGTAGAAACTGAGGGGCCTTTCACAAAGGTAAATTTACACAATTAAATCTACAGGTGTAAATTTACTGTTACACTTTTAGTAAATTTACTACTTTTGGCTGCTCACCATTTTCCTGTGTAAAGTTACTACAAAGTGTAGACTTACACAGTGGACAGAGCCTAATTTACAAGTGTTAAGTTACTTCAGACAGAAAGGTCACAGGAGTAAGTCCAGCACTAAGCATGGTCAACCACTAGTAATGCAGCACCCTCCGATTAAAACTAATTGAGGCAGGGTCTTAAAATAGAAACCCATAGCCAATAATGTTAAAATAAATTATTTATGTCCACCTTCAAAAAATGTACATTTAATTCAGTGTTTAAAAAATTATATATAAATAAAAAGAATTGTCATAAAATATTTGATACCTTTTTATTTAAACATAATTAACTCTAAATATTTAATGTAAATAGAATACATAACTTTTTAACTCTTAAGTAAATGCAAGCATTTTAGGTTGTGTGAATATAAAAAAATCTTTAATAAAACATTTAGATGTTTATATATTTAAATTAATTAAATATTTATTTCAACTATAAGCAACTATAAGCTAATAGCGTAAAGTTGCTAATACAACATTTTCACCTGTATTTTAGTCTTAATATTCAAGCTGGGAGTAGAATACTTTTACTTATTTTTTATAATACGGATGCAAAACAGAATATTGAGTCACTTACCTTGTGTTTGTTTGATAATTTAAATATGCATGTTCCCTTGTAACAAATCCATGAATTCCAGATATTCTTAGTTTGAGATTTCAACTGCACGTTTGGAACCTTAAAGGTGATCGAACACTTCCTTGACAAGCTTTTATTTTGTGGATTCCACAAATAATAATTTCTCAAATCAAAAACACCATCAAACGTAGCCAGCCAGTTATCCACACTGAATTTTCAAAATGGTTTGTGCACCTGCAGAGATAAATATTGCACTGGAACACCACCTTAATATACATTTAACTCTATATAACATTGAAGTAATATTGATTATTTATATTAAACAAATCAAACTGGCAAATATTGGTAGATATTGTGGTGCAACATGATTTGATAGCGATCATGAGCCCTTGAAACTATCACTGCGAATCAATGCATGTGTTACTAGCACAGATCCTCTTATTGATCACACTGGTGTTTGTGAAACTAGGGCAGCAAACAACAGTAGAAGGCTTAACTGGGCTTCTGTGGTTACTAATGACTTGATCCCAGTTATATGTAATTGCACTCACCCACTATTTGAGCAGTTTTCTTTAGAGCTTTTACGGAGTCTAATAAGTAGGTTAGCTTCCTTAGTAAGACAATACTTACATGTTATGACTACTGTACTTGAGACCTTACACTTCTGGTATACCCATGAATGCCCTTTAAGAAAGCCTTTTTTGTTCAGAAGAAAATTAATGGATAATGTGCTCTTCTGCAAATAGAATATAAATGCTTTTAAAAGTTATGAAATGGGCATGGTTAGATCCACAGTAGAGGAAGTTGCTGGTGACCGCTAAAAGCAGACATTCATAGAAATGCTGGCAAATAGCAACGTATGGCTATACCAACACCACCCCCAAGCTTCCTAAAGCTATATAGGCATGGTAGGTATATCAGCATCACCACTCTATATGATAGCAAGGATTGTTCCCACCATTAAATCATAGCAGAGCTCTTTAATGAACTCAGTGTTGGTTGCAACTCCAAGATCGGGCAGTTCATCATAAATGAAGCCTTAAGTGCTATCTAGTAACAAAAATCTGGGAGGGCCCACACACCAATAAAATGATCCTGGATTTGTACAAGTCAGAACATTCAGTCTGGATAATAACATGCAAGTGCTCGCTAATGCAATCTTGCAGGTAGCAAATATCTGTCTCTTTGCTGGTGGCTAAGACCATCCAAGTCTTCAAAAAAGAATGCTAGAATGATCTACCAGTTTGAAAGTTCCCAAAAGTTAGTTGCTAGATTGAGTCTCACTGACTGAAAACTTAGGTACCAACATTAGTTCGCTTTTCAGGTTGGTGTGGTAGAGCATATGTTTAGAATCCTCACATTGGTTTACAAATAAATTAAATGTAATATGTATGGTTTCTTCTCATTAAACCTGTTGTCATCGCTCTAAGAACATCGAGGAAACCGGAGCACTCCTGGTTTTTTGTCCATTATATCATGGCTCTAGAAATAGATGGCTAATGGACAAATTGAGAAATCAAGGAATCTGCGCATATTGTAACACTCTCATGAGAAGTAAATAATCAATTTCGAGTCCAGTGGGTTTTACCGTCGCTAGATTTCTGTGCTATGCAGGTTTATTTATACCAGATTAACCAAAAAGGCCTGTGCCATGGACCATAGCATTTAAAAAAAAGATGATGGTTCGCTTAGAGCGCCGGTATGCCGCACTGCTGAATACAATCTTATTGTCTTTAAATATCATTCATAACAGCTTTTTCTAGGATGTATGCCCTTTATAATTTGAAAGTTTGATTATATCATGATCATTACTTGGTGTTAAGTAAATAGAGGTAATAATTGATTAAAAGATGACTGCTTAGTATACAAAATTGTGCATATTTTATTAGTCGGAATGGATCAACTGATATTTTTATTATATATGATAATATTTGTTTATCGGTTAACTGTGGATATTGTTTAATGTGTATTTTAAAGTGGATATATTTCATTGATACATTTTTTATTATGCGAGTGTTGTGTATTGTGATGTGAGAAATAAATGTATGTGAGTGTGACTGAATGAATTTACTCTGCAGAGTTACATAAGGATCAGTATTTTATTTTATTTACCTAATATAGCCTTGGTAGAATCACAAAATGTATAAAGAAGCAGAATTCCATTTGATACTAATTTTCAGGAGACTTCACTCATAATAGAGAGACATTTTCAACAAATTGCAACAGTAATAACAATAGAGAAAGGCTAACATTCTAGAAACTTTATTTTTGTGGAAACACACTTAGAATATTGAGAGGTGGAAGGATAAACAGCTGCTAAAATAACGTGAAAAGTGGCTTCCCCCAAACTGGAGATATGAGATGTTTTGGAATATCGTTTACATTTCCACGGGCAAGACTAAAGAACATGGAAATGGAGTACTTTTTCAGTTGGGGGTATTAACTGGTTACTGTTCTTCAAACGCTTTTTGCACTAACAGAGTAGGCTTGTCTTTTTATCTTGTTAACGTATTGGATATTGTTATTATTGCCTGCTAACCTCTAATGTAATCTTTCACAAACAAATATTATTCTATGTGTGATCCATTTTAACACCTGTGAGGAAATATAAAATCTCAGCCTTCCACTTTTTTCCTATCTTTTAATCTTGTGCACTTTGTAACAACTCATACACTTAATGGTCAAAGAGATATTCCATAATAATCTTTAAGAGAGGACATTGTTTTACATTTATTTAAAAATAAACTATGCTATACATTATGAATAGCTCAATCTATAATTATAAAGATGATAAGTTGTTCTCAAGATTAAATTCTAGCTTGAGGTCACTAAGCTGATCCAAATCTGCAGCCACAGTATTTTTATTTAATGAAAGAAAGGTGTACTTCAGCCATGATCTCTATTTTTCCTCATTGGATTCTTTACTTCTTACCAGTTAGCAGATATTGCCATAGACAGCCTGTGCAGAGGAGTCTTCGCCGGAGACTGTCGAGCTCTCAGCCTGCGGGCATGCTTCCCCATGCTTTACAATGCAGAGCAGAAGAGACGCTCAGTTATATTGGGAATGGCTCTTGGTGGAGGTAAGATAATCTGGATGGACACTTCAGTTTAAATTTGGTAGTATTTTAGTGTACAGCTCTAGCCATAGTGGTAACAATAGGGTTCTGAAAGGAAGTTGAGGACTGAATACCTGGAGGGATAAAGGCCCTATGTAGAGTACCTCTGCAATCCACCACACTTCTCTACTACTTTCCTCTTCCCACACCAGACCAAGAATCCTTTAACCTCCTACCCACCCCAACCTTCCTTGGCACTCACTACCTAACCTTTAAAAATTCTTAGCTCCATTAACATCTGTAGTTGCTTGTTAAAATCCGCAAAACCCTCTTCCCAGTTGCATGGCCTCTACCTTTCTTCAAACAATCTCTGTGGCAAATACCTTCCATAATTCTAACGTGATATAAATGTAGCCATTCCACAAATGCCATCCCGAAATCTCCTCCATGTACTACCGATGTTCTTCTTTCCAAATCCAACGAAAGCTGTTCTCAGTGCCTCACCGTGAATATTCTCTTCAGGGCCATAAAATGGGACGCTCGCAGAATAGTAATTACTGGGACTCCTTTCACCCATTTCTTTGAAAAATTGGCTTTTGCATATCACAATCACCTGTTTTCCACCACCATCCTACCTAATGTTGCAGCCACTGTTGACAATCCTGGCACACTTTTGTCTGATCATTTGTGGTTAACATTGGGCTACACAGTGTAGTCGGTAGGCATGTGGTAGTTTGCACATACATATTCTACAAACTGAACAAGAAAATCAAGAACTTGTGTTAAATGAACACACTGATTTTAAGGCCCAATGCAAAAGATTTCAAAGTGACTGCTCTCAGACACATAAATTAAGCCCATGTTAATACAAGTCAAAACCGAGAACTTATATTAAGGTCCTCAATAACACATACAGAGGGTTGCCCCATCACACGGCGATTGTGGCTCTCCACCTCATTCATCTTCTACAGATTATTCAATACATGCAAAATCCACTTCTGCATCGTACCACACCTTGTAAAGCCTTGTATGACAGAAAAGGTCTTAGCTAACTGGTATTAAAGGCGGTCCTGGTACAGTGTTTTCCAGGACCTCCTTTAATATTGCTTGCATCCTCTAAAGAAAAGTGCTAATCCTTGCCATCTGTACCTTTTTAATCCTTCCGTATGCCTGTCCTTCCCCCACAGACATCAGAACCGACTCCTGGTATACAAAAGCAACTAATAAATTTGTGTCTGTAGTTTACAAATCTGCAAATGTCACCCATCCATAATAATTCCCAGTCAGTCACACTTGATGTGCCAGCTTGCCACTCCAGCCTGCAATGAGATACTGTTTTAGTATCACCAAGCTTGCCTGCAGTATGTTATCATTGCTCTCAAGACCGATGTTTGACTGATGTATTGACTTGTATCATCACACTGCACCACTTCTTCTCCGGCCTCATGGCTTTTGTTATTCAGCACCCTAAAACACAAAGTACTGGTATTCATTTACCCTTAATTTGACATTTCAGTCTGTGAAATTTACATTAAATATATACAAACAGGGAGAAAAGCCAATGTTTAAAAAGAAAAGGAATAGTTCTTCTGTAGAAGATAGGACTACCATGGCCTGTTCAAGTGTAGCTCTAAGAGGTCAATGAAACTCACCATTTGGAAAGGAGATCCCGGATTCTTATAGGCCTTTGTGGACTAAGCATACTGTCAGAAGGCCATTAAGCTCAGACTCAAAGGATTATGATGTGAGCGTCCTGACTTTGAAGAGTGTTTTCAATATTTTCTTGTAGGCCTGTATGGATAAAGCTTCGGGAGACGCAGCTCACCCCAGGAGCCCTCTCATCTCTCATAGAAGCTCTTCCCTACTAATTTTGCTAAGAGAGACACCCTTAACCTCATGCTTCAATTTAGGAAACATGTTTGGAAAGTAAGAATGTATTATACAGTCGTCTTTGCTCAAATCAAAGTTCTGCAATTACCAGATTTCTAAAGTATTGTAGACGTAACAAGTGTCATAACAATTATACCATACTCAGTATGCAGTCAAGTAATTAACAATTTGCTTAAGGGGATATCACAGACTGAGTGCTATGAGGTAGCCTAGGGGTGGGGGCGGCCTGGGGAGGGCGGGGGGGAGGAGGAGGAGTTGCTAGCAGGGCAGGTGGTTAGATTTTGGAGTTCTCCAGACAAGGAGAGTACCCCTAATGCTATAATGTTCGTATTGCCTTATTTAGGGAAACTTGGAAAGATAAAAATATATTTGCATGCCTGTCAACCAGTTGGCTCTCAAATGAGGGTGAGGCCAAATGTTTAAGAGACGGTAATCCCTTTAGAGTGAGCAGTGAAAGAAACATTTAAGCAAGGAGGTGCAGGTTTGCCTTCAGGGTGGCGTTTTGGAAGCCTATACATGCATGTTGCTTTTTAGGAAGATGGAAATATGAAAAGGAGGGTCACACATGGCCAATTCGGGTACACCCAAAATGCACAGGTTATTAGAAAACATTGTCACTCATCTAAAAAATGTACCTTCTTTGTAGCGTGCATATGTTGGAAGATAAATATTCTTCTTTGGAATCTTTGGTTATGGCAGAAGTGGGACCTGCTTGAAGAGGTTAGGGTTCAAACATCTCCTCGTGGTTGTTCTGACTTGGCAGCAAGCCATGTCCAATATTTTGCTAATAGAATGAAATTTGCAAGAAAAGTCAAATTAATGGGAGACATTGTATGCGATCACCCTGCGTTTCGAGTTTCTGTTGTTTGTTTTACTTCTGAAAATGTTAACAGTATTGCATACCCCAAAGGGCTGTTTCATTAATGCAATATTTGTGCCACCAGTCCCATCATGAACCCCCCTCATTAGCTCTTTTCTGTATCTGAAGGAGGTACGCCCCAGCAGGACTCCAGCCTGATCCGCAGGGCCAAGGAAGAGAACTGGAGCCAGTGGTCGCTGCAAAATGGCATGCAGACCCTGGCAGAAGCCATGGAAGAGTTCCTCAAGCAACATGGAGTGGAAATTCATAAGGATTCCCCCTTAACTGGGCTGGAGAGAACCCCAGACAATGGCTGGAAGGTAGGATGAGCTATGGCTCGGGGTCAGCAGTAAAACTAATAGTTAAATCAGAGATTCTATTGAAAGCTGTGCACATTACCTTAATACGCATCTCACTTGCTTCACAGCCAATCCGCACTAGGCAGATCTAAAATCAAAAAATCCCTCAGTACTGTAATAATGCAGAAAGCCTGGTCTCTAAAGATGTCCGCATACTAAAATGCAAAATTTTAAATCAAGAGCATTTGGGTCTTTCTTTTTCTGTCATCTAAAGCAGATGGGGATGTTTATGGCAGAATCACCTGTGTTTGATTTTTTTAGTGGTCTTGATTACAGGCATTTATGGTATATATGATAAATGGATCCACTGATATTGATAGAGGAATGTCGCCTTATCAGTAAAGTCCATTTATTCTCCTGCATGCTAAAGGTGTGTAGACCTACATTGTTTCTAACTGGGATCAGGTACAGCTGGCACGCCATGTGTTCGCTTCATTGACTTGTTCAGCGTTTCATCAGTATACACCGTTTCCCATTAACTCCTGGGTCCTAATTCTCATTTACAACATCTTTTCCTTCACGCAATTATTCTGAAATCTGTGCAGCAGAAGTTGAGTAAAGAGTATTTGTACAAAGCTAAATAATACATTTACCCCCCCACCCTTCCGGATCGCCTCCGGTGGAAGGATTATTCTTCTGGACAGCGGGGATGTGGCTGGTGACTTCTACCTGTAGGTTGTGGTCGTGTACTGTTATACCACCGCCTTCACGTGTGTGTGCTTCCTTTATACCAGGTCCTGTTGCCAGGTGGAAGTCTGAGAGCTGCTCACGTCATCAGTGCTGTGCCAGCAAGAGGTAGGCGTCACCTAGGCTGCTGGCGTGTGCAGGCCTCAAATTGTTAACGCGTCCTGTTTTCCACTCACCCCAGCTTGCAGGAAGTGGAGTTAGGGCCCCAAACTGGAATTAGCAACTTTGGTGTAATGAGGAAGGTTAGAGCACCCTCAAGATTAACACGGTCTGCTAGCCCTGAGTGCATCACTGCTCCTTGCTTATAGAATGACTATGCTGTTGGAGCCTCACTTGACCATGCGTTGCATAAGACACTCAGGCCTTCCTTCAGCGTTGAGATGTGATTGCCTACCTCCTTTCAGTCCATTTGAGGATGCCGCTTGTTCTCTGAGTGCCGAATTTTGGGAGGTTGTTCAAAGTGGCAGGACCCAGCTCTCATGGTTAGGGAAGGAGGCTTATTTTTTCATCGCCAGACATCGACACAGGACATTTGGGAGAAAGGCAGAAAAGAGAGAACGAAGGAGCAAGGGGAAGGAAGGAAAACAGTGAGACAAATGAAGGAAGCGAGGATGGAAAAGAAACGGTTAAGAGTGAGCTAGAGAGACAAGAAGTATTGGGTGGCGAAGAAGGAAAAGATACAACCAAGACTCAGCATCCTTGGCTTCCCGCAAGCCCAGCATTCAGCAGCAGCAGGTCCCCAAGATAAAATGTGCTCTTGACCCTTTATAATTTGTATACAACTGAAGTCCCTACTGCAGTCCATGACCACAATCTTGTGATATCAGTTTTTGGTACATGGCTGTGTCACTTTGTATTTTAATGGCTGTACACACACATAAGTACAGTGTATTTTCTGTCCTGTGTGTATAATTATCAGTATTGCCTGTGTTTGACAAGACTCGTCCACCAGACCCTTCTGGTCTCTCCCTGCCCTCTTCCCATCCTCCCTCTGGGCTGTGCTGTATAAAGTTGGGGAATCCCCTGCCAGCTGACTGGGAGCTGAACTGCTGACGAGCTTGGGGTGACTGTAGAGTCAGTAAACCTTAACCCAGCAAGTTTACAATCTTTGGAGCCTGATTACACGAGCCAAAAGGTGTCGACTAATTTCTACCCCAGCATTGTCCACGTAGGACTTCAATAGCTGTAGGAAAAGCTCAGTATATTTTTATAGCCCTAATGGCAGCATCTTTGCTTAGACAAGGATGGAAAATAAACCCCATCAGCCGAAATGAATACCTCAGCTCACCATCTGCAGCCATGGCCACAAGTTAAAGATGGGGTCAGACTGAGTTGGCTGTTTATGCCCTGATGTGCAGGGCGCCTGTTTACTGTAATGGACACCATATTCTCCCCTACCTTGATGGCGGACCATGCGCCCTATTTAGCGATCCCCTATCTGCCTGGTGGGAATCGCTGTGCTGTGAAGAGTCAGTGTGGCGCGTCTCCTCGCAGAAGTGCAGAATTGCCCAGCGAGCTCCATGTTTAAAGCACCCACTCTGCAAACTTTTTTTTCTCCAATCATTTTTTGTTTATAGAAAAGAAACGGCCCCAATACACAGGGAGTTTTCTTCCTGCGTGTTAGGACCTTTCTGTCTTTCCTTTGCCTGAGGACCCAGGCAGGAAAAAATGAATGATGCTCACCCCGCACTCAGTAATGCAGGCGACCCTCTCTATTACCACGTTATCCTGTGGCCAAACCTCACTTGCTGCCAATGGAGGTTCCATCTTACTCTCCGCAGCAGAACCCCATAGTTTCCGCACTTCTAAATGGGCTGCAGAAATGCAATTTCAGCGAAGTAGGCTGTCCCCTCTCTGCGCCAAATGCTAAGATCCTACATTTGGTTCCCCATCACCTTCATGGCAGTAGTAATACAGATGCTGCATTTCCCCAAACTAGGACCCAGTTCCACCTGTGCCACATAGGTACGATTGCTTTTTTCTCGTTAGTGTCTTAGCTTAAGGGAATCACTGTGCAGTCCCTTCCAATATTTATTTCAGTTGTAAAAACCTCACCTGAGAACAAGTGCTTCCTTCGTGCCCCTTCTTCTCTGCATTAAGGGCAGTATTGATAGGTATGGATGTGCATGGTCTGAAACAGGTTTATTTTTCAGCTCTTAGTCAAGTTGTGCCAGCGTCGCTTGACCCAGTAGCCGTGGAACTGAGACAGATTGATGCGGTTACGGTGGCCGTGGTGAACTTACAGTATGAAGGCGACATCCTTCCTGTGTCAGTAAGTTTTTATTTTTGTAAGGCATTCAATCCTTTATAGTGTGAATAGAAGGTTGCCAGGGGATCAAAGAACCAAAACAATCCCATTTATTAGGAGGGTGAGGGTAAACTAGGTTAGCTAAACTTACGTTGTAGCTACTTTTCCAACAGGATCTATATTTTTGTGAGATTTATGTTAATAAATATTTTTAAATAATGGTGGCTGCTGCAGTTTTTTCCCCTTTCACGGCAAAGATTTTACAAATTAATGTATTTAGTCTAATTCTTCTGTGGTTGAATAAAGTCTCTGGTGGCGACGCCAGTATTCAACGTTACGGGTCGTAGGTTTGAACCCAAAATTATGATCCAGGCACAAACTCCTGTCTGCCAAAGCATCAGACTTCCTAGAAGTTTTCCCTGGTAATTACCAAGACATGAATAATTTGGTGCATTGGACAATGGATTCTACATGTTAGTCCATAGTTCAGAGTTACAACTCAGAATGAGAGGCATTTACCAGGCCTGGTAAATATCTCCCCCATTGTCTTGGCACTCATGATGTCCCGTAAATACCTTAACCGCCTCCTGGGCACTCCTAATCAGGCCTAAGTATGTTAGCTATCATTTAAACTCAGAGACTGAGCACTGTTGTTAGAGCATGGTTAGCTTCCTGCGCTCTTCGGTGCAGTTTATAGGTACCACGACGGGTTCAGAAGTGAAGGAAAAGGACATAAAGTCTAGAACTTTACCAACTGGCCAGAAAAAAATATGATATTTACAGAACATCAAGAACAAAAAAACACGTTATTTTACAATTTGCAGTTTTTCTGTTTGTTGTAACGGATTGTGATTGTCATTAGTATTGATTGTGTGTTAATTTAGAAAAAGAGGAGTGTGAATAAATTTTTCTGTAGGTGGTTCATGTCCGAGGGCCTCATTACGAGTTTGGCAGGCTGACCATCGACCCACCAGACCCGTGGGGAGGAGACCACCGCAGAGCTGGAAGTCTCCCAAACCCCCCCCCCCCATTACAAGGTTTCCACTGGGCTGACCAGCAAAAACCTCCATATCAGGAGGTTTCTGCCAGTCAGGCCTGTGAAAACAGAGGACAATGCGGTCGCACAGAATGTGCCTCCAGCAACCTTGTAATGCGCACTGTCTGCCTTTGCAGACAGTGCGCATTCTGGGGGTGCTGGGCAGGGGGGGCCCACAGCACTGTATTTCTGCCAGCCTTTTTATGGCGGGGACTCCGCCATGAAGAGAGTGGCAGAAAGTGAAGTTGTGATCAGCACGATGGTGCTGAACTCATCACCGCCTTGGCTGACCATGACTTCGACCGCCGACAACCCGTCTGGATCAATGATCCTGGTGGCGGTCACGTGGTGACCGACCACCAGGGTCATAATATGGCAGTCGGACTGCCAGGAGTGCTGCGGTCTGACCGCCAATGTGAGTTTGGTGGTCCGAGAACCGCCAAACTCGTAATGAGGCCAAGAGATTTTCCTTGTCTAGTGATGCAATAAACTGTCATATGTTTAAAACAATTCCTATTTTGCTTCGGTACAGCTGTCTTTTTGTACAACTCCCATTCTCACTGATTCGTGTTTCTTTATCTTCCAGGGATTCGGGCACCTGGTTCCATCATTCGAAGATGGCGCCCTATTAGGTATTGTTTATGACTCAATTGCCTTTCCTGAACAAAATCGTACCGGTGCTCTCTCAACTAGACTCACGGTAAGTATACCAACAGACCTAATAAACTCAACATACTTTTTCTTGCCATATTTATCAACAAAATAATTTACACAGTAAAAGTGGCTGTACATCACATGTATCCAATGTAGGTTCAGGAGTGTTGGATCCAGCCCCAAATTTGCTTGCAATGAAATAAAATTGAACATTTACGTATTCAGTGGTTACCCCGGAAATAGGCTGTTAATCTCTGGGTGCTAGGTTTGTCACCCTTGGCCGCCATAATGGAACACAGAGGCAAATTTAGCTACACAAAATTGGAAAGGATATTTTTGGCAGCCATTTCTATAAAAAGTAAGTAAGGTGCTGCGGAAAGTCTTTTACTTGTTAAGCAAGCCTTAAATGTTTGCTTGCTAATAGTCCTGCCTTTCTCATTTATTCACACATGATGGCCCCGGTGTTCACAAAAATAGAGAAAACCAAATGACAGACATAAGCACATATTTGCAAATGGAATATTTGTTAATAATTTTTATTGCAGCCACTGTAAAATGCAGATATGATCACTAAGAGACTTGAGAAGTCAGTCCATTTTTTGTAGCTTCTCACAAAGCCTTGGTGTAACTTTTTGTGTATCCCATTTTAATTGGGCAATTCACGGTTAGACATCCAGTGCTCAGCAATGGATGTATATAATATTTATCCCCGCAGAGAAAAGGAAAATAGACCAGTATCCCCTCAGCCGCCTCTCATGGGCTAACCTGTTAGGACATTGGCGAGGTTTGTAAAATTACAGACTTGTAAATGAAGCTTTTGAAGGCTATAACAAACTCTCCCTCCTCAAACAG
Source organism: Pleurodeles waltl (assembly GCF_031143425.1). NCBI lineage: Eukaryota > Metazoa > Chordata > Amphibia > Caudata > Salamandridae > Pleurodeles > Pleurodeles waltl. The sequence goes on from NC_090451.1 coordinate 652,574,204, forward strand.
TATTAGCACCCCTTTGGGTTCTATACTAATTAGTGTTTATTATATGTTATCCTAATGTGTATAATAGCTGATAACTCAGCACTAATAAATATCATGTGAATGATAAGAATGTACATCCTAAGCATTGTTTATCACACATCTCGATTGTATTGGTCTAAGCTTCTCCAACTCCTCCAAAATACAGGGAGGAATACGAGACAACAAATTGACATGGTTTGCCTCCTTTCTTAGCAACCGCTCTTTTCATGTAATTTCCACATCCTTTTCTTCCTCACGGAGAGGTGTTCCACAGGGCTCATTGTTGTGCCTCACTCTTTTTAATATTTATGTCAGGCCATGGGCAGAGGTTGTGAAGCCTTCCAGGGTCTCTTTGTTTCATATGCGGATGATACACAACTTATTGTTACTCTCTCTGCAGATGCAACCAAAGACATAGCCAAGTTCCAGGAATGCATGATTGCAGTGGCCAGCTGGGTGGAAAAAAAACTGCTTAAAGCTTAACACCAGTAAAACCAAGATCCTTTTGTTTGGGAAGCAGATCTTGGGAGACCACTGGTGGCCGGAAGACCTTAGGTCTTCCCCTAAACCCAAATCATCCATAAAACATTTTGACTTTTGGGTAGATGACACCTTTTCTTTTGAGACCCAAGTTAGAACACTTGGCGGCACTTGCTTTGTGCTTCTGAGATGAGTCAAGCCAATTATTGGGTTTTTTTCCATCTCTAATTCAGCAGGTAAATATTCAATCTATAATCCGGTCGCGCCTGGGTTATTGTAACATCTTGTATCTTGGTACCAAGAAATCGGCTATTAAGAGGCTACAGTTGATCCTAAATGCTGCTGCCAGATTACTGTTTTTTCTCCCTAAATTTTGTTCTGTCTCTGGGCTCCTTCAGAAACTCCTTTGGTTGCCCATTGAGAAACGCATACAGTTTAAAGTCTTAAGTACAGCTCATAAGATAATAAATGCATTAAGGGCCCCTATTCTCTCTAGACTTATGCAACCTTATTTACCCACAAGTTCTTCGCTCAGCCAGTTTAAAACTGGCAGTTAATCCATGTTTTAAAAGAAAGAGATTAGGAGGCAGCCCCCTTTGGGCCCTGGCCCTTTCGAATAGTCTGCCCTCATACCTAATGAATACCCAGAACCACCTTTGCTTTAGGAAATAGCTGAACGCTTGGCTATTTGCAAGCTAGTTCTTTTTCCTGGCTCTTATAATATATTTCAACTTCTCTGTTTAATTTCTGTTGGGTGCTACCCAAAATAATTGGGGAAGCTCTGGGAAGCCCCGTTGTCGGGGCAGCTATACGCTTCATAAATCTTGTTAACATAACATAATTCTATTGTGTCCTCTTGTGTCTGTCATGAAGCTACATGATTTCCGAGCCATGTAATACCAGCCCTCACACCTACTGCAGAGCTAGTGGTCTTCAGTGTGGAGGAGCATGTCTCCAAGCCTCTCACCCACCTCTCCCTGCTCACTATTTGAGGGGTCCTTATATACCCTTTGTATATTATTATTTCTGTGGGCCTAATCTGGGCACCTTTATCTCGGAAGACCGTAAATGGAATATCAGGAGTAGCGACATTTGCCAGACACAATCCTTTCATCAGAGGCATCAAAAGTGTAAGTATATATTTCTCTTGATGCAAGTACTGAGGAAGCAAGGACCTTGCAAGGAAAGTTTTACTTCCAAGCTGCAGTTTATAATGAGCCGAGCAAAAAACACGTAGCAAAGTACTTTCAAAATGAAAACAAATTATTGCATAAAGCTTCACTTAAGCAGGGCAAACGGATTAATAATGGAAAGAGTAAAGTTGAGTTGAAAGAACACACGCTAATTTTAAGGCCTGGCGCTTCAGATGCAAACCCTCGTTAACACTCATTAAGGCAAGTGCTCAAAGTAATATATGTTAACTCCAATACTCAAAGGTTTATTAAAATACACCACAATTCACTTCTGCAATGATAGAGGTTTAAGATTACATCTCTTAAAAATTAACTATTTATAAATATATATATATATATATGTTGAGAAAACATGTTGTAGAATTACCCACATTCACAGTAAGCACCGAGATCATTCTGTTTGTTACTACTATGAGGAAATTGAAGGAGGAAAGGGGCCTCAGGCCAAGCTGTGTTTCAAGCTCCCATTGCCACTGGTTAAAATATAAGTCTCAGTTGTGCTCATGCCAACTGAAGCAACTTTGTTTTACAAATAAGTTGGAAACTCATTTGAAAAAACATTGAAAAGGTCGCCAACCAAAATATATCATGGTTTGGAGTTTTTGGCTAGGTTGGCACTGCATACATACACACTGCAGAAAAGAAGAAAAACTCTAACTTGAGGAAACATTGCAATGAACCTTGAAATACAATAATAGAAATTGAGGTCAGGGCACCACTGAAACTTTTGATTATGTTTTGCTTCCCCTTTACAGGTGATGCTAGGTGGGGCTTGGTTTGAGAAAGATGTGGGTGATCCCAATCAGGTGTCTCATGAACAGCTCTTGCTCAGAGCCACCAAGGCTGTGAAGAACCACTTGGGAGTACATGGAAAGCCTTCTCGAGCTATTGTGAAGTTGCACAAGGTAATCAACGGTGAAATGTTGTCTACCGTAGTTAATCAATAGAAATCAGTTTCCCTGGTATTGCTCTGTCTGTTGTCAGAATTTTACAAGGTTATCTATGGGATGCGTTGATCAGGTGATTAACATTCACGGTACATCACTTCTTTGGATCCCCTCATTTCTTATAGCTAACTATCACCAAAATCACTTGGTAAATTCTTCTCCTTGTATTTCTCTTACCTGGGCCAAATTCGCTCTGTCTGTTCCTTCTGGCCCTGTTGATCAGAAGCTGTGGTCATGTTATCAGCTCTAAGCTCATGATTTAAATTTTGAGTGATTTCAACAAGAATTTGACTCTTTAATGTAAAGGTTGAGTGCCTGTAGGATTGCTGCACCAGAGGGAAGTTAGTAGCCTCAGATTAAATGGTGATAAAACAGAAGTGCTCTTCCTTTGTTGCTCAGACTTAGACACCCTCCAGGTTTAGTCGTCGGACCATTTCACCCCGACTCCAAATCTGATCTTATTGGTAGGGCTTAAACTGTCATTCCATCGCCATGTAAATTATTTTACTAATAAATACCTATTTCCATCTTCATAATATGGCCTTCCATATGTATAATCTTTCCCTCATTTGCCCAATTCTTAATAAATTCCATACTGTGCTGTTGCTGCAAGCCATAATATTATCATCCAGGCCCCACACCTGAATATATTTAGGAAACTGTTTGAGAAGTACCAACCGGTCTGTCAGGCCAGTGCTATGTGCTAGCAAGTCATTCTTAAGACATGTGGACATTTTGAATCCACGCTACAGATGCTGAAATGTTTCCTTGGTAGGCTTTAAATCCAAATATTGTTGGGTTTGATGTGCACCATGGAGCCCTTGATCTGGCTTGTCTGAGCTTGTTGAATATCACCTTCTGGTGACCTATATTAAGATAAGTACTTCCAGTAGGAGGTAAAACTATGAACAGGTAGAGCACACAGATGTTCGAAAGCTTCTCATCCCCATAACTTTACAAGGTAATTGCAGGAACATCAAGGTAGATCTAATCAGTGGTATTCTGTTAATATTTACCCTTTGCAGGGCTGTTGTTTGAGTTTTGTTCTGGGACTTTCATTGCTGCATTGTTTTTCATATAGTTGTACAGTTTTTATTGGATGATGTGCAAATGTATTTTTCCACACCACAAAATGTTGCAAGGCATTGTGTATTTTACAGAAGAAATATAAAAGTTCTCAGATATTTGCTAGCTGCCCTTTAAAAATATGTCTGTAGGCATACCTCATATCAAATCTCTTGACTTGTCAGGGATTCAAAACAATTCAAAAGTACTCCAGGCAATCTAACAGTGCTCCACATTTTCTAGAGTATTTCAGTGAGTATCTTTTTCGAGGTGAAAAATCCTTTGTGTGTTAAAGTGATGCAAGTTTTCTCTGTAGTGAAAACAAATATTCCTATGGGAAAACTTTTCCCGGCATCTCTACTAAACATAAAGATTCCTCCTCACCATTCCCGCCAAGAAAACATGCACTCCTGCATTTGACAACAGCAAAGTTACATGCTTTTCTAAAGTGGAAAAAAAGATGCATGTAGTATGAAATTCAGGTTATTCCTATGCTCTTACTGACTAGCCCAGTTAAAGAGGCCTGCAAACCTGCTCCCAACTCTACACTTGGAAATGTGTCACTTTGGCTATTTTGGGCTTTTAATGCTTTTGTAAGTGCACTTTCCGTACATCATTCCCTCCAATACTGATTCTGGAGAAGAAGGGATCTTCCCAAAAAGATTGTTTTGCTCAATAAGTTCTTGTTACGTGTGCTGAACTGTCTCCAATGTTGGTACCTAAATGTATATCGTTTGCTGCTACTTTGCCAATTAAAATCTCTGTACTACTGTTTATGGAAATGGACTCAACTTTTCTAGTATGAAAAAAACTATGTATGATAAAGTAAGGCAATTTGAATAAATCATGCATTTTTTCTTCTAAATTTAGGATTGCATCCCACAGTATACCCTGGGCCACTGGAAACGAACAGGTAAACCTGAGTTTAAGTATTGTAAAGTGAGTTTTGTAGTAGCTTTCTACTTCTGTTTTCTCTCTAAGCCAAGCAACTGAGGATGAGCATGTTTATCATTGGTTCACATGACTCTTAAGTTTTAGAATTTTTTTAAACTTTAACCAGTCCTGTATAGTAAAGATGGCAATATAGTAAGTAGTAGCAATTGATTTCTTAACACAGTGTTATAAATGCATATATAGACTGTAAGAGACAGCGAGCTGGAAAGAAAAAATTAAAAATTAAAAAGGAAATTACATGTATATGCACACAGTAATAATCTATATTTCCAGCAGAGAGGAGATCACACGAAGGACGAAAAGGAAAAAAATACAATTGAGGGAGAAAAATTGTAAACTTAGGGTGTCATTACGACCGCCAGGGTCACGGTGGCGGTCGGACTGCTGCCAATGTCCGGCAGCCACATTATGACTGTGGCGGTCGTGCCACAGGTGGACCACCAGCACCTCCAGATCACGACTTTTCATCTGTCTGGCAGTGCTGCCAGTCCTAATCCGTCAGGGCAGCGCTGCTTCTAATTACGAGTCACTTCTCTGCCGTCGATTACATGGCAGTAGCCCCGCCACGTAAAGGCTGGCAATATGGGGTGCAGGGGGCCCCTGCACTGCCCATACACTTGGCATGGGCAGTGCAGGGGCCCCCATGGCCAGCCCTGTTGCGCTTTTCACTGTCTGAGTTGCAGACAGTGAAAAGTGCGACAGGTGCTGGTGCACCCTACGCACCGCAGCTTTGCCGCCAGCTCAGTTATGAGCTGGCGTTAATGTTTGCAGCTGTTTCCTGCTGGGCCAGCAGGCGGAATCTCTGTTTCTGCCCGCTGACCCAGTGGGAAACTCGTAATGGAGCCTGCAGGAAGGGGACCGCACTGGCTTTAACCTGACCGCAGGAGTTTGGCAGACGGCCTTTTCCGTCTGGCAAACTTATAATGACCCCCTTAGTGTAAGATGGCAGGGAACTAGGGCAAAATATTGTAACAGTGGTACCGAGTTGTAGTGGTGACTACATCGAACAGCCACACACAAATTCAGCTAGGGGAATTCTTTAGGGCGGTTTTATGAACTTTATTCATGTACCTAAGTTATTCCAAATGGGGTTACATTAGGAATGAAGATTCTTAGAACCAAATATATCATTACCCTTGGTTCACTTCACTCTTGATCAATAAAGACTGCTTTTGCTGAACACTGAAAATTGAAACGAGGAGCCATGACAGACAACACGTACGTTATTGTGCAAGGTTCAAAGTATGCAAGTTGCTAACTGTACGAGAATCAGCCTCTTTCTGTACTCTGTAAAGGGTTACTTTGCATAGCAGGACTTTATAAATTGCTGCAACCTGTATAATGGGGCCAGAAACTGTTCCTCAATTTAGAAAGACACAACATCACTATTAGGTATGTAGTTATCAATATAGGACCAGTAAAACACATTCCTTGCATCCTATATGTGCCTCGAACTTAGTGCCGGGAAGAAGGCTGCTTTGGCCAGACTGGTTAAGAAGCAGAGGATTAAATATTGAAGTTCAGCTGTCTCCGCACAGGATAGACGATATTAATGTTCCCCAAAAGGGAAGCTCGAGAGTACTGAACTGATGTCAGTGGGCTACACTCCAGATGGAAAACCTTACTCACCCTTCTAAATTTTGGAGGAATGAAAGGTTGGCAGTGGGTGTTTTAAATGCCGGTTCTCAGTGGTGTTATATACAGAAACAGAGAGATCAGGATTTGTTGTAGATTGTATGCATTATGTTTGATTGCAGGTCTAGAGTACAGGGAGGCAGTGACCCCAAATCTGTCATTTCCATTATCCTGTCCAGTCACTACGATTTTCACTGGGTTTTTTGGGGTGTAGGCCCTGTTTACTGTGCAGCGGTTTCACTGAAGTTGGACTAACTTCAAAACTGGAAGCAGGATCTCAGTTTCAGCTTTACCATTTGAGGTCCACAGTGCCCTGGTGGTAGCTGGTATTCCTGAAACGACATCCAGCAGTCTCCTGACACAACTGTCATGAAATGGGTGCTGCCTCAAGGAGCTGTGGTGCTTGCTTGCTGATGCAGTACTATAGACAACTTATTACTCACACAGCACTTTCCTTACACCAGGGCAGGTGCGACATTGATCAGCCCAGCAAATTTCCAGTGACAAAAGGGAGCACACAATTTCAAAAGCATGAAAGATGTTTGAATTGCTAGAATTATATGGAACGGAGCCAGAGATTGGACAGATTTGCAATGAGATGGAATGTGCTGTGCCTCTCTTGGCGTAAACATAAACGTTTGTGGAGTTGTTTCTAAGTGTGAAGGTGTTGCTTGAGCTCAGCTGCAGGAGAAAATAAAAGTGACAGAAATTGCCATGGGATGGATCCTCTAGAACAATGGTGGATCATATGATTACATTGAAGAATGTAAATGGCTACAAATGTTTATCGTTATCTCATGTTTGTAGTACATGTTGCTGATGTGGTTACTGCATCAAAGGAGAAACTCATTTTGATATAGAACCTGATTGGGACAGGTAATACAGTTGTGTAGTTAGAGTATGGAGATTTGCTGCAGAATTATGTAAAAAGGGGCAATGGGAAAGGCGATCAAAAGAATCTAAAATAACTAAGAGGGCCATCTTTCATGTTTGACTGTGCTACATTACAGAGATCAATGTCCTTCTTTAACTATAACATTATAAACACCCTACTGTTATAAACAATCACATTTTTTTTCTCACAGACAATATGTTTCAGTACCTGGAGCAAAATGCTGTGCCTTTGAGTCTTATTGGAGCATCCTTTGAAGGGGTTTCTGTGAATGACTGTATCTACAATGCCCGGAAGGCAGTGGAAAGGCTCCTAGGACAGAAGCAAGTGCCCTGAGAATGCAAGATCTGGCGGTTCTTAAACAGGAATCTATCATACGGATTTCTAAGACTAGTCTACAAACAATTCTGTTTAAGTTCCTCACCATGGTTTCTTCCTATGGAAGTAGAAAAGAACTGTCTCACTAGGAATATTTTCGATGAATTATTCATACTTGTATCCAAAAGACTTAAAAACAGCTATTAATGACTAAATAAGAATTAAAGGACTAAATGTACATATGCTCCCATAATCTGTAAAGTACATTGACTAAACAAGCATTGAATTACATGAATTTTAAGATCTACTCTGAAATCCATACACTTGTTTATTTATTTACTAGTGTACAGTGTTTCTAGGAGAGGTAACCATGCCACCTTACAGCCACGGTTCTACAGCAATCTGATATTATTAAATCCGTTTGCTATTATTTTGCATGCACAAATTATAGTTGCAGAATTAAAATGTACAAATTATGGGTCGATTCTCTAACATGAAAAGGGATGAGAGCTGATCACCTAAGTGCACGTTTTTCTTTTTAAGTTTTATTTTACATACAAACAATAGGCCTTAATTCATACACGTATTCCATAATAAGGCAATATAAACCATGATCATACTCCCAGAGTGCAAAAGTGGTGCAAGGGCAAATGAAGCATTTTGCATAAGCAGTGCTTAATTTGTGCTTGTTGTTTCCGGTGCTGAGCACCGGCACTTATTTTTTAGGCCCGGGGCTTATTCTTCGACCTCAAGCATTTACTGCAAGCAAAAGACACATATGGGAAAGATGGATGAAGGGAAAAACGGAAAAGCGTCACAAAGGGAGAAAGTAGAAAGCTGCAAGAGTGAGCAGAAGGGGCAGGGAGTGGCTTTATGTGGATTAAAGGGGCCCGAGATGGCTTCAGGATAACACCGCCTCAGTATTCCATGTTCACACATTTAATTGCAGGAGCAACATGTTTAAGAGGAGGGCTTTGGGCACCGGCACCTTTTTATTTACAAATTAAGCACTGTGCATAAGGTATATGTAAATCAAGAGTACATTGTAGCATTGTTATGTCCTGTGAACAAATAGTGTTAAGGTGAAAAATCAGATTAGCCAAGATAGCATCTACATGGGATATATCCTCCAAAATGCATATGTTTATTTAAAAAAAGGGCAGAATATAGTTAGTGGCTGGAACCAGTAACTGGGATGCTGGGAAATCTAGGATTTCACAAATCCGACTTGACATATTCATGTCTAATTCAGGGTGAGCAAAAGTATTTATTTAAAGAGGCTTTTCAAGTCTGCATATCACTGAATAGCTCCTGTGGCCTAAACAACCAGTTTCACACCAGTGGCCCTGATTAAATCACAAGTGGTAAAAATCAGAAAGTGCAGACTGGACAGGACCACGTTTTGAAAAAGCTCCTACAGGTAGGTGCCCAGGGAAACCCAAGCCCAATGAGGTTTCTCTTTCAACCACTGATTAATACAAAAATCTGTGCGTGGCTAGTGCTACTTTGCCAGAACAATGCCTCGTCACCGCTGTCATGAACACAGTGACTGACGCAATACTGTATGTGTAGCAAGGAGCAGGGGAGCCCGGAATCCATCGATGAAAGGTAGCAGAGGTGGTGGAGCAAATGGTTACATTTGGCCCTGACACTGTAATTCAGCTCTTAATATTTTTAAAATCTGTAGAATGAGTAGAGTTCAGTGAAGCCCAGATATTTGTTTTAATATTTTCTTTGATCATTTTTTTTTTTTTACTTGAAGACAAGAAGATTTCAATATCTCATGTCTGTAAGAATGTAGTTTTTAAGGTATATATTTGCTTTGTCAGCAACTATCAAAATTGATACTATGATGAATTCAAAACCATTTTGTAATTGTTAAATATAATCCGGGGCGGGTCGTCCATACAATGGAATTTAGATGGCTGTGTCTCCTAAGGTGCTATCCTCTACTCATATGCAATTCTAGTTTACAGTGTTCTTTCGCCGTTTTGTGGTTCAAATCATATTGGTTACCCAAGATAACATAAGCATTGCATTTTAAAACCAATGTGAATTGCAACTTTAGCTGTTTGTCAACTGATCGAAATCCTGATGGAAAAGGGGTTCTTTTGGGGGGGGGGGGGGGGTTAGGTGGTACAAAAGAAAGAGGAAAGTCAGTGAAGGATCTTAGTTCTGAAAACTAGATCAGAGATGAGAAATATATTATATTCAGCAAACATGATTGTAATACTTGAGCATAGAGGAGAGGTGTCCAGCAAAACTCATGGGGAGCAGAATCCACACTGGATTTTTAGGACTAGCATTGCTATGTGCGTGCATTCAATCTGAATCCATTGAATGTATATGTGCATGTCCTGAAAAAGCTGGCCTGGTACTTGTCCTATGAAAAAGACTGTAAAATCCATTCTTTTGAGGGGCTTTAGACAGGCCCTAATGTAGAAATGCTTGTAAACATCTGAAAAGAGATTTTAGTTGTGAGTTTTATATAACTAGCCTCCGGGCATGAGTGACTGTTTCCTTGAAGAGACAAGCTAAGGTATTTAGTGAATGAAAGCCTTCCACTTTCCATACTTACTGAAAGAAGACAATAATATTTATTTAGGGCTCCATATGCCACATTTTTGTGCTTCCAATCGTAATTTGAATGCCTACTAAAAATAAAAATCTATGGCTGTTCCGTAATTTGCTAATGCGTTTTAATTGTAAAAAAAGAGAGCAAAACGAAATTGGCCTAGATAATCATCAGCTTTATAAAGCTGAAAAAGGCACACCGTAACTTTACGGTAGCCAGCGTCCTCACTGTTTACCTTGCCAGTCTGAGCCCTTTGATGTTTTATTTGTTTTATTGCTGCATCTCCAACAAGCAGGTCATAGGTAAGTGATTTGTGACCATTTCTTGAATTGACAGGAAAATGCTTTCTGTTGGTTTTCTTTTGCGCTCATTCTTAATTTTTGCACAACTCACTGTTTTCTTTTTTGAATATACCTGACTATTCATTTAATTGTCTGTAAAGTTCATTTTCTGTGTCCCAAAAATGTATCTTAGTCCATCCCACTGTATGCATGGTGTATCTATTAGCCTAACATACAGCCAACACAGATCCTTCATGTAAAAGTATCTCAGGAAGAATATTGAGAGATTGTGAAGTATTTTAAGGCAAGCTGTAAGAGTCTAGGAGATACATCAAATATAAAGAGGTTTGGCCTATGAACGTGTTTCGAGATGGTACCAAAGCATGTCTGTCCTTCAGAAAACCCCTAGAGTTCAATATCTGATAATTGGCCCTGCAGTCTTGAGTACCAGAGTTCTGACCATTGTACAACCGGATCTGCCATTTGGCTTCGAAGAGAGATTGACTGAAACATGTTACGTCCAAGTTTACTCCATCATGATGGCCTTCAACTCAGAGTCCTCATTCAACAAGAAGAGCATTCTCAATGTCAAGATCACCATTGGCTTAAAGCCTAACAGCAGTCATCTACATTAATGAATATATCTGCTTCAGAACCCATATATACAGTAAACATTACTCTTTCTACTCCAACAAAGAAAGCTCCTTGGTAAAGTATCTGAAGCCAGGTGTACAACCACAGGATACAATCTTTTGAGGTTTCTCTGAAATGCTCCTTCCATGGAAAGTTACAACAATAGAAAAAAATGCTTAGAAGAAACATTCAAGGAGTAAACCCCTCTATAAATTTCAAAATGGCAAAATGTTCACTCACACTCAGGGTATTGAGTACCCCAAGGTGGTTTCATACACCATGGAGAGGAAGCATCATTACTATAGATATGCAACTACAATAAGAACCGGGAGCCATATTTGTCAATGTCACCTAGGGCTTTGACATCCATAATTGTTCTTATCAACAACATAAACAGCTTTTCGTGAAGTCTTGATGAGAGGTGCCCTAGGGCATTACACCTTACCTTGACTTTTATCCAATTGTTGGTTATTTTGAGACACTGCACAACCATTCACTTCACAAACCATATCTGATGCTCCTTCCTTTCCGGTTTAAATAGACAATAAGCAATATTCCTTTCTCCGGCTACCACCAAATCAGTGAGTCCTCACCTTCTTAAAAGTATAAGGCTACTAATCAAACTCTTCTTTCCTTATGAATGATGTTGCTGCTATGATAAAATCTGCAGTATATGAACATCTCACTACCCAATACTTGAGCAAGATGGCTCACTTAAGATACTATAGTATCTTACACTTTTTCACAACATTTGTGACACTTCCCAGATTGCTTTAGCGGATGATCGACATTTTCCTTACTTTGCTCACCTACAAATTTGACTCTGCACCAATGAAAAATTGTGACGTTCACAGAAGTTATGCCATTTCCGTGACTTGGGTCTGAAAGAAGGGGGCTACTTTTTTTTTTTACAGAAGAAAAACAAAATATATATTGACAATCTCTGGTGCATAAAAATGCTCTTTGAAAGATTACAGACCAAGCTGGATCTAAATACAGTGAACAAGTAGTGGAAGAGAAAATGTTTCAGTGTGATTTTCCTGCACCTTATTTATGACTCCATTTTGTGGTCTGACTGTGCACATTGGAACTTAAGAAAAATATTTTCAGACTTCTACTGTAAAGCAGCATCTGGAGTTTCTCCCCTTTGTAGTAGGTGCAAATAACTTCCAACTCACTTGTCTGCCATTCAGCCTTATAGCGAATGCAAGAGCCACCCACATAATCCTGTGAACATGGAGAGTACGAACACATACAAATTTCTATGGTTACTAGGGGTCAATTAATTAACACATATCTGTATTAGAACCCGAGTCTCCCCCAGAGACATTGAAAGGTAGAAGACAAATAGTAAATCAGGAAGTAAATATAAATGATGTAGGCACAATACCTATGTGTATAGTGTGTTAACATGGAAAAATGTTGCTACTTATAGTAGTTGAATGATTTCACGGTGTTCTGGTGTATTAAAGGTGCAGTTAAGTTGACACAATGGTTTTGGACAAAAGGAACGAAGAAAATGATAATAGCTATTTTTAATTCAATATTCTGCGCCCACAAAGAACTGAACAAAAGTGTATCACGAGTTCTCATTCTATACAGAAAACAATCTAAAAGGTGAGTGTTGTCCCCACCAAAAATTGATTCACAGGTGTTCATCAGGGTGTCGTCAAAGACGGTTTAGGCCTGGCAACCTGCTGGAAGTTATTTTGATGATGTATAAGTCTCTATAGCTCTTCTGCAGGAACATTTCAAACCAAGTAGGTGGTTGAAAACTAACTGATGACGTTAATGAATGATGGAAGATGTAGAAGTGCGCCGTTGCTGTTTAGCTAGGATCTAAGTCTGCCAGATCTTCTGAATACTTTGCAGCACTATAGTACAGCTAGTCAGTGGACCGGTAAATGCACAATTATGTACGTAGGGCCCAGACTTAACACATAGAATTGGAATTTCCAGGTGAGGTGTTATTGCAACTGCAAAATAAGAAACTCTGGCTTTAAAAGCACCGTTGAAGTATTCACTCTAATTAGCAGTCTCTCATCCATAGTAGTTCAGGATTGTGGCTTTGAAATTTTAATGGCTCTTCCTTATGTACTTCAATCTGAAAGGCTCAGGAATACTGCATCGGTATCCCACACTGAGAGCTGTAGCGTCAGATTTTCATATGAATCAGACGATACCTAAACCAACCTTCTTTCAAAACTTAGCCTTCCAATGCACCATGAATTAATGTAACAATTCTGAAAATCTACTTTCTTGTTAATAAGGTGCTATTCTTCAGGTATTATATTACGAGATTTTTCAGCTTATTGCCTGTTATTTACTGAACCATGCTGAATGTACGTCACAAACCCTGTGTGTAATTTCTAAACATGAGTATACACAAAACCCTTATCGTTTTCTTAGGAGCTGGGCTTGCCGAACATCGCTTCACGTCTTTTTCTTCTACCACGCCACACTTCCTGTCTCTTGAATTCAGTCTTGCAGGTTCTTTTTTTATCCCTGCTTTATTCCTTTATCAATGTTTTCCTATCCTTCACTTCAATTATTCTCTCCATTTCTCTCTGTTGCTGTGAGGTACTGATGATAAAAAAAATGAGTCCCAGACACAAAAAATGAGTGCTCATGCACTGTTCTCAACTCTTTGCATATCTCACCTTACTAAAATAAACCTTGACGGTTCGACTTTGCTTCTCCTGAAGAATCACACCACAAGGGAAATAACTTGGTAATCTACTAGGGGATCACTAGTATTGGTACTTTGGGACACCAGTAGTAAACAAAAGTGCCAGTTATATGGACTACCAACTAATCACCTAGTGCCTCAAGAAAAAGCCTGACTAAACAAATAGTAACTGACAAGACACACTCGTGTTTAACAAACCCAGAGAACAAGACCTGTAGGACAAATCAGATATGGACATTTGGGGGCATATTTACAAGAAAGTGGCACATTGGTTTCAATGCGCCACTTTTCTTGCATGGCCCCTGTCTCACCTAACGACATCATGGTTGTGCCGTATTTACAATACGGCGCACCATGGCGGTCGTTAGGACAATAGCACAACATTTTTTACACTATTGTGGCGCTTTGCTGCACTAGCATCAGAAATGTTGACGACAGTGCAGCAAAGCACAGGGAGGCCCATTGATAAAAATGGGTGTGTCATTTTAACAACTGTTTTGAGCAAGCGTTAAAAATGACGGAATATGGCACAGTGAAATGTTGTAAATTTCACTGCACCATTTTTTCGGGCCTCCCTGCCCCCCTTGCATACATTATGCCCGGCGCAGGCATAATGTGGAGCAAGGGGTTACAAAGTGGTGCAATGCAGTAGAAAGCATCCTTAACACCGCCTTAGTGTAAAAAAAAAAAAAAAAAAAAAAAGACGCTAGGGCAGCGTAAAAGGCTTGTAAATATGCCCACAAGTATGGTACATATATTAAAAAATATATATAGATTTGTATTTGTAAAGCGCATTAAACCATAAAAGGTGGCAAAGTGCTGAGCAAGAGAGAAGGAACCAGAAGGCGACCCTATAAAGGCTGCTGAAATGGGGGACTGACTGGAAGCCCACTATGCTGCTGAGGACAGCCAAGTTTTGACCACCCTGCAAAACAATATATTCACATTTTTATTATCTGCATTAAGTATAAAACACAAAACTCAATGAGTAAGATTCAAAATTCATGTGTTTGAAATCAATATTTATATATCAGCTGACGAATACACGACGTTTTTAAAATCAGAGTTTAAAACGTAAAAATAGTCATAGCATTTCCTTAAAAATATCATCGTGGCTCACAGTGGGACTCGTTGGGAAAACCAAGTTTTAAATTATGGAGGGATCCAATATAAAATATTAAATCAGAGATTTATAAGAAAAATAAAAAAAGTGTTTCCGCCCGGTCTCGAACCGGGGACCTTTCGCGTGTTAGGCGAACGTGATAACCACTACACTACGGAAACTGCCATAGCGAGCAGTGCATTGTTTTTCTACAGGAGGATGCCTATACTGCCCCCTACGTTCGTGTACATAATTGCATAGTTTAATCAATTCTTCTCCGGGGAAAAAGTGTAATATACATTTGAACATCCATTGCATTATAAACACAGCGCAATGCAGGTCATTTTCTTGCAAATGACCATCGCAAACCGGAACAGACAGTCTGGGAAATACCCACTTTCAGTGATAGACATACTAATGCAATCAATAACCTTCACCTCGGGGATTGATTTCCTCTTTCCTTCCATCCACATTCTTTTCATCTCCAATTCCTATATCATTTCTTTCTTCCTCTTTTTTTTCTCTCCAGAGTAACGCCTCCCTTGTCTCTCCGTTTATTCTAGCATTTATTTGTTTATAAATTATTACTCCTTGTTTCTCTCTGTTCCTCTCGCTTACATGCGTTCTCATCATTACTCTCCCTTTCCTTATCTCTCCTTGTTACCCCCTTGTTCTTCTCCTCTCCCGGCCCGCATCTGTCTCTTCCTTGATCTGCACCTCTCTCTCACGCCGTCGCGCTCTCTCGTTCCCAGGACTCGCCACAGTTGACACTTCCCGTCGGTATAGTTTCCAAATCACTTTAATACTGAACAACTGAGCCTAACAACCCCCTTTCAGAATATGACTTTTGGAAAAGATGAGATTATTGAATAGTGTTTCTTCCCCTCAATCAAGTTATTAATGTGAGATTAATTTGTCTGATCTATTATCTAAAATTATAACCCCTTAAGGACGTCTTCAAGTCGCTATCATTTTCCCCCGCTACGGGTGCAGCTCTATTCCACTTGATGTGTGGTGAAGACCTTTCTATTTTAGAGGAAACGGGGACACAAGAAACACACGGACACAGTGTCCCTCTCTCGCACCACCTTCCCCGTCATCATTCCGTCCGTCTGTCGCTCCATCTCGTCGGAGAGTAGGGCTCACATCACTAAAGCAGTGGTTCTTATCATTTTGAATTCTATAGACCCTCCCTCTTCAGCATCTTCATCATTACTGGAATGTGGGACCCCCACCGAGTCGCCATTGGAATCCGGGGACGCCCTTGAGTTATTATTGGAATCTGGGGACCCCTCCCCCCCCCCCCATCAGCTATTTTTGGAATCCGTGGACCTCAGGCTAATCAATTTTGATGAATTTAACCGGAAACACTTAAGAGAAATGCAAAAACATGCAATCATTAAACAAATACACAAATGATGAAACACTTCATTTAATTCAAAAATAAATACAAAAAAAATCTAAATTATAATGGAAAGCGTGGATGCCACCCATCGGCAGTACTATGTTATGTTTCATGCACTTGCACTGCCCCCACAAATAAATCCAAGGACAGTAAGTTAATTTTTCGTTTTTTTATTCACATTTACAGAACTTTTTAAAATGTTCAAGATTTCATTTTTCTCCTTCATTTATGTATGCATTACTAAACGGTTACTGTTGTTCAATTTTCTAAGCAGTTGCGGACCCCTAGAAATCCCCAGACAACAGGTTAAAAAACGGAATTAAAGGTTTGTGTAGTAAAATATTCTTAGAAGGGGGTAGCTGTGGAAGGGCAGGGTACTTTATTTAACATGTGCTTCTATTGAGATCCGCAGAATGTTGTCAACTGTAGTAACAGAAACAAGCATTTGCAATGCAATGGGTCTTGCATTTGCTCGAGTTACAGCTATTAGCGTTGTAAATTCCTCACTGGACTTTTCTTGCCACATAAGCTGAAAAAACAAGCATTTGCAATGCAACGGGTCTCGCGTTTGCTCATGTTCGAGCTGATAGCATTGTAAACTCCTAACCCGACTTTTCACCTATCGGCAAAAGTGCATTTATGTACGTAAGCCGAAAAAGTGCATTTAACTATGAAAATCGCTTGACTTCTGCCAAGCGAAATCGCGCTAGTAAATTAGAGAAAAAGTAGTCCACAGCCGGACAGCAACACAGCGAGCCTCGCATGTTTTCTGTACTTGGTCGATGGGCTCCAGGAGGGCTAGCCACCGGAAAAGGCATGAGGTATGCATGCCTTCGACTAATGAAAGCAAGCAGATTTTAATATACAAGCCCACTAACCAATGAAAAACACTGACGTGACGTCGACAGGGCTCTGAGCCCTTTTCTAAACCCTAAAGCGTCTTGCAGCGATACGCATGCGCGAGCGCATGCAACGCAGGCTCGACCCCAGTTGACTTAAGCGAGCCAATTTAAAGCGCCACAGCTGCCACAAGCGAGTGCAAGAAGGAGACACAAAAGGAATAAAGAAGTTTGCTCGCCGTCAAAGTTCTCAGGAAAAGTGCAATTAGCCAAGTAACAGGGTCGATGGCCAAGCCAGTAACAAAACCGCGCAAGGAGGGACAAACGTAAAGCATTTACCAACGGAAACAAAGGATTTTTGAACGACAAGCCCATGAACGAGTGATATTCATGGGCGTGAGGTGGACATGGGTAAAAGCCCAGATACATACCAAAACGTTGCCATGATCGACCTAAAAACAAGTCATCAACATTCCAAAGCTATATCATTAGTCTTAGGTAAGATAAGGGCTGTGGGAAAAGGTGGCGGGGGGAAAAACAGAACTAACTGAGGCAGAAATAAGGGAAAACGGATCTAAAGCATTATTATGACGGTAGCATAAAAACTACAACAATAAATAAAGTGACCAAAACCAACAGTTTGCTTTGTACATAGTGGCACAACGTTACTCTTCTTTAACCATTGCTGCGGAGCCTCTTTGGAGCACAGGATCCCAAATCCTGTCTTAAGGGATTTCCAATCACACACCTGTCCTGCTCTGGTTTGATGCCCCCTCCAGGGAACAACCGCCCGATGTGGCATCTCAATGCGTGGTTCCTGGAAAATGATAAATTGACAGAGCACTTACAAGACTGATTCAAATATTTCCTTGAGGTAAATGAGGGTACAGTTGACTCTGCCAAGACCCTTTGGGAAGCAGGTAAGGCATACATGTGGGGAGTGGCTTGTTCCTTCATTAGAGGATCTGAACGAGATCAGCTTCGCTGTTTGAATGACCTTTAGCTCTCTGTCCTGCTCCAGGATCGAGGTGCGCCAGGATTTCTGAACAAGAGGCCTGGCAGCGCGAATTAGACGGTGCCACGCTGCGCCAACTGTACCTGGATGAAGCCCCTAGGTGCTGGATGGCTTCCACTCAGTCTGTGAATGGGTGACAAATCTAGTAAGCTGTTGCACTGGCTTGCCACACACCAATCTGAAAATAGGGTGATTCCTGTGTCTTCTGGCGCTCGGGTGATTGGGTGGAGTAGTTCCCGGGGATTACAGCCATCTTTGCCCAATACTATGGGGAGCTTTATGCATGCTCCAAGTGTCCAAATACAGAATTATTGGCCCCGCTTGTGGGGAAACTGCCACTGCCCGAGTAACCTCGCTGGAGAGGAAGGCCTTTGACCAGGATATTACCTGCGAGGAGGTGGGGGATCCTCTGGTGGCCATTAACGCAGGCAACACACCAGGCCTAGGTGGCTACCCAGTGAAATTGTGTCATAGACTCCCTACTGACATCATTCCTCCACTACTTCCGTTATATACTGAGGCCCTTACCGGGGGCCACATTTCCGTGGAGACCAGGCCACTGTTGTAGTTCTTCCCAAGCCTGGTTGTAACCCATCAACCTGAGCATCCTCCTGTTGCATATTTCTCATTAATACCAAACTTAAACTTTATGCTAAGGTCTTGGCAAAACGACAGTTGACGGGTCTTCCCAGATTGGCCCACCCGAGCGTGAGTGCTAGTGGATGGAATGCTGTCGGACGTTTTTCCAGAGATATTATTATTCGCTCTTACTATTGAGCCTCTGACGGTGTGGATCCGATGCAATGCCCAGATGTGGGGGTTTTGTCTGAGGCCTGGCTCTGGAAGACCGCATAGCTCTCTAGATAGAGGATGTCTTTCTATTCATGTCTCGGCCTGCAGAAACTGGACCTAGACTCCTTCAGATGCTAGACATCTTCGGAGATGCCTCAGGGCTCTAGGTTAATTGGGGCAAATCTCTTCTGGCCCTCCTCCGAGAGGGGGGGAGGTGGGGGGGGGGGAAAGAGAGCACAGAAATGAGGCCTGGCGCTCTCAGATCCGTGTGCGCAGGTTGAGTTTTCAGTATCTTGGTGTGTATATATATCTCTCCTGGGAACCAAACCGGACTTGGAGCCTTAATCTTGTCCCGGTATTCCGCAAGTCCAAAGACGATATGACATGCTGGACTAAGCTTTCTCTTAACACTATGGGTAGCATTGCTCTGTTTAAAATGATGATCCACCCAAAACTTTTATAGGCTCAACAGATCTACTGTATTTGAAGTACTACCTGGTGTGGTAGGGGTGCAGGTGGAAGGCGACCCTAGAATCACTTTGCTTGGCATTCATGATGACATAGGAGGACCCAGGGGGGACAGAATGTCCTCCATATCCCTCAGCTGTGTTGCGACTCGGTTCAGGCTCTTAGTCGCAAATTTTTATGGGCCGGTGGAACACCTAAAGTTGCCTTCGGCAATGTATACGATCTATGTACGATGTGGGCCTCATCATAGAGGATGTCCGACTTTATTACTGGGCGACACAGCTACTCCCTCTAAATGACTGCAGCATGGAGAGCGCACTGTGTTGGATGGGGTGAAATCGCAAGCTGACCAGGGAGTCTCCGCTGTGAGAGGGTAGATGGTTAGATCAGGTGGCCTCCCTCAAGATTCAGGGGATGGGACTGTGTAGGGATATCAAGACTTGGAGATGTATGGAGCAGTAGTCATATGAAAGCTTTCCGAATTTAGCATGCCTACTTCCTAGTTTTCTGCTACTTACAACTACACCATGCACTATACACATATCACAATGTAATGTAAGATCTCCCTGAATACAGCCTCCTAGAGAACAAGTTTCTCACTGGCCCCTAGCAAAAGGGGGGGGGCATCTCAGATCCCTAGTGATCCACCCACCTTTGTCATTACTCTCATTGAGAGTGGTGGGAGAGTCAGTGGGAGAATTGGATGAGGCGGCTGGGGGATGCCGGCATGACTCATCATACCTTAACTATTTATGTCTGGCTCCACTTCATCCAATTTAAATATCTCAAGCCTATATGGTCCCCGCCTGTATGTACAGGGCAGGCCTTGCCCCTTATTCGGCTTGTCGGTGCTGCAACGACCCGTGGGTGTTGGGGGGAAGGGGGAGGGGAGACTTCTTCCATTTTGTTTGGCAATGCCCAAAAAATCAAAGTTATTGGACTACTGTATTTGAAGTGCTATGTGGCATGGTAAGGGATGCAGGTGGAAACCGACCCTAGAATCACTTTGCGTGGCATTCTTGATGATATGGGAGGACCGGGGGGACCGAATGTTAGTGGGATTGGGCAAGCTATTGGACTTCTTCAGTAGCCCCTTCTTTGGCAGCCTGCAACTGGGGTAGATTGGTGTAGCAAATTGGAGGACACTATATACGTGGCACAGGATTGTCCTCATACATACGATCAAATTTGGAAGGAATAGTGGAGCTATCACGGTTTTACAAACTAAGATTGGGGGGAGGGGACTACAGAATGGCATTCAGATTGGAACTCCAGTCAGACTGTTTGCTTATGTGATTTAATGTCAAGCAAGGCTTTTTCTATGCTGTTATTGCAAAAAACTGCAATAAAATGTTGCTTTAAAAAAAATACTTCATCTGGAACGTCACATTTTTTGGATACCCCAAGAACAAGGTTCCAAAACCAGGTTAGGTTTTGTTAAAAGAGGAATGATGTGAGGCGGTCTAATCTGAACAGTAATCCTTAAAAACCTGGCACCAAGTCCACACTATCTAAAATACTCCAAAGGAGCCATGAAGGGGCCACAAAGAAAATCTTTTTCCAGGCATTTAATAATATCTCTTGCACTTTTATAGTTGAATGAACTCTTTTCACAGCAGTAGATCGGTGTCTCAATAGAGACTTTGGCAATACTGGGAAAATGCCTCTGAGAATCGTGATGTCGCCTCGCGGTTAGTGCTGAGGATTTCTACAGCTGGTAGCATAAGCAATGCAAGCCTGGGAGCTGTGGGGCTGGAAGCTGGAATGCCCCTGTCCCATCTCTACAACATCCTCCCTCATGGAGGCATGGATGAGGCAGGGTCTGTTGACGGACCTGAGGTACAGTGGCCCTGCAGTATCTTGTGTGTACCCCCATTCCCCATGACTGAACAGGTGTCTGGCATGGAGGATGGAGACCTGGCAGGACATATTTATCTACAACATTTTGGCAACAAAGATGGGATTTAAACTCACTTGTAGTGCTCATCTGTGTGCATGTCCAAGGATTGTGGATGTAGGGGAGAGCAGTACCCTGTAGCAAGAGATTCAAGTGTAATACACTTGTCTGTGTGTTAATGTGAACTGGGAAAGATCAGTACTTTTTTTTTGAAGTTGTATGCTGGGAATATAGTGTGCAAAGTTGGGTAAGTGTTGTACCCTGTTGTGAGAAATTACATAATGGGATACCCCAAGGCATGGTAAGTTGGAGAAATGTTTTTGGGAGAGTAGATCATTGTATGCTAGGTTGGGGAAGAGAGCATTCTGAATGAGAAGTGCAATGGGGAGTAGCCATGGGCGGGGGTAGGGAAGAACAGAAGGGCCACATTGTGAGAGGTTGCATGTGGAAGTAACCCATGGAGAGAAAAAGTTAGGGACTGTAGTATCCCAGGGAGTTATAGACAATGCCCGGTTTTGACTGATTGTGGTCAGTCACCAGTCATTATCATCATGTACAAATCAGTAGATTTGACAAGTGTGTTGTACAAGAGGTGAATAAAGTTTGTGGTTGGTTTGTATTCACTTTGCAAGAAATGGAGTCAGTGTTGTTTTCGAGTGGTAGTGTTTGATGTAGCTCTAGTGTGTTGTTGTTGAGTACTTTTTTACCTACTGATGGGGCCTGGAGTCAATGGTTGTATTGCTGGACTGCTGTAGTGTTTGATTGTTGTGCTATGTTAATCATTTTCCAGTATGGATCTATGGAGGCTGTTATCATTGCGTCAGGAAGATGCCCACTAGACACCAGGCATTACTTTTTGTGTACATATTTGTAGGGGGAGCTGCCAGAATGAGCATGGCCATGGCCCCACTCCAATGAAAATGGTGGAGAATTGGTCTTTCTGCCCACCCCACCTCCCCGGGGGGCAGAAAGCCCACTAGACTCAAGGATTTTTTGTATATTTTTATTGTGGGGGTGGAGGCTGCACTGAACTGGGATGGCCATGCCCCTCCCCATAATAATGGGAAAAGTCTTTCTGCTCCCATAGGGGGGCCTATGGGGGGGAAATTACCTAATCTGTACCCCCACAGGGGCAGAAAATACACTAGAAACCAGGGATTACTTTTTTTTTTTTTTATATTGTAGGATTCGGGGCTGCCCAGCATGGGCTTGGCTATGCCCCCACCCCAAGTAAATGTGGCAACAGTCTTTCTTTCCCACCTGGGGCAGATCGGGAGTAACTACCTCTGATCTGCCCCCTAGAGGATAGGGTGAGCATAAAGCCCACCGTATGGCAGGAATATATATTTTTAATAAAATAAATGGGTGGGACTTTTGCAGCCTAACATCAGGCCCCATTCTCACCCCAAGAACCTCAACAGTCTTTCTGTTCTCTGCAGACTAAAGCACCACATCGCAAGGACAAGCAAGAGGACATTTGATTCTTTTTGGTGTTGTTTTTACAAACGGGCCAGGAGAATTTGGCTAACTCCCAGTATCATCTCACTTGCACTGGTGAACGGCTACACGTTTTGGGCTTGGGTAGGCTGCCACCTGGAAAAACCTAACTTTCTGAAAATAGACAACTGGGAAAATCCATGGTGGTGTGCTTTGCATGCATCTCACACCATTTTCTTATCCACAATGCCCTGCAAACCTCAGACGACTAATAAAAAAAAACCACAGCATTCCCCAAAGTCACCTTCTAAAAATGGTACCTTACTTGCGTGGGTGGGCTAAGAGACCCTGACACAAAAGACTCTAAAGTGCTATGTGTCATGTTATGACAATGAAGACAACAGTCTACAAAGTGAGAAGCCGAAATGGAATAGAATTTTATGAGGTACTCTGCTATTTAAGGTCAATTTTAGAGAAATCAGACTTGTGAAGAGACAAAGGGTAGCTCCAGATCGGGTGGTGCAGAAAGAAAGGAACTAACATCAGCAGGCTTGAGTGGTGCCTATATGTGGCTCTGCACGTCACTTCCAGAGGAGAACATCATCAGTGTGAAGCAGCACAATGCCACCTACTAGCACGCAGCAGTACTGCTTGAAAATCTTGGGACCCAGTACTACACCGAAGAATATTAAAAGATGAGGAATCTGCAGTTAGAAGTATCTATCAGATGGGACATTCATTCTGAAACTGTGATGACCATCAGGTCCACAGTAGGTACAAGAAGAGCATTAAATGACGCAGCAATAGTTCTTTTTCATAATATTTTTTAATTGAAGATAATTAATATTCACATTAGAATAGCACATAATGAATACTAATTATTATATTATAAAAACGCGTGTGTGCACTATTTAAGATTTTTCACGATAAGGTTTCTCTAGCATGTCGGTTGTTTTCCTAATATCAATAATATTCCTATGAGAACGTCTAGAGTATGGAGTATGGAGCAGCAAGTTGGGGATGGTTACCCCTTTCTCCACAGACACCAAAGGCTATATACACACACATCTCTGGGGACATAACAAAGTAAGTTGCTTACCTGTAACTGTAGTTCTCCAGTTTTGGTACCTTTCATAGTTTCACATGCTTGAATCATTCCCAGTCGTCAAAGTGTGAGTCCCACAGTGCAATAATAAAGCAGTATGAGTCATTAACATAGGCTATAATGGCAATGAACAATCACTTTAATAGCCTATCTATGTCCTTTTAAAAAAAACAAGCAATCTTGAACTATAACCAATCAGGCAACAGCACCCAGTAGAGCACTCCCAAGAGAGGCCGGGACCCTCAGATTTTCAAAGCACAAGTGGGAAATAAATCCCAAGCTATAAAGGGAGCATATCAGGGGAGTTATAGTTAGAGGTAAGCAACTTTTTTTTTTTCTCCAGTATTGGATATTTCATAGATTCACAAGCTTGAATCAGAAAAGCAAGCAGTTAATGTATATGTATAGTTTATAATATTAGCACAAATAGCAGATGGTGGGTATATATATATGTATATATCTATCATATTCCTATTCAATTAAAAAAAAAAACATGTATGCATATGCACATGTATCCATATATATGAATAAATAAATAAAATATATTCCAGTTGCATAAATGCAGAATCAAACACGTGACCCAAAGAGCCTCACATTATAGAATTAGTGCAATTGCTGCATTACTGCACTGTGCTGGTTCCAGTACATAATGGTGCGCAAATGTATGCACACTCTTTGAGTTCGCAGCACAACATTTTCTCCAGAGGCACTCCTGCAAACGAAGCAGTGGAGGAGGGCACTGCTCCAGTTGAATGTGCCCTGGTTTTTGTTGTGAGTGGTTTGCTTGCATTTAAACAGCAAACACTGGTTCACGACTGAGATCCATACAGCAATGGTTGCTTCTGTGATTTGCAGCACCCTTACAAGTATGTACATATGAGACCAACAGTTGATTGGCTTTTCTCAGCTGTTTAGTGCAATGTAGGTGGAACTTCAGACCTCTTAATATCTAGCGTATGGAGAGATCTTTCCGCTGGCGAGGTTGGTTCCGGGAAGAAAATTCATAATATTAAAGGCTTATTGAGGTGAAAGTCAGAAGGGTCTTTAGGAATTAATTTTGGATTGGTTCTGAGATTGACAGAATTGACCACGAAGTGCAAGAAGAGTTCTTGAGCTGTGAGAGCCTCCATCTCCATCACCCTTCTGGTCTAGCTAGCAACAATGCGCCTTTCCATGTGAGAACATTTAAGATCTGCCCTGGGTATGGGTTCAAATGGGCTCCTCATGAATTGGAAAATAACTATGTTCAAGCTCCAGTCCGGGAGAGGAGCCATTACCAAAGAAAAAACTGTGAACAATACTTTCACAAACTGTTTGACGATTCTGTTCGAGCACAAAGAGTGAATGCGAGGAACAACTGTATTTAGATGTTGCAGTGAGATGTATCTTGATACAGTCATGCACCAACCCAGACTGAGCTAGCGAAAGAAGACAGTAGTATCTGCTCAGGTGATGCCTGTAGAGGCACCTTAAGCCTGTCTCCATTTGGGCCTTATATGTTTTAATCGTAGCTTCCGCCATTGCTACCGTCCTGAGGATCATTCAGATCTTTGGCTTCATGGAATTTAGGAGCCATCCGCATAAACTGAGAGAAGTCAGGACCAGATGAAGGATCTGGCCTTGGTTCATCGCCACTGCTGTCTGGGCCACCTGGGAGCTACGAGGATGAAGCAACACCACTCCACTTTCATCTTGCTGCAAAGTTTTGGTATTAGAGGTATCTTGTGAAAAGTGTAGGCATAGATGTTTGTTGCAAAGAGATCTGTGCCAGTTTGCCCCAGAGCGAGAAGATCCTGTATAGCGCAGACTGATAAAGCTCCCATTCCTGGCAGTTTGTCCTAGTTCTGCTTAGTATCTCTGCTAAGAGATTGCTTGTCCCAGGAACATGTCCAGCTGAAGAGTTATTGTGTGTGTTGTCAGCCAGCTCCAGATTTCCTGAGCTTCCCTGGACACTGGCAGTGATCTTGTGCCCCCTTGTTTGTTCACATAGTGCATGATGATTATATTGTCTGTGTGACTTAACAGCTAAGACTCTGCTATGCTTGTCAGGAAAGCTTGGGACTGAGTTAGATGGCTTTGAGCTCCAGGCGACTGATGTGTCTGCTCCTCTGCATCGGAGAAGACTTTCCTTGAATGTCCAGGTCCCAAAGATGAGCGCTCAAGCCCTCCAGGAAGGCATCCGTAGTTATTACAAAGTCGGGTATTTGAGGTAAGAACGTGTAGCCCTTTGATAGGTGGGAGATCTGTGAACCACAAGGCTAATGCTTTCATCATACCCGATGTGATGTTCACCCAGTCCTCAAACAAACCTTCTGTTTGAATCCATGATTTTGTAGCTGTTCCAGTAAGGCTCTCATTTTCAGGCATGCAAGTGGATCAGACTGGACACTGATGACATGATGCCAAAAGGCTATTTGAACAGCTGCATTGAAACAGTGATTTTTTTTTCTTCTGGATAGTTTGCTAGCCTGTTGCTTCAACCTTCGTTACCTGTCCTGGGATAGGTGGGATAGAAGGTCTTTGTCGTGGACAGCATCTAGTGTTGAGCCCAGGAACATTAACTTCTTGGATGGAATAGCTGATGATTTTTGTTAATTTACAGTGAAACAACTTTAGGAAAGCCTCTGTGGCACTGGATGATTGAAATGCTGTTGGTGCTTCTATCAACCAGTTGTGGAATAAGGGGATAACTAATGTCCATCCCTCCTGAGAGAAGTCGCCACAGGAACTGATTTGAGGCCAAATGGGAGAACCTTGAATTAGTAACAGGTGTCAGGTACAGTGAAGCGTAGCTATTTGAAATATTTGGGATGAGTGGGGCTTTGGAAGTAAGTATCATGTAAATCCAGAGTTGTCCTGTGGTCTCCACGTTTAGGAGATGTAGGATGTTGGAGACTGTGACCATGAAATAAGACTGTGTCCCTGAATAATTTCTGGAGGTCTAGGATGATTGCCATTTCTCGGTATCTTGTTTATGAGGACAAAACAAGAACATAGGCCCATTCCTTGCTGAGAATGAGGATACTTTTTCTATGGCACCCTTGCTTACAAAAGCTAGCACTTCCTTCCAAAGAGGATGGAGATGAGGTGGTTGACCTCGTTTTGGTGGAGTGGTGGGCAGAATCTGTGTGAACTTTAACGTGTGACCCTATGTGATGAGATTCCAAACCATTTGTTCGAGGTCGTCTTTTGCCATAAATGAGAAAACGTTATTCATAACTGGCTCCTACAAAGTTGTCACTGTTTTCTGCCAGTGTGTCCTGCCCGCCTTCCTTTTCCTTGGTGGTTGCTTGGGGTAGGCAGCCGCCAGGTAAGCTGGCATAAGGGGCTATTGAGAGGGCTGATAAGTCTGATGCTTTTGGTAACTTCCTCGATACAAAAAATTGTCTTTTCGCGGGCCTCTCTAAAGGGTGTTTTTCAGAATTGCAATGCGCCCAAACATCTTGCAATATCAAAGTACACATCGTATGACATATCTAACATTTTGCATCTTGGGTCTAAATGTTGTGGCCTTCAACCAACCTTGGTGTCCAAGGACCGCTGACCCTGCCAGCTGTTGTGATCCTATTGAAATTAAACCCATAGTGCAATCTGATATTTCGGATGAGATCACGCAGGCTCAGGAAAGTCTTTGTAGTAATCCTGTAACATGCCCTGTAGTTCTAGTACTAGAGCTACATGGACCTGAATCATGCCCTCTGAATTTGGAGGCGGAGAGCAGTGGTGAAATTACACCACATATTGCCTCCCCATATATTGCTGCCTGTTGTAGACATGCTCATTATTAGTTCCCTTCGTTCTCTACATTAAGTTATGATGGACTATGTGGTGTCTTTGGTGTTTGACGATTGTAGTGCTTTCATCATTGTTTGTATTGTTGAGAAGATTGTCGTCGACGAGGCCTTTGTCATAAATTAGAGTATCATAGACAAGGTTATCGTAGATGAGGTCATCATAGGCGACCATCATAGATGAGGTTATAGTAGATGACTGTTGGTGATGTCCGCCGTATTGAAAATGTCACTTACCCAGTGTACATCTGTTCGTGGCATCAGTTGCTGTAGATTCGCATGTTTTGCATAGCTCGCCATCTGGTATTGGGCCGGAGTGTTACAAGTTGTTTTTCTTCGAAGAAGTGTTTCGAGTCACGGGACCGAGTGACTCCTCCTTTTGTCTCCATTGCGCATGGGCGTCGACTCCATCTTCGATTGTTTTTCCCCCGCAGAGGGTGAGGTAGGAGTTGAATTGTAGTAATAGTGCCCATGCAATGGAGTGACTAAGTATGTACTTATTTAAGGTTGAAATGATATATATACAAATAGTTGAAGGTAACTTCCGAACTGCTACAGGCTCCCGGGGAGGCGGGTGGGCACATGCAAATCTACAGCGACTGATGCCACGAACAGATGTACACTGGGTAAGTGACATTTTCAGTTCGATGGCATCGGTCGCTGTAGATACGCATGTTCTGCATAGACTAGTAAGCAGTTATCTCCCCAAAAGCGGTGGCTCAGCCTGTAGGAGTGGAAGTAGTCTGAAACAATGTTCTTAATACGGCTTGACCTACTGTGGCTTGTTGTGCGGATAACACGTCTACACAGTAGTGCTTGGTGAATGTGTGAGGCGTAGACCATGTGGCTGCCTTACATATTTCTTGCATTGGGATGTTTCCTAGAAAGGCCATGGTAGCACCTTTCTTTCTGGTTGAGTGTGCCCTTGGTGTAATGGGCAGCTGTCGTTTAGCTTTAAGGTAGCAGATTTGGATGCATTTAACTATCCATCTGGCTATACCTTGTTTTGATATTGGGTTTCCTGCATGAGGTTTTTGAAATGCAATAAATAGTTGTTTAGTCTTTCTGATGTTCTTTGTTCTGTCAATGTAATACATTAAAGCTCTTTTGACATCTAATGTATGTAGTGCCCTCTCAGCTACGGTATCTGGCTGTGGAAAGAACACTGGAAGTTCCACTGTTTGATTTAGATGGAACGGTGAAATAACCTTTGGTAAAAATTTTGGATTAGTCCTTAGGACGACCTTATTCTTGTGTAGTTGTATAAAAGGTTCTTGTATTGTAAATGCCTGAATCTCGCTTACTCTTCTTAGGGAAGTAATGGCGATGAGAAATGCAACCTTCCAGGTTAGGAACTGTATTTCGCAGGAGTGCATGGGTTCAAAAGGTGGACCCATAAGTCTAGTTAGGACAACATTTAGGTTCCATGAAGGAACAGGTGGTGTTCTTGGTGGTATAATTCTCTTAAGGCCCTCCATGAATGCTTTAATGACTGGTATCCTATATAGGGAAGTTGAATAGGTAGTCTGCAGGTATGCAGATATTGCTGCAAGGTGTATTTTAATGGAAGAGAAAGCCAGGTTAGATTTTTGTAAGTGAAGCAAGTAACCCACTACATGTTTTGGAGTCGTGTGTAATGGTTGGATTTGATTAATATGGCAGTAGCAAACAAACCTCTTCCATTTACTTGCATAGCAGTGCCTGGTGGATGGCCTTCTGGCTTGCTTTATGACTTTCATACATTCTTGGGTAAGTTGTAAGTGCCCGAATTCTAGGATTTCAGGAGCCAAATTGCTAGATTCAGCAATGCTGGATCTGGGTGTCTGATCTTTTGGTTGTGTTGTGTCAATAGATCTGGCCTGTTGGGCAATTTGATGTGGGGTACTACTGATAGGTCTAGCAGCGTTGTGTACCAGGGTTGCCTTGCCCAAGTTGGTGCTATTAATATGAGTTTGAGTTTGTTTTGACTGAGTTTGTTTACCAGATAAGGAAGGAGAGGGAGAGGAGGAAACGCGTAAGCAAATATCCCTGACCAGTTCATCCATAGGGCATTGCCTTGGGACTGCTTGTGTGGGTATCTGGATGCGAAGTTTTGGCATTTTGCGTTCTCCTTCGTCGCAAACAAGTCTATTTGAGGTGTTCCCCAGAGTTTGAAATAGGTGTTCAGAATTTGGGGGTGAATTTCCCATTCGTGGACCTGTTGGTGGTCTCGAGAGAGATTGTCTGCGAGTTGATTCTGAATCCCTGGTATAAATTGTGCTATTAGGCGAATTTGGTTGTGAATTGCCCAACGCCAAATTTTTTGTGCTAGCAGGCTTAACTGCGTGGAGTGTGTCCCCCCTTGTTTGTTTAGATAATACATTGTTGTCATGTTGTCTGTTTTGACGAGAATGTATTTGTGAACTATTATTGGTTGGAAAGCTTTTAGTGCTTGAAAAACTGCTAGCAGTTCTAGGTGATTTATATGCAGTTTTGTTTGATGTACGTTCCATTGTCCTTGTATGCTGTGTTGATCGAGGTGTGCTCCCCACCCTGTCATGGAAGCATCTGTTGTTATTACGTATTGTGGCACTGGGTCTTGGAAAGGCCGCCCTTTGTTTAAATTTATGTTGTTCCACCATAGAAGCGAGAGGTAAGTTTGGCGGTCTATTAACACCAGATCTAGAAGATGACCCTGTGCTTGTGACCACTGTGATGCTAGGCACTGTTGTAAGGGCCTCATGTGCAGTCTTGCGTTTGGGACAATGGCTATGCATGAAGACATCATGCCTAGGAGTTGTAATATCATCTTTGCTTGTATCTTTTGTGTTGGATACATGCGTTGTATGATGTTGTTGAAATTTTTGATTCTTTGGGGACTTGGAGTGGCTACTCCTTTTGTTGAGTCTATTATGGCTCCTAGGTATTGTTGTACCTTGCACGGCAGAATGTTGGATTTCGTGAAGTTGACGGTGAACCCTAGTTTGAAGAGGGTTTGTATGATCTGATGTGTGTGGTTTGAGCACTCTATTAATGAATGGGCCTTGATTAGCCAGTCGTCTAGATATGGGAACACATGTATTTGCTGCCTTCTGATGTGTGCAGCGACTACTGCTAGACATTTGGTAAAGACTCTTGGTGCGGTTGTTAATCCGAAAGGCAATACCTTGAATAGGTAATGTATTCCTTTGAATACAAACCTTAGGTATTTCCTGTGCGATGGGTGTATTGGTATATGGAAATACGCGTCTTTGATGTCTAAAGTTGTCATGTAGTCGTGTAGTTTTAGCAATGGTAACACTTCTTGTAGTGTGACCATGTGAAAGTGGTCTGATTTGATGAATGTGTTTACTATTCTGAGGTCTAGGATTGGTCTCAGCGTTTTGTCCTTCTTTGGTATCAGAAAGTACAGTGAGTAAACTCCTGTGTTTATTTGTGTGTTTGGTACTAATTCGATTGCATTCTTCTGCAATAGTGCCTGCACTTCTATCTCCAGGAGATTGGAATGATGTTTTGTCAAATTTTGTGCTTTTGGTGGTATGTTTGGAGGGAATTGTAGAAATTCTATGCAATAACCATGTTGGATAATTGCTAGAACCCAAGTGTCTGTAGTGATTTCCTCCCATGCTTTGTAATAATGACCTATTCTTCCCCCCACTGGTGTTGTGTGGAGGGGGTGAGTGACATGTGAGTCACTGCTTAGTAGTAGGGGTTTTAGGGCTTTGAAATTTTCCCCTATTCCTAGGGAATTGCCCTCCTCTATATTGTCCCCGAAAACCTCCTCTGTACTGTCCCTGGTAACTGGACGGTGTTGCCTGTGAGGTGCTGGCTTGTGTGCCCTGACCCCGAAACCCCCCTCTAAAGGGTGTTTTACGGAATGTGCTGTAATTCCCTCTGCTCTGCGGGGAGTAGAGTGCGCCCGTGGCTTTAGCAGTGTCCGTGTCCTTTTTGAGTTTCTCAATCGCTGTGTCCACTTCTGGACCGAACAGTTCTTTTTCGTTAAAAGGCATATTGAGAACTGCTTGCTGAATCTCTGGTTTAAATCCAGACGTTCGTAGCCATGCATGCCTTCTGATAGTTACAGATGTATTAATTGTCCGTGCAGCTGTATCTGCAGCGTCCATGGAGGAGCGTATTTGGTTGTTTGAAATGTTCTGTCCCTCCTCAACCACTTGTTTTGCCCTCTTTTGTAGGTCCTTGGGCAGATGTTCAATGAGATGTTGCATCTCATCCCAATGGGCTCTGTCATAGCGCGCAAGTAGTGCCTGAGAGTTAGCGATGCGCCACTGGTTTGCAGCTTGTGCTGCGACTCTCTTACCAGCTGCATCGAACTTGCGGCTTTCTTTATCTGGGGGTGGTGCATCTCCAGATGTGTGGGAGTTGGCCCTTTTCCTAGCTGCTCCTACAACGACAGAGTCTGGTGGCAGCTGTGTAGTGATGAAAACCGGGTCTGTAGGAGGCGCCTTATACTTTTTTTCCACTCTTGGTGTGATTGCCCTACTTTTGACCGGCTCCTTAAAGATTTCTTTTGCGTGCCGGAGCATACCAGGGAGCATAGGCAGGCTTTGGTAGGAGCTGTGGGTGGAGGAGAGGGTGTTGAATAAAAAGTCATCCTCGACCTGTTCTGAGTGGAGGCTTACATTGTGAAATTGTGCTGCTCTAGCCACCACTTGAGAATACGCAGTGCTGTCCTCTGGTGGAGATGGCTTCGTAGGGTATGCCTCCGGGCTGTTATCTGACACTGGGGCGTCGTATAAGTCCCATGCGTCCTGATCTTGGTCACCCTGGCTCATGGTGGTGTGAGCTGGGGAATGTGATGGAGTTTGTGCTGGTGAGACGTTAATTACAGGTGGAGGAGAGGGTGGTGGAGTAACCTTTTTCACCACCTTTGTTTGTGGTGTTTGTTCAGTTTGGAACTCCAATCTTCTCTTTCTTCTAATAGGGGGAAGGGTGCTTATTTTTCCTGTCCCCTCCTGTATGAAAATACGCTTTTGCGTATGGTCTACATCAGTTGATTGTAGCTCTTCCTCAAACCTATGCTTTCGCATTTGGGAGGTTAGCGATTGCTCTTCTGTATAAGAGCCTGAAACTGAAGAGCTTGAAAATCTTGGGACCCAGTACTACACCGAAGAATATTAAAAGATGAGGAATCTGCAGTTAGAAGTATCTATCAGATGGGACATTCATTCTGAAACTGTGATGACCATCAGGTCCACAGTAGGTACAAGAAGAGCATTAAATGACGCAGCAATAGTTCTTTTTCATAATATTTTTTAATTGAAGATAATTAATATTCACATTAGAATAGCACATAATGAATACTAATTATTATATTATAAAAACGCGTGTGTGCACTATTTAAGATTTTTCACGATAAGGTTTCTCTAGCATGTCGGTTGTTTTCCTAATATCAATAATATTCCTATGAGAACGTCTAGAGTATGGAGTATGGAGTATGGAGCAGCAAGTTGGGGATGGTTACCCCTTTCTCCACAGACACCAAAGGCTATATACACACACATCTCTGGGGACATAACAAAGTAAGTTGCTTACCTGTAACTGTAGTTCTCCAGTTTTGGTACCTTTCATAGTTTCACATGCTTGAATCATTCCCAGTCGTCAAAGTGTGAGTCCCACAGTGCAATAATAAAGCAGTATGAGTCATTAACATAGGCTATAATGGCAATGAACAATCACTTTAATAGCCTATCTATGTCCTTTTTAAAAAAACAAGCAATCTTGAACTATAACCAATCAGGCAACAGCACCCAGTAGAGCACTCCCAAGAGAGGCCGGGACCCTCAGATTTTCAAAGCACAAGTGGGAAATAAATCCCAAGCTATAAAGGGAGCATATCAGGGGAGTTATAGTTAGAGGTAAGCAACTTTTTTTTTTTCTCCAGTATTGGATATTTCATAGATTCACAAGCTTGAATCAGAAAAGCAAGCAGTTAATGTATATGTATAGTTTATAATATTAGCACAAATAGCAGATGGTGGGTATATATATATGTATATATCTATCATATTCCTATTCAATTAAAAAAAAAAACATGTATGCATATGCACATGTATCCATATATATGAATAAATAAATAAAATATATTCCAGTTGCATAAATGCAGAATCAAACACGTGACCCAAAGAGCCTCACATTATAGAATTAGTGCAATTGCTGCATTACTGCACTGTGCTGGTTCCAGTACATAATGGTGCGCAAATGTATGCACACTCTTTGAGTTCGCAGCACAACATTTTCTCCAGAGGCACTCCTGCAAACGAAGCAGTGGAGGAGGGCACTGCTCCAGTTGAATGTGCCCTGGTTTTTGTTGTGAGTGGTTTGCTTGCATTTAAACAGCAAACACTGGTTCACGACTGAGATCCATACAGCAATGGTTGCTTCTGTGATTTGCAGCACCCTTACAAGTATGTACATATGAGACCAACAGTTGATTGGCTTTTCTCAGCTGTTTAGTGCAATGTAGGTGGAACTTCAGACCTCTTAATATCTAGCGTATGGAGAGATCTTTCCGCTGGCGAGGTTGGTTCCGGGAAGAAAATTCATAATATTAAAGGCTTATTGAGGTGAAAGTCAGAAGGGTCTTTAGGAATTAATTTTGGATTGGTTCTGAGATTGACAGAATTGACCACGAAGTGCAAGAAGAGTTCTTGAGCTGTGAGAGCCTCCATCTCCATCACCCTTCTGGTCTAGCTAGCAACAATGCGCCTTTCCATGTGAGAACATTTAAGATCTGCCCTGGGTATGGGTTCAAATGGGCTCCTCATGAATTGGAAAATAACTATGTTCAAGCTCCAGTCCGGGAGAGGAGCCATTACCAAAGAAAAAACTGTGAACAATACTTTCACAAACTGTTTGACGATTCTGTTCGAGCACAAAGAGTGAATGCGAGGAACAACTGTATTTAGATGTTGCAGTGAGATGTATCTTGATACAGTCATGCACCAACCCAGACTGAGCTAGCGAAAGAAGACAGTAGTATCTGCTCAGGTGATGCCTGTAGAGGCACCTTAAGCCTGTCTCCATTTGGGCCTTATATGTTTTAATCGTAGCTTCCGCCATTGCTACCGTCCTGAGGATCATTCAGATCTTTGGCTTCATGGAATTTAGGAGCCATCCGCATAAACTGAGAGAAGTCAGGACCAGATGAAGGATCTGGCCTTGGTTCATCGCCACTGCTGTCTGGGCCACCTGGGAGCTACGAGGATGAAGCAACACCACTCCACTTTCATCTTGCTGCAAAGTTTTGGTATTAGAGGTATCTTGTGAAAAGTGTAGGCATAGATGTTTGTTGCAAAGAGATCTGTGCCAGTTTGCCCCAGAGCGAGAAGATCCTGTATAGCGCAGACTGATAAAGCTCCCATTCCTGGCAGTTTGTCCTAGTTCTGCTTAGTATCTCTGCTAAGAGATTGCTTGTCCCAGGAACATGTCCAGCTGAAGAGTTATTGTGTGTGTTGTCAGCCAGCTCCAGATTTCCTGAGCTTCCCTGGACACTGGCAGTGATCTTGTGCCCCCTTGTTTGTTCACATAGTGCATGATGATTATATTGTCTGTGTGACTTAACAGCTAAGACTCTGCTATGCTTGTCAGGAAAGCTTGGGACTGAGTTAGATGGCTTTGAGCTCCAGGCGACTGATGTGTCTGCTCCTCTGCATCGGAGAAGACTTTCCTTGAATGTCCAGGTCCCAAAGATGAGCGCTCAAGCCCTCCAGGAAGGCATCCGTAGTTATTACAAAGTCGGGTATTTGAGGTAAGAACGTGTAGCCCTTTGATAGGTGGGAGATCTGTGAACCACAAGGCTAATGCTTTCATCATACCCGATGTGATGTTCACCCAGTCCTCAAACAAACCTTCTGTTTGAATCCATGATTTTGTAGCTGTTCCAGTAAGGCTCTCATTTTCAGGCATGCAAGTGGATCAGACTGGACGCTGATGACATGATGCCAAAAGGCTATTTGAACAGCTGCATTGAAACAGTGATTTTTTTTTCTTCTGGATAGTTTGCTAGCCTGTTGCTTCAACCTTCGTTACCTGTCCTGGGATAGGTGGGATAGAAGGTCTTTGTCGTGGACAGCATCTAGTGTTGAGCCCAGGAACATTAACTTCTTGGATGGAATAGCTGATGATTTTTGTTAATTTACAGTGAAACAACTTTAGGAAAGCCTCTGTGGCACTGGATGATTGAAATGCTGTTGGTGCTTCTATCAACCAGTTGTGGAATAAGGGGATAACTAATGTCCATCCCTCCTGAGAGAAGTCGCCACAGGAACTGATTTGAGGCCAAATGGGAGAACCTTGAATTAGTAACAGGTGTCAGGTACAGTGAAGCGTAGCTATTTGAAATATTTGGGATGAGTGGGGCTTTGGAAGTAAGTATCATGTAAATCCAGAGTTGTCCTGTGGTCTCCACGTTTAGGAGATGTAGGATGTTGGAGACTGTGACCATGAAATAAGACTGTGTCCCTGAATAATTTCTGGAGGTCTAGGATGATTGCCATTTCTCGGTATCTTGTTTATGAGGACAAAACAAGAACATAGGCCCATTCCTTGCTGAGAATGAGGATACTTTTTCTATGGCACCCTTGCTTACAAAAGCTAGCACTTCCTTCCAAAGAGGATGGAGATGAGGTGGTTGACCTCGTTTTGGTGGAGTGGTGGGCAGAATCTGTGTGAACTTTAACGTGTGACCCTATGTGATGAGATTCCAAACCATTTGTTCGAGGTCGTCTTTTGCCATAAATGAGAAAACGTTATTCATAACTGGCTCCTACAAAGTTGTCACTGTTTTCTGCCAGTGTGTCCTGCCCGCCTTCCTTTTCCTTGGTGGTTGCTTGGGGTAGGCAGCCGCCAGGTAAGCTGGCATAAGGGGCTATTGAGAGGGCTGATAAGTCTGATGCTTTTGGTAACTTCCTCGATACAAAAAATTGTCTTTTCGCGGGCCTCTCTAAAGGGTGTTTTTCAGAATTGCAATGCGCCCAAACATCTTGCAATATCAAAGTACACATCGTATGACATATCTAACATTTTGCATCTTGGGTCTAAATGTTGTGGCCTTCAACCAACCTTGGTGTCCAAGGACCGCTGACCCTGCCAGCTGTTGTGATCCTATTGAAATTAAACCCATAGTGCAATCTGATATTTCGGATGAGATCACGCAGGCTCAGGAAAGTCTTTGTAGTAATCCTGTAACATGCCCTGTAGTTCTAGTACTAGAGCTACATGGACCTGAATCATGCCCTCTGAATTTGGAGGCGGAGAGCAGTGGTGAAATTACACCACATATTGCCTCCCCATATATTGCTGCCTGTTGTAGACATGCTCATTATTAGTTCCCTTCGTTCTCTACATTAAGTTATGATGGACTATGTGGTGTCTTTGGTGTTTGACGATTGTAGTGCTTTCATCATTGTTTGTATTGTTGAGAAGATTGTCGTCGACGAGGCCTTTGTCATAAATTAGAGTATCATAGACAAGGTTATCGTAGATGAGGTCATCATAGGCGACCATCATAGATGAGGTTATAGTAGATGACTGTTGGTGATGTCTGCCGTATTGAAAATGTCACTTACCCAGTGTACATCTGTTCGTGGCATCAGTTGCTGTAGATTCGCATGTTTTGCATAGCTCGCCATCTGGTATTGGGCCGGAGTGTTACAAGTTGTTTTTCTTCGAAGAAGTGTTTCGAGTCACGGGACCGAGTGACTCCTCCTTTTGTCTCCATTGCGCATGGGCGTCGACTCCATCTTCGATTGTTTTTCCCCCGCAGAGGGTGAGGTAGGAGTTGAATTGTAGTAATAGTGCCCATGCAATGGAGTGACTAAGTATGTACTTATTTAAGGTTGAAATGATATATATACAAATAGTTGAAGGTAACTTCCGAACTGCTACAGGCTCCCGGGGAGGCGGGTGGGCACATGCAAATCTACAGCGACTGATGCCACGAACAGATGTACACTGGGTAAGTGACATTTTCAGTTCGATGGCATCGGTCGCTGTAGATACGCATGTTCTGCATAGACTAGTAAGCAGTTATCTCCCCAAAAGCGGTGGCTCAGCCTGTAGGAGTGGAAGTAGTCTGAAACAATGTTCTTAATACGGCTTGACCTACTGTGGCTTGTTGTGCGGATAACACGTCTACACAGTAGTGCTTGGTGAATGTGTGAGGCGTAGACCATGTGGCTGCCTTACATATTTCTTGCATTGGGATGTTTCCTAGAAAGGCCATGGTAGCACCTTTCTTTCTGGTTGAGTGTGCCCTTGGTGTAATGGGCAGCTGTCGTTTAGCTTTAAGGTAGCAGATTTGGATGCATTTAACTATCCATCTGGCTATACCTTGTTTTGATATTGGGTTTCCTGCATGAGGTTTTTGAAATGCAATAAATAGTTGTTTAGTCTTTCTGATGTTCTTTGTTCTGTCAATGTAATACATTAAAGCTCTTTTGACATCTAATGTATGTAGTGCCCTCTCAGCTACGGTATCTGGCTGTGGAAAGAACACTGGAAGTTCCACTGTTTGATTTAGATGGAACGGTGAAATAACCTTTGGTAAAAATTTTGGAT
Organism: Pleurodeles waltl; assembly: GCF_031143425.1. NCBI lineage: Eukaryota > Metazoa > Chordata > Amphibia > Caudata > Salamandridae > Pleurodeles > Pleurodeles waltl. The sequence continues at coordinate 652,612,292 of NC_090451.1, forward strand.
TAGTCCTTAGGACGACCTTATTCTTGTGTAGTTGTATAAAAGGTTCTTGTATTGTAAATGCCTGAATCTCGCTTACTCTTCTTAGGGAAGTAATGGCGATGAGAAATGCAACCTTCCAGGTTAGGAACTGTATTTCGCAGGAGTGCATGGGTTCAAAAGGTGGACCCATAAGTCTAGTTAGGACAACATTTAGGTTCCATGAAGGAACAGGTGGTGTTCTTGGTGGTATAATTCTCTTAAGGCCCTCCATGAATGCTTTAATGACTGGTATCCTATATAGGGAAGTTGAATAGGTAGTCTGCAGGTATGCAGATATTGCTGCAAGGTGTATTTTAATGGAAGAGAAAGCCAGGTTAGATTTTTGTAAGTGAAGCAAGTAACCCACTACATGTTTTGGAGTCGTGTGTAATGGTTGGATTTGATTAATATGGCAGTAGCAAACAAACCTCTTCCATTTACTTGCATAGCAGTGCCTGGTGGATGGCCTTCTGGCTTGCTTTATGACTTTCATACATTCTTGGGTAAGTTGTAAGTGCCCGAATTCTAGGATTTCAGGAGCCAAATTGCTAGATTCAGCAATGCTGGATCTGGGTGTCTGATCTTTTGGTTGTGTTGTGTCAATAGATCTGGCCTGTTGGGCAATTTGATGTGGGGTACTACTGATAGGTCTAGCAGCGTTGTGTACCAGGGTTGCCTTGCCCAAGTTGGTGCTATTAATATGAGTTTGAGTTTGTTTTGACTGAGTTTGTTTACCAGATAAGGAAGGAGAGGGAGAGGAGGAAACGCGTAAGCAAATATCCCTGACCAGTTCATCCATAGGGCATTGCCTTGGGACTGCTTGTGTGGGTATCTGGATGCGAAGTTTTGGCATTTTGCGTTCTCCTTCGTCGCAAACAAGTCTATTTGAGGTGTTCCCCAGAGTTTGAAATAGGTGTTCAGAATTTGGGGGTGAATTTCCCATTCGTGGACCTGTTGGTGGTCTCGAGAGAGATTGTCTGCGAGTTGATTCTGAATCCCTGGTATAAATTGTGCTATTAGGCGAATTTGGTTGTGAATTGCCCAACGCCAAATTTTTTGTGCTAGCAGGCTTAACTGCGTGGAGTGTGTCCCCCCTTGTTTGTTTAGATAATACATTGTTGTCATGTTGTCTGTTTTGACGAGAATGTATTTGTGAACTATTATTGGTTGGAAAGCTTTTAGTGCTTGAAAAACTGCTAGCAGTTCTAGGTGATTTATATGCAGTTTTGTTTGATGTACGTTCCATTGTCCTTGTATGCTGTGTTGATCGAGGTGTGCTCCCCACCCTGTCATGGAAGCATCTGTTGTTATTACGTATTGTGGCACTGGGTCTTGGAAAGGCCGCCCTTTGTTTAAATTTATGTTGTTCCACCATAGAAGCGAGAGGTAAGTTTGGCGGTCTATTAACACCAGATCTAGAAGATGACCCTGTGCTTGTGACCACTGTGATGCTAGGCACTGTTGTAAGGGCCTCATGTGCAGTCTTGCGTTTGGGACAATGGCTATGCATGAAGACATCATGCCTAGGAGTTGTAATATCATCTTTGCTTGTATCTTTTGTGTTGGATACATGCGTTGTATGATGTTGTTGAAATTTTGGATTCTTTGGGGACTTGGAGTGGCTACTCCTTTTGTTGAGTCTATTATGGCTCCTAGGTATTGTTGTACCTTGCACGGCAGAATGTTGGATTTCGTGAAGTTGACGGTGAACCCTAGTTTGAAGAGGGTTTGTATGATCTGATGTGTGTGGTTTGAGCACTCTATTAATGAATGGGCCTTGATTAGCCAGTCGTCTAGATATGGGAACACATGTATTTGCTGCCTTCTGATGTGTGCAGCGACTACTGCTAGACATTTGGTAAAGACTCTTGGTGCGGTTGTTAATCCGAAAGGCAATACCTTGAATAGGTAATGTATTCCTTTGAATACAAACCTTAGGTATTTCCTGTGCGATGGGTGTATTGGTATATGGAAATACGCGTCTTTGATGTCTAAAGTTGTCATGTAGTCGTGTAGTTTTAGCAATGGTAACACTTCTTGTAGTGTGACCATGTGAAAGTGGTCTGATTTGATGAATGTGTTTACTATTCTGAGGTCTAGGATTGGTCTCAGCGTTTTGTCCTTCTTTGGTATCAGAAAGTACAGTGAGTAAATTCCTGTGTTTATTTGTGTGTTTGGTACTAATTCGATTGCATTCTTCTGCAATAGTGCCTGCACTTCTATCTCCAGGAGATTGGAATGATGTTTTGTCAAATTTTGTGCTTTTGGTGGTATGTTTGGAGGGAATTGTAGAAATTCTATGCAATAACCATGTTGGATAATTGCTAGAACCCAAGTGTCTGTAGTGATTTCCTCCCATGCTTTGTAATAATGACCTATTCTTCCCCCCACTGGTGTTGTGTGGAGGGGGTGAGTGACATGTGAGTCACTGCTTAGTAGTAGGGGTTTTAGGGCTTTGAAATTTTCCCCTATTCCTAGGGAATTGCCCTCCTCTATATTGTCCCCGAAAACCTCCTCTGTACTGTCCCTGGTAACTGGACGGTGTTGCCTGTGAGGTGCTGGCTTGTGTGCCCTGACCCCGAAACCCCCCTCTAAAGGGTGTTTTACGGAATGTGCTGTAATTCCCTCTGCTCTGCGGGGAGTAGAGTGCGCCCGTGGCTTTAGCAGTGTCCGTGTCCTTTTTGAGTTTCTCAATCGCTGTGTCCACTTCTGGACCGAACAGTTCTTTTTCGTTAAAAGGCATATTGAGAACTGCTTGCTGAATCTCTGGTTTAAATCCAGACGTTCGTAGCCATGCATGCCTTCTGATAGTTACAGATGTATTAATTGTCCGTGCAGCTGTATCTGCAGCGTCCATGGAGGAGCGTATTTGGTTGTTTGAAATGTTCTGTCCCTCCTCAACCACTTGTTTTGCCCTCTTTTGTAGGTCCTTGGGCAGATGTTCAATGAGATGTTGCATCTCATCCCAATGGGCTCTGTCATAGCGCGCAAGTAGTGCCTGAGAGTTAGCGATGCGCCACTGGTTTGCAGCTTGTGCTGCGACTCTCTTACCAGCTGCATCGAACTTGCGGCTTTCTTTATCTGGGGGTGGTGCATCTCCAGATGTGTGGGAGTTGGCCCTTTTCCTAGCTGCTCCTACAACGACAGAGTCTGGTGGCAGCTGTGTAGTGATGAAAACCGGGTCTGTAGGAGGCGCCTTATACTTTTTTTCCACTCTTGGTGTGATTGCCCTACTTTTGACCGGCTCCTTAAAGATTTCTTTTGCGTGCCGGAGCATACCAGGGAGCATAGGCAGGCTTTGGTAGGAGCTGTGGGTGGAGGAGAGGGTGTTGAATAAAAAGTCATCCTCGACCTGTTCTGAGTGGAGGCTTACATTGTGAAATTGTGCTGCTCTAGCCACCACTTGAGAATACGCAGTGCTGTCCTCTGGTGGAGATGGCTTCGTAGGGTATGCCTCCGGGCTGTTATCTGACACTGGGGCGTCGTATAAGTCCCATGCGTCCTGATCTTGGTCACCCTGGCTCATGGTGGTGTGAGCTGGGGAATGTGATGGAGTTTGTGCTGGTGAGACGTTAATTACAGGTGGAGGAGAGGGTGGTGGAGTAACCTTTTTCACCACCTTTGTTTGTGGTGTTTGTTCAGTTTGGAACTCCAATCTTCTCTTTCTTCTAATAGGGGGAAGGGTGCTTATTTTTCCTGTCCCCTCCTGTATGAAAATACGCTTTTGCGTATGGTCTACATCAGTTGATTGTAGCTCTTCCTCAAACCTATGCTTTCGCATTTGGGAGGTTAGCGATTGCTCTTCTGTATAAGAGCCTGAAACTGAAGAGCTTGAAAATCTTGGGACCCAGTACTACACCGAAGAATATTAAAAGATGAGGAATCTGCAGTTAGAAGTATCTATCAGATGGGACATTCATTCTGAAACTGTGATGACCATCAGGTCCACAGTAGGTACAAGAAGAGCATTAAATGACGCAGCAATAGTTCTTTTTCATAATATTTTTTAATTGAAGATAATTAATATTCACATTAGAATAGCACATAATGAATACTAATTATTATATTATAAAAACGCGTGTGTGCACTATTTAAGATTTTTCACGATAAGGTTTCTCTAGCATGTCGGTTGTTTTCCTAATATCAATAATATTCCTATGAGAACGTCTAGAGTATGGAGTATGGAGTATGGAGCAGCAAGTTGGGGATGGTTACCCCTTTCTCCACAGACACCAAAGGCTATATACACACACATCTCTGGGGACATAACAAAGTAAGTTGCTTACCTGTAACTGTAGTTCTCCAGTTTTGGTACCTTTCATAGTTTCACATGCTTGAATCATTCCCAGTCGTCAAAGTGTGAGTCCCACAGTGCAATAATAAAGCAGTATGAGTCATTAACATAGGCTATAATGGCAATGAACAATCACTTTAATAGCCTATCTATGTCCTTTTTAAAAAAACAAGCAATCTTGAACTATAACCAATCAGGCAACAGCACCCAGTAGAGCACTCCCAAGAGAGGCCGGGACCCTCAGATTTTCAAAGCACAAGTGGGAAATAAATCCCAAGCTATAAAGGGAGCATATCAGGGGAGTTATAGTTAGAGGAAAGCAACTTTTTTTTTTTCTCCAGTATTGGATATTTCATAGATTCACAAGCTTGAATCAGAAAAGCAAGCAGTTAATGTATATGTATAGTTTATAATATTAGCACAAATAGCAGATGGTGGGTATATATATATGTATATATCTATCATATTCCTATTCAATTAAAAAAAAAAACATGTATGCATATGCACATGTATCCATATATATGAATAAATAAATAAAATATATTCCAGTTGCATAAATGCAGAATCAAACACGTGACCCAAAGAGCCTCACATTATAGAATTAGTGCAATTGCTGCATTACTGCACTGTGCTGGTTCCAGTACATAATGGTGCGCAAATGTATGCACACTCTTTGAGTTCGCAGCACAACATTTTCTCCAGAGGCACTCCTGCAAACGAAGCAGTGGAGGAGGGCACTGCTCCAGTTGAATGTGCCCTGGTTTTTGTTGTGAGTGGTTTGCTTGCATTTAAACAGCAAACACTGGTTCACGACTGAGATCCATACAGCAATGGTTGCTTCTGTGATTTGCAGCACCCTTACAAGTATGTACATATGAGACCAACAGTTGATTGGCTTTTCTCAGCTGTTTAGTGCAATGTAGGTGGAACTTCAGACCTCTTAATATCTAGCGTATGGAGAGATCTTTCCGCTGGCGAGGTTGGTTCCGGGAAGAAAATTCATAATATTAAAGGCTTATTGAGGTGAAAGTCAGAAGGGTCTTTAGGAATTAATTTTGGATTGGTTCTGAGATTGACAGAATTGACCACGAAGTGCAAGAAGAGTTCTTGAGCTGTGAGAGCCTCCATCTCCATCACCCTTCTGGTCTAGCTAGCAACAATGCGCCTTTCCATGTGAGAACATTTAAGATCTGCCCTGGGTATGGGTTCAAATGGGCTCCTCATGAATTGGAAAATAACTATGTTCAAGCTCCAGTCCGGGAGAGGAGCCATTACCAAAGAAAAAACTGTGAACAATACTTTCACAAACTGTTTGACGATTCTGTTCGAGCACAAAGAGTGAATGCGAGGAACAACTGTATTTAGATGTTGCAGTGAGATGTATCTTGATACAGTCATGCACCAACCCAGACTGAGCTAGCGAAAGAAGACAGTAGTATCTGCTCAGGTGATGCCTGTAGAGGCACCTTAAGCCTGTCTCCATTTGGGCCTTATATGTTTTAATCGTAGCTTCCGCCATTGCTACCGTCCTGAGGATCATTCAGATCTTTGGCTTCATGGAATTTAGGAGCCATCCGCATAAACTGAGAGAAGTCAGGACCAGATGAAGGATCTGGCCTTGGTTCATCGCCACTGCTGTCTGGGCCACCTGGGAGCTACGAGGATGAAGCAACACCACTCCACTTTCATCTTGCTGCAAAGTTTTGGTATTAGAGGTATCTTGTGAAAAGTGTAGGCATAGATGTTTGTTGCAAAGAGATCTGTGCCAGTTTGCCCCAGAGCGAGAAGATCCTGTATAGCGCAGACTGATAAAGCTCCCATTCCTGGCAGTTTGTCCTAGTTCTGCTTAGTATCTCTGCTAAGAGATTGCTTGTCCCAGGAACATGTCCAGCTGAAGAGTTATTGTGTGTGTTGTCAGCCAGCTCCAGATTTCCTGAGCTTCCCTGGACACTGGCAGTGATCTTGTGCCCCCTTGTTTGTTCACATAGTGCATGATGATTATATTGTCTGTGTGACTTAACAGCTAAGACTCTGCTATGCTTGTCAGGAAAGCTTGGGACTGAGTTAGATGGCTTTGAGCTCCAGGCGACTGATGTGTCTGCTCCTCTGCATCGGAGAAGACTTTCCTTGAATGTCCAGGTCCCAAAGATGAGCGCTCAAGCCCTCCAGGAAGGCATCCGTAGTTATTACAAAGTCGGGTATTTGAGGTAAGAACGTGTAGCCCTTTGATAGGTGGGAGATCTGTGAACCACAAGGCTAATGCTTTCATCATACCCGATGTGATGTTCACCCAGTCCTCAAACAAACCTTCTGTTTGAATCCATGATTTTGTAGCTGTTCCAGTAAGGCTCTCATTTTCAGGCATGCAAGTGGATCAGACTGGACGCTGATGACATGATGCCAAAAGGCTATTTGAACAGCTGCATTGAAACAGTGATTTTTTTTTCTTCTGGATAGTTTGCTAGCCTGTTGCTTCAACCTTCGTTACCTGTCCTGGGATAGGTGGGATAGAAGGTCTTTGTCGTGGACAGCATCTAGTGTTGAGCCCAGGAACATTAACTTCTTGGATGGAATAGCTGATGATTTTTGTTAATTTACAGTGAAACAACTTTAGGAAAGCCTCTGTGGCACTGGATGATTGAAATGCTGTTGGTGCTTCTATCAACCAGTTGTGGAATAAGGGGATAACTAATGTCCATCCCTCCTGAGAGAAGTCGCCACAGGAACTGATTTGAGGCCAAATGGGAGAACCTTGAATTAGTAACAGGTGTCAGGTACAGTGAAGCGTAGCTATTTGAAATATTTGGGATGAGTGGGGCTTTGGAAGTAAGTATCATGTAAATCCAGAGTTGTCCTGTGGTCTCCACGTTTAGGAGATGTAGGATGTTGGAGACTGTGACCATGAAATAAGACTGTGTCCCTGAATAATTTCTGGAGGTCTAGGATGATTGCCATTTCTCGGTATCTTGTTTATGAGGACAAAACAAGAACATAGGCCCATTCCTTGCTGAGAATGAGGATACTTTTTCTATGGCACCCTTGCTTACAAAAGCTAGCACTTCCTTCCAAAGAGGATGGAGATGAGGTGGTTGACCTCGTTTTGGTGGAGTGGTGGGCAGAATCTGTGTGAACTTTAACGTGTGACCCTATGTGATGAGATTCCAAACCATTTGTTCGAGGTCGTCTTTTGCCATAAATGAGAAAACGTTATTCATAACTGGCTCCTACAAAGTTGTCACTGTTTTCTGCCAGTGTGTCCTGCCCGCCTTCCTTTTCCTTGGTGGTTGCTTGGGGTAGGCAGCCGCCAGGTAAGCTGGCATAAGGGGCTATTGAGAGGGCTGATAAGTCTGATGCTTTTGGTAACTTCCTCGATACAAAAAATTGTCTTTTCGCGGGCCTCTCTAAAGGGTGTTTTTCAGAATTGCAATGCGCCCAAACATCTTGCAATATCAAAGTACACATCGTATGACATATCTAACATTTTGCATCTTGGGTCTAAATGTTGTGGCCTTCAACCAACCTTGGTGTCCAAGGACCGCTGACCCTGCCAGCTGTTGTGATCCTATTGAAATTAAACCCATAGTGCAATCTGATATTTCGGATGAGATCACGCAGGCTCAGGAAAGTCTTTGTAGTAATCCTGTAACATGCCCTGTAGTTCTAGTACTAGAGCTACATGGACCTGAATCATGCCCTCTGAATTTGGAGGCGGAGAGCAGTGGTGAAATTACACCACATATTGCCTCCCCATATATTGCTGCCTGTTGTAGACATGCTCATTATTAGTTCCCTTCGTTCTCTACATTAAGTTATGATGGACTATGTGGTGTCTTTGGTGTTTGACGATTGTAGTGCTTTCATCATTGTTTGTATTGTTGAGAAGATTGTCGTCGACGAGGCCTTTGTCATAAATTAGAGTATCATAGACAAGGTTATCGTAGATGAGGTCATCATAGGCGACCATCATAGATGAGGTTATAGTAGATGACTGTTGGTGATGTCCGCCGTATTGAAAATGTCACTTACCCAGTGTACATCTGTTCGTGGCATCAGTTGCTGTAGATTCGCATGTTTTGCATAGCTCGCCATCTGGTATTGGGCCGGAGTGTTACAAGTTGTTTTTCTTCGAAGAAGTGTTTCGAGTCACGGGACCGAGTGACTCCTCCTTTTGTCTCCATTGCGCATGGGCGTCGACTCCATCTTCGATTGTTTTTCCCCCGCAGAGGGTGAGGTAGGAGTTGAATTGTAGTAATAGTGCCCATGCAATGGAGTGACTAAGTATGTACTTATTTAAGGTTGAAATGATATATATACAAATAGTTGAAGGTAACTTCCGAACTGCTACAGGCTCCCGGGGAGGCGGGTGGGCACATGCAAATCTACAGCGACTGATGCCACGAACAGATGTACACTGGGTAAGTGACATTTTCAGTTCGATGGCATCGGTCGCTGTAGATACGCATGTTCTGCATAGACTAGTAAGCAGTTATCTCCCCAAAAGCGGTGGCTCAGCCTGTAGGAGTGGAAGTAGTCTGAAACAATGTTCTTAATACGGCTTGACCTACTGTGGCTTGTTGTGCGGATAACACGTCTACACAGTAGTGCTTGGTGAATGTGTGAGGCGTAGACCATGTGGCTGCCTTACATATTTCTTGCATTGGGATGTTTCCTAGAAAGGCCATGGTAGCACCTTTCTTTCTGGTTGAGTGTGCCCTTGGTGTAATGGGCAGCTGTCGTTTAGCTTTAAGGTAGCAGATTTGGATGCATTTAACTATCCATCTGGCTATACCTTGTTTTGATATTGGGTTTCCTGCATGAGGTTTTTGAAATGCAATAAATAGTTGTTTAGTCTTTCTGATGTTCTTTGTTCTGTCAATGTAATACATTAAAGCTCTTTTGACATCTAATGTATGTAGTGCCCTCTCAGCTACGGTATCTGGCTGTGGAAAGAACACTGGAAGTTCCACTGTTTGATTTAGATGGAACGGTGAAATAACCTTTGGTAAAAATTTTGGATTAGTCCTTAGGACGACCTTATTCTTGTGTAGTTGTATAAAAGGTTCTTGTATTGTAAATGCCTGAATCTCGCTTACTCTTCTTAGGGAAGTAATGGCGATGAGAAATGCAACCTTCCAGGTTAGGAACTGTATTTCGCAGGAGTGCATGGGTTCAAAAGGTGGACCCATAAGTCTAGTTAGGACAACATTTAGGTTCCATGAAGGAACAGGTGGTGTTCTTGGTGGTATAATTCTCTTAAGGCCCTCCATGAATGCTTTAATGACTGGTATCCTATATAGGGAAGTTGAATAGGTAGTCTGCAGGTATGCAGATATTGCTGCAAGGTGTATTTTAATGGAAGAGAAAGCCAGGTTAGATTTTTGTAAGTGAAGCAAGTAACCCACTACATGTTTTGGAGTCGTGTGTAATGGTTGGATTTGATTAATATGGCAGTAGCAAACAAACCTCTTCCATTTACTTGCATAGCAGTGCCTGGTGGATGGCCTTCTGGCTTGCTTTATGACTTTCATACATTCTTGGGTAAGTTGTAAGTGCCCGAATTCTAGGATTTCAGGAGCCAAATTGCTAGATTCAGCAATGCTGGATCTGGGTGTCTGATCTTTTGGTTGTGTTGTGTCAATAGATCTGGCCTGTTGGGCAATTTGATGTGGGGTACTACTGATAGGTCTAGCAGCGTTGTGTACCAGGGTTGCCTTGCCCAAGTTGGTGCTATTAATATGAGTTTGAGTTTGTTTTGACTGAGTTTGTTTACCAGATAAGGAAGGAGAGGGAGAGGAGGAAACGCGTAAGCAAATATCCCTGACCAGTTCATCCATAGGGCATTGCCTTGGGACTGCTTGTGTGGGTATCTGGATGCGAAGTTTTGGCATTTTGCGTTCTCCTTCGTCGCAAACAAGTCTATTTGAGGTGTTCCCCAGAGTTTGAAATAGGTGTTCAGAATTTGGGGGTGAATTTCCCATTCGTGGACCTGTTGGTGGTCTCGAGAGAGATTGTCTGCGAGTTGATTCTGAATCCCTGGTATAAATTGTGCTATTAGGCGAATTTGGTTGTGAATTGCCCAACGCCAAATTTTTTGTGCTAGCAGGCTTAACTGCGTGGAGTGTGTCCCCCCTTGTTTGTTTAGATAATACATTGTTGTCATGTTGTCTGTTTTGACGAGAATGTATTTGTGAACTATTATTGGTTGGAAAGCTTTTAGTGCTTGAAAAACTGCTAGCAGTTCTAGGTGATTTATATGCAGTTTTGTTTGATGTACGTTCCATTGTCCTTGTATGCTGTGTTGATCGAGGTGTGCTCCCCACCCTGTCATGGAAGCATCTGTTGTTATTACGTATTGTGGCACTGGGTCTTGGAAAGGCCGCCCTTTGTTTAAATTTATGTTGTTCCACCATAGAAGCGAGAGGTAAGTTTGGCGGTCTATTAACACCAGATCTAGAAGATGACCCTGTGCTTGTGACCACTGTGATGCTAGGCACTGTTGTAAGGGCCTCATGTGCAGTCTTGCGTTTGGGACAATGGCTATGCATGAAGACATCATGCCTAGGAGTTGTAATATCATCTTTGCTTGTATCTTTTGTGTTGGATACATGCGTTGTATGATGTTGTTGAAATTTTGGATTCTTTGGGGACTTGGAGTGGCTACTCCTTTTGTTGAGTCTATTATGGCTCCTAGGTATTGTTGTACCTTGCACGGCAGAATGTTGGATTTCGTGAAGTTGACGGTGAACCCTAGTTTGAAGAGGGTTTGTATGATCTGATGTGTGTGGTTTGAGCACTCTATTAATGAATGGGCCTTGATTAGCCAGTCGTCTAGATATGGGAACACATGTATTTGCTGCCTTCTGATGTGTGCAGCGACTACTGCTAGACATTTGGTAAAGACTCTTGGTGCGGTTGTTAATCCGAAAGGCAATACCTTGAATAGGTAATGTATTCCTTTGAATACAAACCTTAGGTATTTCCTGTGCGATGGGTGTATTGGTATATGGAAATACGCGTCTTTGATGTCTAAAGTTGTCATGTAGTCGTGTAGTTTTAGCAATGGTAACACTTCTTGTAGTGTGACCATGTGAAAGTGGTCTGATTTGATGAATGTGTTTACTATTCTGAGGTCTAGGATTGGTCTCAGCGTTTTGTCCTTCTTTGGTATCAGAAAGTACAGTGAGTAAACTCCTGTGTTTATTTGTGTGTTTGGTACTAATTCGATTGCATTCTTCTGCAATAGTGCCTGCACTTCTATCTCCAGGAGATTGGAATGATGTTTTGTCAAATTTTGTGCTTTTGGTGGTATGTTTGGAGGGAATTGTAGAAATTCTATGCAATAACCATGTTGGATAATTGCTAGAACCCAAGTGTCTGTAGTGATTTCCTCCCATGCTTTGTAATAATGACCTATTCTTCCCCCCACTGGTGTTGTGTGGAGGGGGTGAGTGACATGTGAGTCACTGCTTAGTAGTAGGGGTTTTAGGGCTTTGAAATTTTCCCCTATTCCTAGGGAATTGCCCTCCTCTATATTGTCCCCGAAAACCTCCTCTGTACTGTCCCTGGTAACTGGACGGTGTTGCCTGTGAGGTGCTGGCTTGTGTGCCCTGACCCCGAAACCCCCCTCTAAAGGGTGTTTTACGGAATGTGCTGTAATTCCCTCTGCTCTGCGGGGAGTAGAGTGCGCCCGTGGCTTTAGCAGTGTCCGTGTCCTTTTTGAGTTTCTCAATCGCTGTGTCCACTTCTGGACCGAACAGTTCTTTTTCGTTAAAAGGCATATTGAGAACTGCTTGCTGAATCTCTGGTTTAAATCCAGACGTTCGTAGCCATGCATGCCTTCTGATAGTTACAGATGTATTAATTGTCCGTGCAGCTGTATCTGCAGCGTCCATGGAGGAGCGTATTTGGTTGTTTGAAATGTTCTGTCCCTCCTCAACCACTTGTTTTGCCCTCTTTTGTAGGTCCTTGGGCAGATGTTCAATGAGATGTTGCATCTCATCCCAATGGGCTCTGTCATAGCGCGCAAGTAGTGCCTGAGAGTTAGCGATGCGCCACTGGTTTGCAGCTTGTGCTGCGACTCTCTTACCAGCTGCATCGAACTTGCGGCTTTCTTTATCTGGGGGTGGTGCATCTCCAGATGTGTGGGAGTTGGCCCTTTTCCTAGCTGCTCCTACAACGACAGAGTCTGGTGGCAGCTGTGTAGTGATGAAAACCGGGTCTGTAGGAGGCGCCTTATACTTTTTTTCCACTCTTGGTGTGATTGCCCTACTTTTGACCGGCTCCTTAAAGATTTCTTTTGCGTGCCGGAGCATACCAGGGAGCATAGGCAGGCTTTGGTAGGAGCTGTGGGTGGAGGAGAGGGTGTTGAATAAAAAGTCATCCTCGACCTGTTCTGAGTGGAGGCTTACATTGTGAAATTGTGCTGCTCTAGCCACCACTTGAGAATACGCAGTGCTGTCCTCTGGTGGAGATGGCTTCGTAGGGTATGCCTCCGGACTGTTATCTGACACTGGGGCGTCGTATAAGTCCCATGCGTCCTGATCTTGGTCACCCTGGCTCATGGTGGTGTGAGCTGGGGAATGTGATGGAGTTTGTGCTGGTGAGACGTTAATTACAGGTGGAGGAGAGGGTGGTGGAGTAACCTTTTTCACCACCTTTGTTTGTGGTGTTTGTTCAGTTTGGAACTCCAATCTTCTCTTTCTTCTAATAGGGGGAAGGGTGCTTATTTTTCCTGTCCCCTCCTGTATGAAAATACGCTTTTGCGTATGGTCTACATCAGTTGATTGTAGCTCTTCCTCAAACCTATGCTTTCGCATTTGGGAGGTTAGCGATTGCTCTTCTGTATAAGAGCCTGAAACTGGGTCGGTTGCAGTCTGTTTTGGCACCGAAACCCTGTCTGCATCTTTTTTCGGCTCCGAGGTGACTTTTTTCTTTTTCGGGGCCGAAACCTCTCGGCGTCGATCTTCGTCGGTGCCGCTGTCTCGGCGTCGAGCCGTGTCTACACCGGTATCTCGGTGTCGATGCTTGTCTCCAGCACTTTCTCGGTCCCGAGAAGGCTGCGTGCCGGTGTCTCGACCGGAGTCGGACGATCTCGGCACTGTTTGGGCCTTTTTCGGTGCCGACGGTCGGTCACCGAATTTATGGGTCGACCCATGGCCTGGTGGCAGTGGCGTCCCCTGGGCCTTGTAAATCTTCTTCTGAGTGGTTTTCGACATCTTACTCACGGTTTGTGTATCGTCGAATCCTTCGGAGTCCGATTCGTGGATCGAAAAGGTTCCTTCCTCTTCTTGTTCCTCGAACTCTCGGTGGGCTGTCGGCGCGGACGCCATCTGAAGTCTTCTGGCTCGACGGTCTCGGAGTGTTTTTCGGGACCGGAACGCACGACAGGCCTCGCAGGTGTCTTCACTGTGCTCAGGTGACAGGCACAGGTTACAGACCAAGTGTTGGTCTGTATAGGGGTATTTATTGTGGCATTTGGGACAGAAGCGGAACGGGGTCCGTTCCATCGGCGTTCTTCTGCACGCGGTCGGGCCGACCAGGCCCCGACGGGGGATCGAAAAACTACCCCGAAGGGCACCGGAGCTCTTCGATCTTTCGACGCGGTGTTGAATCTAACTACGCCGATCCCGAACGCAACAATACCGACGAAAATCTTCCGAAATTAGCTATCTTTCCGTTCCGAAACTCGGAGCGACAGGAACACGTCCGAACCCGATGGCGGAAAAAAAACAATCGAAGATGGAGTCGACGCCCTTGCGCAATGGAGACAAAAGGAGGAGTCACTCGGTCCCGTGACTCGAAAGACTTCTTCGAAGAAAAACAACTTGTAACACTCCGGCCCAACACCAGATGGCAAGCTATGCAAAACATGCGTATCTACAGCGACAGATGCCATCGAACACAAGGTTATCGTAGGTGATCGCTGTAGATGACCATCGTAGACTACAACCGTCACAGACAATATTATCGTAGATGACTGGCGTAGACATGCTCATAATAGTCCCCTTCATTCTTGACATTTTCTACAGAGGTTGTTGTAGATGAGGTTATCTTAGGCAAGCCCATCATAGACAAGGCCATCCTAGATAATGCATTCGTAGCCTTGGTTATCGTAGATGACCATCGAAGATATCCAGCATAGATGAGGTTATTGTAGATGAGACTGTGACAGCAGTTTTGCTGTAGGAATTTCATTGTCAGGTTATGTTTCACCATGACTGACTTCTGAAGAGTATTTCCCTGATGTAGTGTAATGACTGAAGAGGGCGTTGTAAGGTCTGATATTGCTTCTGAGGAGAATTTTCCCATTTTCTCTTTCTGACAAGTGCCTTTTGAAGATTCATGGGAAGTTATTATTATTGCTTTTCTGAACACCTCTGAGGACCCTTGGGGCGACTTCTCCCTTTGTCTTTTCCTGGAAGGTGAAGGAATCCTCATTGTCCTCATCAGAACAGACAGATTTAAGTTGCTGTAGCCACAATAATAGTCTCATCTCTCTACAGGGAGTGCAGAATTATTAGGCAAATGAGTATTTTGACCACATCATCCTCTTTATGCATGTTGTCTTACTCCAAGCTGTATAGGCTCGAAAGCCTACTACCAATTAAGCATATTAGGTGATGTGCATCTCTGTAATGAGAAGGGGTGTGGTCTAATGACATCAACACCCTATATCAGGTGTGCATAATTATTAGGCAACTTCCTTTCCTTTGGCAAAATGGGTCAAAAGAAGGACTTGACAGGCTCAGAAAAGTCAAAAATAGTGAGATATCTTGCAGAGGGATGCAGCACTCTTAAAATTGCAAAGCTTCTGAAGCGTGATCATCGAACAATCAAGCGTTTCATTCAAAATAGTCAACAGGGTCGCAAGAAGCGTGTGGAAAAACCAAGGCGCAAAATAACTGCCCATGAACTGAGAAAAGTCAAGCGTGCAGCTGCCACGATGCCACTTGCCACCAGTTTGGCCATATTTCAGAGCTGCAACATCACTGGAGTGCCCAAAAGCACAAGGTGTGCAATACTCAGAGACATGGCCAAGGTAAGAAAGGCTGAAAGACGACCAACACTGAACAAGACACACAAGCTGAAACGTCAAGACTGGGCCAATAAATATCTCAAGACTGATTTTTCTAAGGTTTTATGGACTGATGAAATGAGAGTGAGTCTTGATGGGCCAGATGAATGGGCCCGTGGCTGGATTGGTAAAGGGCAGAGAGCTCCAGTCCGACTCAGACGCCAGCAAGGTGGAGGTGGAGTACTGGTTTGGGCTGGTATCATCAAAGATGAGCTTGTGGGGCCTTTTCGGGTTGAGGATGGAGTCAAGCTCAACTCCCAGTCCTACTGCCAGTTCCTGGAAGACACCTTCTTCAAGCAGTGGTACAGGAAGAAGTCTGCATCCTTCAAGAAAAACATGATTTTCATGCAGGACAATGCTCCATCACACGCGTCCAAGTACTCCACAGCGTGGCTGGCAAGAAAGGGTATAAAAGAAGGAAATCTAATGACATGGCCTCCTTGTTCACCTGATCTGAACCCCATTGAGAACCTGTGGTCCATCATCAAATGTGAGATTTACAAGGAGGGAAAACAGTACACCTCTCTGAACAGTGTCTGGGAGGCTGTGGTTGCTGCTGCACGCAATGTTGATGGTGAACAGATCAAAACACTGACAGAATCCATGGATGGCAGGCTTTGGAGTGTCCTTGCAAAGAAAGGTGGCTATATTGGTCACTGATTTGTTTTTGTTTTGTTTTTGAATGTCAGAAATGTATATTTGTGAATGTTGAGATGTTATATTGGTTTCACTGGTAATAATAAATAATTGAAATGGGTATATATTTTTTTTTTGTTAAGATGCCTAATAATTATGCACAGTAATAGTCACCTGCACACACAGATATCCCCCTAACATAGCTAAAACTAAAAACAAACTAAAAACTACTTCCAAAAATATTCAGCTTTGATATTAATGAGTTTTTTGGGTTCATTGAGAACATGGTTGTTGTTCAATAATAAAATTAATCCTCAAAAATACAACTTGCCTAATAATTCTGCACTCCCTGTATAAGAGAGCATTTTAGTGGAAAAGGTTAGACATATTTTGTAGTCCTTTACCTTGTGGGCAGGATGAAGATCGCAGATACACTACTAATGTTTTCAGAGTGTAATGTATCTTTTTTTTCTGCTGCTCCAACATATTAGTACCAGGGTCAGATAAATGAAATAGGAAATATAATCTTAGATGATCCAAAAAGAAGTAATAGCTGAAGAAACTGAGCAGAGCTCAGGGAGACTCCCTTTACACAACATGCGGTAGAAAAGCTGAGGGACTCGGCCTTTCTTGAGAGTGTTCAACAGGATAATATCGCCTGATTGGTTATTGCTCAAGTGTGGTCTTTTTTTTTTTAAAAAGGACATAGATAGGTTATTAAAGTGAGTGTCACTGAGCAGAGACAAATTACTTGAGCAGAATAAAAATGCTCCACTGGCCAATTCTTAAAAGGTGACATCCTTGTTATACCACCTTCGCGGTCAGTCTCCATGAAAGAAAATCTCTGAGAGTTTCAGAGTGAACTACATGAATGGTGATGAAATTTGCAACACACAAATGGCACTAAAAAAGATTTGGGACAGAAACACTGATCAGACAAATGCATCACTTCTCTTGCAACTCCAGATTTTTCCTTGGCTCTAATTTCTAGCTTCACATCAGCTGCAATAAGAGGTTTCTCCTTTGCCTTCTGCTCCCTTCTCAGTCCGGACTGCACTTTGACTGTAAATGCTTGCTGAACTCCAGCTTTATGCCTCCTGTTGCAGCTTCATACCTCTTACTACAATTCCTTACTAGCTCATTTTGATGCGTGGTAATTAAAAACACTGGTGGAGTGCTCCATATCAACCAAAATTCTTTGAACCATGAAGTCTCCTTCTCCTTGAAATCCTCTTTGTCAAGGTCTGTATAGAAGAACAATGCACAATAAGCGCGAATTATCACGCACCTGATCAGGAGCTTTCTCACCTAGCCCATCTCATAGGGCACTTCCCAACTACATCTTCAGGAATCCTCCAAGACATGCAAGCTTCATCAACCTTTATATGCTCTCTATACAGGGAAGAACCTTAGCACGTGGGCGTGCACCTACACACAGAGCATCTGGCACTGATGAGGCGAAAGCAGCATTGTGATGTTCTATTGGGAATGTATGTGATTGCCAAATGAAGGGTGAACTGGACCGTTGTTCCATATTGTACCACTATCATGCAAAACACTTTATAGTGATCTACTACCAAACTAGAAACAAATCCTACTTGTTGCTTTGTGAGGAGCAGTAAGAAGCATGGGACAAGTCGATGTAAAAACAAGGAATATGCACAGGTAAAGGCAAACGTATGGATATACATGAGCAGGGACCGGGAGTGATGGCAAGTGTTAAGCGACAGGCAACTTTTATTTCCTGAAAAGAGATGAAAGTTGTGTGTCAAAGGAATTCCTATTGGGAGTCCGGATTTTCTGGATAACCACTGGACTGTGTAAATTATTCCTATTTATATTATGTGTTTGTAAACCTTTCTTGTGTGGATATCCCCCAACAACTGGAGGCAGACATCCTGGAAAAAACTGGGGTCCATGTAAGCAAGACGAACCCCTTGTTGGTGTGCCTTAAACTATCCAGGTGATTCACCAGTTTACACGTCGTCATTTTGTCCAAATTAATCAGCAACGGGGCAATTTATTACAATTCTGCTCCAACCAGCATGTTAAAACTGGTTGTGCTTCTCTACAGTTTTAAAAGATTCCATGGGGGGTTCTGCTGAAAGCGATAGAAACCACACAACGCTTTGATAGAAATACCTTTTAATCTGGCATTTTTAAGGAAAAGTCAGTCATACAGGCAAATGAAAACCTATTAATACGAAAACAAAGGAATGACAAGTTACCTAACAAGGCTGCAGCGGAAAGAAGGACAGAAGATAAAGACCATTTTTGGAGAGCTTTCTACACTGGCCTAGTTTCACATATTAACATGTAAAGGACCCCATGGTATTAATTTGTAAACCGATAGGACTGCTGGCCAGATCTTCGCACTGTCGAACCAGTATCAACTCCTCTGGTGGAGGCCAGTACTTTCAAATACAAAGCGAAACGCCCCACTAAGCTACCGGAGGTGTAGATGATTAGTGAGAAGTCCAGCATCACATTTCAATAGGGAATTGTTGTCACATAAACTTATCATAGTTCATGATAAACTCGAAACTCTCCAAACATCATGAAGATACTGTTATGTTCTGCATCTTAAGGTTTCAAGGAGAAAGGAGAGTGAAATCACTTCCATAGGAAGGAAAATTGAGAAGTGGCCGCAGGAAAAACATGCTTATACAGCAACTGGATCCACACAAGTTTGCCAAGAATTATGTACACCAACCATTTTTAGTCAAGTGCTTCTTCAAACAGCTTGCTTATCAGGCCTCATTTCTGTAGCTGCATTCTCTGGTATGCAACAGTACTGCAGACAGTCAGATCTGATGTGCACATCATCTATGGGATAAAACTGAATAAAGCATTTCTCCTACAGGGACCCTATGGCCAAATGTTAATACTCTCCTAAGTGCTGAGTTATGGCAGCATCAAATGCCAACACTTGTTAATTTTCTCTGCAGGGCGAGGGCTGGGGATAGGCATGAACTTTTGAGGCTGACATTTTGGGGTTAGGGATAAAGGTGCATACTCACTTTGCAAGTTATTTTGGAACCCTCTTTCTCACATATTTACTACCATCACTTTCTCTAATGTAATGGTACAAAGCATGTCATTGCTAACATTACAAAACAGTTTATAGAATATTTAAATGTGTCAAATTGCAAGGTAAGACAAATGCTTCTCCGGCTGTTCCTTTGAAAAAATTAAAGACAGTTAACTCACTTTTGCGAATAAGAGCTTGTAAAACCTAACATAAATACACTGATTAAAATACGGGAAAATCTGTCAAATATTTTTTGAGGTTGCTTTCAAATTTGACCCAACAATTTGATATCTACCAATGAATATTGGAATGTAATTAGCCTACATTTTGAAAAACCACAATAGACTAATACGCCCTGGACTTTTTTCTAGCAAAAGAACCCAGTACTTAAGATTTCTGGTCCTCCACTCAGACTCCCACAAACAACAATCCTTGGTTGGGAATGGTGGTGTACTGAAGCTGTGAGGTTATGTTACGGCACAGACGATCAAAGAGGCAACTGGGAAATCTTTCACTGAAAAAATATAAAAGTCAGAGCTGCCCTCTCGCATCTCTGAATTGCTGAACTAATCAAATGACCCTCAAGAACATTGGTATGTACATAGTCAATCTGGTAGTAGAGACATTAAGATGTCTGACAAGGAACTTGCTGATGTTGGTGCCGATTACGAGTGTAATCGTGCTCATCTTCGTGGTAGACTTCTCCGTTGTATTGCTGCTTCTGTTGGGTGTGTGGATCAAAGTCAGTTAATTTCACCTCCTCCATGTCCTCTGTAGTCATGAACTCCACCTGAGCTGGGAAACATCCTTGCAACTGCCGCAAGCGGTCTGTAGGAAGCCAACCAGACTCCGGGAACTTTACCTGGTAAGACATATTATTACAAAAATGTTATATCCACTAGGGACCCATCGCTTACATTACGACTCAAAACGCACCCACAGAAGCAACCTGTGCATTGAGTGGAAATCAGTTGATCTTCAAAAACAAGGCCATAAAGTTAATAGTCTGAGAGGTTTCACTCAAACTCCTTGCCCTCAGAGGTTCTCTAATGCTTTAAAGTGTGGAGGCTTATGAATTTAATAATTGTCATTGATATATGTGGTATGCAAAAATAACAGAGCAACACACAAATGCACAGAATAAGACAGTATGTAAAACTGAAGCGTGATTTAAATGTTTGATTTTTTGCAACACATGTAGCAATTTCAAAATCGGTCTCTGCTCTTAGAGACAGTGAAATACTGGAGTTGGCTCAGGTCTTGTAGTTGCTTGTGAAAAAGTTCTATTTGGGGACATGCAAGTTCTCCTTTAGCACAATAGAACGAGTATTTGTTAACAACAAACTTTTCAACAAGGTTCTAGCAGCTACCAGTAACTACACACAGAAGCCCAAATGGTCAGATAGAATCGTTGTCAATTGTGCACATGATTGTAACCAGCCTGCAGTAGTATGATGCAAATCAAGAGGGCAGACATGAACAGTGTTTTCAAGCACTTTTTACAGGTAAGCATAAAATACTGCTGCGAAAGTAACCACAATATTTACGATACATGTGTATATTTGTCTGCACATTTAACTAAGTAAATGTTTAAAACAGCATCTTCAACACTATTTTATGGAAATGACTTTCTGACAAAATTAAAACATGTCAACTTCAGTTAAAATGGCAAGGTAAAAAAATTGAATTGGATCTGGTAAAGACCCAAGACCAGAACTAAAATAATGTGAAAATATTTAAACAAAATAAAATACCCTGCATTAAAAACCACAGGGTGGAACGAAAGTAAAGGGAAAAAGAGTAGATCGGAGGAAAAATTAAATAAAACCCAGGGTTACAGTAGACCTTAGGTCTACCACAAGTGCCCATGCACAGATGCGGACAAGAAGACCGAATGAGTGGCCAGGTAAGAGCAGGAAGCTGGCTATCTATGTAGCGTACCGAATGTAAGGGGCCAGTACTATGCATATAGTCCAGGCGACCCCTATTGGTTTACAGGGGTTAAAAATAACAGTCCCAAATGCTCTCTTCTGTGGTAGTGTGGGGGAGCAGTTAAGGCTTATCAGAGGGTAGTGCTGAACATTTGTTGTACATAGAGTCAATAAATGTGACTTACTCGAGTGACCAATGTTTGGAAAAATAAAGGGAACTTGGTTGGTGAGGGTTCTGGGAGAAAGGGAGCACACTCAGTTGTCATGGACCCAGGTCATGGAGCACGGTGCAGCAGGTTTTGGTCTGGTGCTCCTGCGTTAAGGTGCCCGCACTTCTTGGGTGGACCTGAAAGGAGTGGACAAAAATAGGGCAGCTGGTTCACTCATGGTGATACAACTATGTTGACATCCCTCAACGGCTAGTCTTTGGTAGCGGTGTGGGAGCCCAGCCTGGACACAAACAAGCATTGGTTGCTGCAAGAGTTCCAGTACCCCGGGTTTTGGTGTAGGGTAGCTCTGGTAAATCCTGGGGTCTTCTAACTTAGTGGGGAGACGGGCTGGTCCTGGTGGAGCTCGGTGACCTCCTACTGGTCAGCTTCTGCGTCAGTGGACCTGGTGGTCAGCAGCATGGTGAGTGGCAGTCAGTGCCTGCAGGTAAGTGGCTCCTTCACTTCAAGGGCGATGCTGGCAGCTTGGTAAAGTGCAGGAGGTCCCCAAAAGCTTTTGGAGGATGCACAGTTGCAGGACTAGTCTGGTTGTCATGATTCTGGGACAGAAGCAGGTAAGTAGGCAAGATTTTGTGCCAAAGTCCACCAACAGTCTGCCATTTTCGCTTCTTCAGGTCTTCTTTGTTCTCTTCCTTCTTCAGTCAGACAAATCTGTTCTTCTGGTTTCAGGGGGCCATCTAAATACTGAATTTAGGGGCGTTTAGTAGAGTGTAGGGTAGTAGCCAATGGGCTACTCACTCCTGGGGTGACTACATCCCCTACAGGACCACTTCCTCTGGGAAGTGGCATCACCCTATCCTAGAATTCCTAGTTCCACCAAAAACAAGATTGTGGAACCCTTCTTTCGTGGAGCACATCAGGCTGGCCACCTTAGAGGTCGCGAGTAGCCTAGTAGTGCACCACGCCTACCTGCATACCTAATTTTTTCTTGTCTGTCGGGGGGCTGATGATAGGGGGTGGCAACTCCCATGTCTGGGGGAAGCCGGAGTTGCATACCAAAGGCAGCAGGCTCTTTGAAGTTCCTGCCCTTGGTATGCATATTCATTAGCCATCCTGATGGAGGAGATGATAACACCTTCCTCCAGCACAGGCACTGTTTCTGGCCTCTGAGAGCAAAGGCTCTTCCTTCCAGGGGGTCAGAAACAGATCTATGGTGGCAGGCTGGTTGGTACCAGCCAGCCAGCACACTAGAGGACTAGTAGGTTGTGGGAGGCACCTCTAAAAGGGCCCTCTGGGTGCATGTCATAATTAATCCAAGAATGGCATCAATATGGATTTATTAAGACGAGGTGTTTGATACCAAACACCTTAGGTTTCATTCAGTGAAGTCATTATGTAGCTCGGTAACTTGTGTTGACCAGTACATACCTTCAGATGGCCTCCCTGTTCACTTGCAATGTCTAAGTAATTGAACTAGACATCACATGCGCATATCTGCTGATATAGATATGTCCTCACAGCCAACAGAATGCACCCTGCCTTAGGGCTCCAAGGCCTGCTGTATGGGTGACTTACATATATAAGATGCAGTGACTGAGTCATGGCATACAATGTGTATGCCATGGCGTGTTTTCACTCATAGCTTGCACTATGACACACAAGACACACCATGACTACAAGAATTACATTGGCTCAGGATCTCCAAACGCATTGAGTTTAATGCACTCTGTAACATGTTTAAGGCCAAACAAGGCACTGGATCGTGCTACGTTCAGAAAGTAGAGACCCTCTATCAGCCCACATGCTCTTTGAGATCTTCATCTTAAACCCTGCTCACAGTACCAAGATTTCGTCTTACTTGGATGAAAGGACACTCCTCTTCTTACCTAAGCCCCAAACCCTGGAATTCACTTCCAGAAGCCCCAAGGAATTGCAGTTCATTACTGACTTTACGTAAAAGCCTGAACACCAGGTTATTTCAAACCAACTGACTTGTTCACCATCCCTGCGCCGCCAACAACAACAATCACAACATCTGTCCTTTAATGGAAATAGGGTCTGATGGTGCAGGTTTATAATTTTATATAACTTAGGTGTTATGACCCTAGCCCTAATTGGGTCTTTGAATAGGTCATTGGTATGCATAAGCATGCCTTTTTAACATGGGCAGATATTGGGTAACCTTATGTGTGGTGGATACCGTATCGAAGAGGAAAGCATTATCTAAGAGCTGTTTATGTAGCTCTACATTATCAAATGCAGCAGCCCTCGCTATGACCTCTTGTTAAGAGGTAGCATCTTCAGGGGGAAAAGAGCATGCAGGATAAAGGTCCGAGAAAGGATCCATGTCATAGGTGTCTCAGGGATCATTCCATTGTGCGCTCCCCCCAATACCCACCAACATTTGACTGTGGTGAAACATCTAGGGGCTCTACTGTATGAGGAGGTGCTGAAGAAGAGTCTAGTAAGGGTGGGGGTGGTGAGGGACGTGGAAGGGGTGGAGGGTGGTAGCCTTGTTTAGACTTTCTTTTAGAAGGGACTGCCACGTTCAACACCTCTTCAAAGGCAAGCTTCCTTTTAGGTGGTGGAGGAGAGGAAACTTTGGCTTTTGGCCAGGATACGTCCAGTCTTAGTGTGGATGTGGATTTTCTTCTGGTTTTTCCTGTAATTTGTGCAGGATTGGTTCCACCTGTGGTTCGGGAGGGGGCTTAGAGCTCAGCTTCGAGGTCTTACCCTCCAAAGCTTCCGGCTTCAAGGTGGAAGGTATGCTTGGCGTCAAAGGTGGTTGTCGTTGACTTCCGGCTCGCTACTGAGGGTCGAGACAGTACCTATTGTTGGTCCGGTCCAACGAGTCGAAGCAGAAGGTTTCGGCTTTGAATGTGATTTTGGCGCAAGCCCAAAGGTGGGGCACCCATAGTAGGTTTTCAGTGCCAACCATGGCTAAGAAGCAGTGGTGGACTGGGGTCCTCAGATTTTGAGACCAGAAGTGCAGAATGTTTTTCAGTCGTCTTGGGCTGTAGGGTAGTGGGTGCCGTACTGACAGGTTGAGCTGGTGTAATGTCCCCCATTACTAAGTCAACCTCGAGCTCGGACTTTTGCCTGACAGAGAGGACCTCCTCTTCCTCGACAGATGGTTGCTCTTCAAATACGTCAGGAGTGTCACTGATGGCTCTTTAGGACATCTGGAGGCAACATGCTCTACAATCCCGAAGTGTCTTTTTGGATCGGAAAGACTTGCACGTGTTGCAGTCCGCTTCTTTGTGCTTGGGAGACAAGAACAATTTGCACACAGAGTGTTGGTCAGTACGGAGGTACTTTGTGTGCAGTACAGAGAAGGTGCGCGTTCCATTACCAGTTTGGCATTGTTGGGAACGGAGATGGAGTTTGAAGATGGGGCTCGAAGAGCAGTGCCTCAAAGGGGCTACGGTTAAACAGGATAGAACTGGGGAGGTTGTTAGTGCACAGATGGGAAAACACAAACTGAAACAATACTGATGGAAGGGATTGGAAGTGGAACTGAAAATCGAACCGTGACAAAGTAGAAAACGGAGCACACACGCCCAAACCAGACAGCAGAGACAATGGAGTTGATGCCCATGCGCATTACCACAGAGAGAAGGAGTCACTCTACCTCGTGACTCGAAGGACTTCTTCGAACAAAAACAACTTTCACAACTTCGGACCCAACACTGGATGGCAGAAGTATGCACAGCATGCATATCTACAGCCACACATGCCTCGAATATAAACATACATTTTGTGACGCTCCTGTGGTCAAGCAGAGTGAATATGGACTGAATGCAGGCACATCAAAGTATAAGGGAAGATCTTGCACCATCAACCTCACCAATACCATCCAACCTAAAGTGAAATTCCACAAGGTTCACAAACAGGCAGAGCGACTGAGCTAACAGAGCCCTCATACAAGGAGCCAACAGGTTTTCAAGAGTTCCCACAAATTTAGTTACTTGAAGTTGAAGGCTAGACCTCAAACTAGTAGCACTGAGGGCGTGCACATAAAAAATGAGTTAATAACTATTAAGGCCAGCTCTTAGAACTGATAGCATGGAAAGGAGTAAAGGAGAAGCTTCCATGGATTGGCAAGGCATAAATGCATAAAGGGGAAAAAATATGGTTGGGGCCCCACTGAGTAGTTTAGTCTACATCGGTAATATAAGAAAGGCATGCATGCAGATAGTCATCAGAAGAACATCAGCACCTGGTCATGGTGAATATTAACAGGCCTTCAAAATGAATTCTGTGCTGAAAATCTATACAAGGTTCCTCTGGGAAATCAAAAGCAATTACAGAGCAAAGAGAGAGGGCAACCAAGGAGGTTCTATGTGAGGCTGCACAGCACCCCAAACAAGCTCAAGTGGAACCGTCAAGGGTTAACTATAGAAGTAAGGGTACCTAATACTTAGTGACTCTGGACAAAAGGCCTCGAGATGTCGCTCAAGGTAACAGTTGTCAATATGGAGTCTTAATTTGTTTGACAACCCAGGACCACCCAGATGAGGACAACAGTGACAAAACACTAGTGAGGCCACAATGGACACCACCAAAAGAGTCAAAAGAAAACCCTAGACCAGAGGGCCACCTCAAACTAAAGCACTACGTTCGAGAACACAAGGCTACCTGAAGCTGGTAATGAATGATGTGCCCTCTTGAATAATTTGTTGGAGGAAGCCCAGAACTGCACATCTAAGG
Organism: Pleurodeles waltl; assembly: GCF_031143425.1. Taxonomy (NCBI): domain Eukaryota; kingdom Metazoa; phylum Chordata; class Amphibia; order Caudata; family Salamandridae; genus Pleurodeles; species Pleurodeles waltl. The sequence goes on from NC_090451.1 coordinate 652,638,153, forward strand.
ACGGTCAGGTAAGGCCTGGCATCTAGTGCCACCACTGGTACCTACATGAAGCATTATTGTTGTCATCGAGTTGGTCTGCTGAGACCTAGTGAATGGTCTGAAATGACAAAGTGATCAAAGTCCGTTGTTGAGTCACACAGGACAAGGTAATAGGACCAAGGACCTGGCAGAAAGTCAAAAAAGACCAAATAAGGCAGCCCGTTTGACAGCCAACTAAAACCCCAAAAGGCTGGCAACAAAAGGCACAATGTGCCACAATGTCCTTGAAGGAATAAAACCTGAACACCACAGCAAGGATTCTCTCCAAGAAGAACAGATTTTGTTTTAAACGATAAGTAAAACTATTAGCAAAAGCTGAGCAAAAATCTCAAAATGTGACAGCAGAGAGAGAGGGGTACTGGGGAACTGCAGGCTGATAGCTGTGGTCAGAACAATACTGGGGAAGAGTCAGTGTAGGGATGCACCAGTAAGAGCACTGCTCTGGTCTCTTCACTTCCATTTGACTTTTCATGCTGGGCTGGAATTACCTCTCTCCTGACCAGGAGATCTCACCTTTCATGCATGAAGGAATTCTTGATGTGTCATGACCTCTAAATCTCTCTGGCAAACGGGTTTTGTAAAAAATATTACTACTGGGATACAATTATTCCTTCATAGCTTTCATTTTTCTGTGGTCACGGTACTGCTGCTCAGAAACAAAGGGAAATCCCAATCTTTCAGCACTTAAATGTTCCACAGTCATATTTTGCAGATAGTTTACTTTAACAGATTTTCAGATAATCTGTTTAGAGATATGTAGTTCTACTTTACTCCCAAATCAAACCTGGAACTGGATGATGAGGCGTCCCTTTTCAAATGGATCACGATAAACTGGCATCCCTTCATTTGGAATACATTTCACATCACCCGGCTTGATTACTTCACCTGACAGGAAGAGGAAGATAGCATGTTTGAGAAATGCATTCCCATCACCCTTGAACAATATCTTAATACTAGAATAGAAGCCACTATTAGACAAAACAAAAAACATTGGAAGCAAAAATGGTGCATAAACGAAATTGGTGGTCCACTATCAGTTCTGACAAAACACAATGGTTCCCCCAGTCATTTTATCTGTTACTGAGTCGAGAAATAACATGTAAAAGCACCAGCAACTGTTTGTTTTGCGTACTGCACCTTAAATATTTTCTCTTTGAATTTTGTCTTGAAAGATGCTGAATAACTTTTTTTGAAGGAAAAACAATTTACTACATTTTCCTAACAAGAGGAATATATTTCAATCCAAAATGTAGGGTTTCCATGGATTGGCACAGTGGCTGAAATATACTATAAGGCTAGAGATAAGGAGAAGACCACTTTGTGGAGAAATACAAATCAGTGAGAAACACTCTCGTCTTTCTGCCATATTCTGTTCTGCAATATAGACCAGTTTATTATCATCCTAGGAAACACAGAGCACTGAAAGTGCCTCCATCTGGGTAGGCTCACCTGTGGAAAACAAGTGTGAGAATCACAAACCACAAAACAGATAACTGACACAGTAAATATAACTGGCCAGCACCTATAATACACCCATTAAGCATTTAATATAGCTAATCATCAATCACTAAACTTACAAATCTGAGAAGTAGCCCTCGGTGGAACAGCTTTGTTCTATCAGACTTAGGCCTCAGAGTTTGTTGGGGGTACAAGGACTGCCTAAAGCAAGATTTTAGTGTCAGATGTGGGTGGGCGCTAGGATTAAAATAGTAAACTCCCCCACACACCCCAGCACTCGGATCCCAAGCTTAGTGTGGCTGAAGACTTTGGTCATTTTGAAAATGTCCAAAGAGTTTACGTTTAGCTCTGGTAACCTTTACCCCATTGGTCAGTGCTTCCTTAGGGGTCATTTCCACCCACTAGCTTGTACCAGACATAAATGTGGCATCTCCAGGAACCAACTTCAGAACACTCCTGGACGTGAGGAAGATCAGAAGTAGACTGAACCTGCTGTCTGCAACCTGAGAAGAACCCTGAAGGACTGGACCTGCTCTCTTCTGGACCCAGGACAAAGAAGTAGACTCCAATGGTCATAAGCCAACCTACTGTTCAGGCTATAGGGATACAAAAGCTTGAAGAGGCCTTGCCTGAAACTGCCCAGCTGACCAGTGGAAACTGGACCTGAACTCGATGCTGTCTATCATCCTGTGAATCTTTAATTGCCTCCCTGAGATCCTGGGGGCCCTAGAAGTGTACTCTTGGGGTGGATTGGGATGTAAAGGAATAAAGCCAGAATGTGAAATCTTTGCTCAGGATGAACCTGTTTGGTGTATCCGACCTAGCTCAATCACGTCCAGTGTCAAATTGGTCTAGATCCTGCTCTACCATAACATTGACTATCACTGGCACTTCGTGTTTCTCAGCTGTACTTCTATTTAAAATGTATAAAATGTCTAACTCCCGTTCGTTTAGTTGTATTTTTGTCATTTGGTTGATTACATTTTGATTTTTTTCAAAATTTGTTTCGGAATGTTTATTGTATTGAACTTCGATTTAAATACTGTTTTGGTATGGCATAAATACTTTTACACATTTCCCCCAAGTTAAGCCTGAGTGCTCTGTGTCAGTTACCACGGTTGGACAAGAATGGCCACAGCACACCGATAGTATAGTCCAATAGTGTGGCAGGGATGAGTGTCCCTTATCTTATGTTGCTATGAAGCAAAGTTGAAAGGAGTCTCAAGTCCTGTTTGTAGAGGGTGTCTTTTATTTGTAGATACTGGAAATCATTGTGTCATCAGCGTGATACAGCCAACACGTGTTTCGTCACACCAGTGACTTTATCAAGGCTGCAAAATGATAATTAAAACAAGAGTTTCGGCATATAGAAGTATATGGGCACAAAAATGTGTTTGTAGGAGAGCACGTGAAGGAGACTCCAAAAATGGTAATAATGACCAGTGAGCTATGTGTAAGGCAAAGTGGGTATTAAAATGAAAGGTGGATAGGTGAGAGGTTAGAAAATCTGGAAAACATAATAAGTGATAAGGGCCCGAAGTGCAAGAATTGAGAAGAAGTGTGAATCACCGTGTTGTGTAATCTAGAAATAATGTGTTCAAAGGTATATGGACAGAATATAAGGTGGATAGAAACCATTATGTTACTGGAATAAGTGAGAAACGAGTGTAAGGTAAAGGGAAAGACTGAGACAAAGAGATCAGATAAGTAGAAGAGTAAAGATATAGTAATGGAGTTGAAAAATCAAACGGAAGGACCACGTGAGTGGCTCATACCTGGGCCAGCCGGCCAGGAAGGTGCGTGACAAAGGTAAGTGATGGGGGAGCCGCGTGATCGGTTGAATGGGCTCAGGGACGTCAGTGGTGACTGAGAAAGGAGAAAACGGTAATCAGGTGAGCAAGAGTAGAGTAGAGAAAAAGCAAAAACTAAAAATTAGAAACAAAGAGAAAGAAAAAAAGGAGGAACAGAAAGTCTGGGGAAAAGGTATATACATAGTACGTAGCGAGATAGTAGAGAGAAAAAGGAGCAAAAATACATACCTTCTTAGAGTGGAACTAATGAGAAAATGGTTGAGTGAGAGAACATGAATGCAGACCCTGGTAAGCCTGTGGTCGGAACCTAATAAGTGTTGGATATGAGGGAAAGGGAAAAGAAAATTGAGCTATTATCAAGAAAAAGAGGGAGAATTGCACATGAGGTAATTGCTGTGTGCAGAACACGCTAAGAAGCTTGTAAGAACGGTCGTGCAAATAACGAAGACTAAAATGAAGAGAGGTCCAGTATGGTGGCAAAGTCGTCATGATTGTGAAAAGTATATTAAACAGTATCCAAAGAATAGGTGAAATAATCGTTAAAAAAAGGGGGGGGGGGGGTCGGTTTGTCATCAGCTACGCGTAATCCCGAGAAAAGGGAAGACTTTGTGTTTAGTGAGCGAATTGGCCGTAAACCGGCACGCACAATAATGCTGTTGAGGAGAGTATGGCGTAAAACAAACCCGAGCGCAAAGGGGTAGCGCACTAATAACGGGGAGTAATAGTTTAAATTGGGCAGGCGGTGAGACAAACAATTTAAGTAAAAAAATGCCGCAATTGAAAACCGCAGTGCGAAAATCAGAAGGGCAGCGTTTAAAGCGCTTCTATGCTGACTATTAGGTAGTAGGCAAATGTAGACAAATAACGTGAAAGAAGCCCGTGTGCACAGGGCAGCGCATTAAAATGCGGGAAGAAAGTAATGTAACTTGAAAAAGGGGCGAGGCACGGAGTGTAAGTACAAAACTGCAGCAACTTGGAGCCGAGGTATGGAAATAAAAAGGTAGTGCTTAGTATGCTTATGGGCACATCTAGTGAGTAGTCAGATATTTTAAATTGCTAGCAAGGAAGGAGAGTTAAAAAACAAAAGTAAGGTCAGTCGAGGGCTTACCTGAAGTGGCGAGGGGACGTGTGTCAACGAGCTATTTTGGACGAGTACTGGTCGGAATAGACCTGTGCTCACAGCTTAAGAAGTGCAACTGGGAGTGGCACAGAGATAGATGAGGGGCTAAAAGTAGGAAGTGGAAACAAACGGCGGCCATCTTGAGTGTAGGAAATAACGAGAGACTAGGAGTAACTGCCAGAGAATGGTATTCAGTAGGCGAAGAGAGAGACTAAATAAAAATTATAAAATAATAAATAATAAAGAAGAGAGAGGGCGGAACCCTAGAACGGATGAAAGTAAGCGGGAACGAAACCCTTAGATGAAAGAAAAGAGTAAAAAGTACATCGAAAGTATTAGAATGAGAAGCAAAACGAGTTGGGAGGTGAGAGAGGACGAACATATCCTAACCAGGTGCAAGTTGGAGAGCATTGTGAAGTTAGGCTAGTAGGTAGGTAGTATGAGGTAAAACTAGGTAGAGTAAATCGTAGTAAAAAAGGCAAGGGTGGTAATGTGAGTGACATGAACGGTAGGTGACAACGGTATCCTACTAGTGACAAGGTAATTTGTGTGGGTGTAGTCAAGGAATGTAATATTGTACATATTTAGTAGATTGCAAACAAGTACAGTGATAAAACATTTACGTTAGGTACATTGAGTGAGCAGTAACGGAACATACGGAGATCAAGGTCATGAGGCATGGTAATCAAGTGTACCGATTGGTTATATAAAGAAATGGGATAAGTGCTGAAATATATGATAAAAAGAAAAAACCACAACATTGTAGACATATAATACTGATACAGAGTAAAACGTGAGGTTAAACCATACAAATGTCCATTTGGAAAAAATGACCGTGAAGTGTATAGAGACCGAGGTCACGGGGCATAGTATTTACATGTGACAAGGCATGGTCTAGCTGGTGAAACAAATGAGCAGCAACGACATTGTTGACACATGTTGATAATACATCTTGATCGACATTGTTGACACATGTTGATAATACATCTTGAACTGTGAGAGAAACACAATAAGCCATATAAGGACCTAAATATGAACCAGGCAGACCACAAAGGAGTGGGAATTACCATTCATTTAAGAAAGTGGTGTAATTCTCGGTCCGTGTTCAGGCCTAGCTCCACTGCGCGGAGTTTTAGGATCCACTTAGCCTCGCATCTGCGTAGATCACCTGTTCTATCTCCCCATCTCGGAGAGTTGGAAACATGCGCGATGCCATGGAATCTGATGTTTAAGAGGTCTTTTTCCCCGTGTAGGTGGTTGAAGTGTATAGCAAGAGGATAGTTGGTATTGACATTCCTGATGGCTCTTACATGTTCTTGTATACGTTCTTTAAGTGGGCGTATGGAGCTTCCAATGTAGATTAAGCCACATACACAAATCAGGCAGTAAACAGTGCACTTAGTATTGCAGTTCATGAAGGTTTTGATATGGTACTTGGTCCTGGTATTGTAAGAGAATGATGTAGCTTTATTTAGGGCCAAACGACAGGATATGCAGCAGCCACATTTGTAGAAACCATTGGGTTTTTCTGGGATCCAGCCCAGTGGGCGAGTTGGGGGGGAGGGACAGAGAAAACTAGGGCACAGAATGTTCCTGAGCGTGCGACCTCTAGTGTGTACAATGTTGGGTGACACGCCCACTGAATTCTTAAGACATGTATCCAACATTAACAAGTGCCAATGTTTTTTGAGAATGCGCAGTAATGTTTTGCTCACAGGGCTGTATTGGGTGATGAAAGAGACTGGTCGCCTGTTAGGAGAACCCCTATTGCCAGGTTCTTTGGGTTTTTTAAGCAAAAGGGTGTGTTGGTTTTTGTTGGAAATGCGCTTACCAGCTGCTGAGATAAGTTTGTTGGTGTAACCTCTAGCCTGGAAACGTTCAGTTAGGTTCTTAAGTTCCTGCCTGAAAACAGCTGTGTCAGTGCAGTTACGTCTAATCCTGACCATTTCCCCGTAAGGAATGGCCCTGATTTGTGTGAGGGGATGGGCGCTTTGTGCATGAAGAATGGAATTGCAGGCCGTGGGTTTTCTGTACAGTCTAGACATGATCTTACTATTGGTGATGTACAACAGTAGGTCTAAGAATTCAATTTGACTGGTGTTCACTTTGTGAGTGAACACCAAGTTGAACTCATTCGTGTTAAGGTGTTCTAGGAGTTGGTGGAGGTCAGTGATGTTGCCAGTCCAGATACCAAGAATGTCATCAATGTATCTCCCCCAGTACAAGATATGTTCAGTGATATGTGTAGGACAGTCGGACCACAGATGTTTTTTCTCAAATTGGCCCATGTACAGATTCGCATATGATGGAGAAAATTTGGCTCCCATGGCAACACCCTGACATTGCCGGAACCATTTACCGTCATGTAGGAACACATTGTTCTCAAGCACTAGTCGAGTAAGATCAAGAAGCATCTGCGTGTGTTCGTACAGCGTGGCGTCACGGCTACTAAGAGTCAGCTGGAGCATTTCTAGTCCCTTTTCCAGGGGAATTGAGGTGTAGAGAGAGCTGACGTCAAGACAGATAAACATGCAATCTTCCGTCCATTCAATATCCTCAAGTTGACATAACAAATCCCTAGTGTCCTGTATGTACGAGGGTAAGTTATGAACCAAGGGCTGTAAAAAAGAGTCAATGTACTCAGAAATGTGTTCCGTAGGGGATCCAATCCCCGAGATGATGGGTCTCCCAGGTGGAAAACCCCCTGGTTTGTGGACTTTGGGTAGAATGTAAATGCAAGGAGCCCTAGGCGTTTCAGTGTACAAATATTTGTATTCTGAGTCAGTTAGGAGACATTGATTCTTCCAAGCCGTTAGTTTCTTTTCGATGCGACTAGTGATGTCAGGAAGGGGGTTACCCTTTAATGTAGAGTAGGCCTGTGTGTCATTGAGTTGTCTATCAATTTCTGCAATGTAGTCGGTTCTGTTCATAATGACAACGTTACCCCCTTTGTCCGCCTCCCTGATGACTATGTCCGTGCAGGTAGAGAGTTTGTGTAGCGCTCGAAGTTCATTGGGGTTAAGATTTTTGTAAGGTCTGTGGGTACAGATGTTGGCCTTATCCTCTAGGTTGTGGAGTTCCGTGCTGACGGCTTTATAGAAAACATCAATGTGATTGTCTGGTGGCAATATTGGTATGAATGTGGAGCTAGGTCTGAGTCCACTGTTAACGTCTAAGTTTGGTGTAATGTCAAGTTGAGTTAGTAGTATGTCAAGGCTCGGTGGTGATGACAGTGTATTGTCAAGGGAGAGGATGGTTTGGATGTCCTGTAGGTCTCTGATAGATTGATTGCAAGTGGGTGGTGAAATGAGGGCAGTACGGTCAATGTCTGGTCTATTTTGGAAAAACTTTTTCAATTTAAGATTTCGTATGAACTTAAACAGATCTATGTGAATGTTAGTGTAATCGGGTTTTGAAGTAGGACAGAAGCCCAAACCTTTTTGCAACACATTTATTTCGTGTACAGATAGTTCCACATTAGAGAGATTCATGACCTGTACAGTGTCCTCTGAAAAAATACAGTTGTGTTCCATGGGAGGACCATTTAGGTTCGTTGGATTTTTGCGGTCGAGCGTGTTGTCATGCCCTCCCTGGTGTTTACTGTGGTGTTTCCTGCCCCCCCTGCGGGTGGGTTTGTGTCTGTGCCTGACCTGTTGTAGTTCTGTCGTAAACCCTTTCTGTATCGGCCAAGTTCCTCTAAAAAAGAATTTGGCTGTTGGGTTGTGTTTTGTTGGTGAGCACTGGTAGAGGAGCCATCTCCAGCTGAGTCTAAACAGTCGCTAGAGAGATTAGAGATGTCAGATAAACTACCTGCGATTGACCCTACGGGTGTGGTAGCCTTAGTGGGTCTAATGTTAGTCTCCCTGTAGATATGATCAAACCTACGTGCAAATGTAAAAATCCTACCATTTTGGTAGTCATTGTCATCTCTAATGAGTTTGCGCATTTTCTTGTCCTTAATGTATAGTTGATACCCAGTGAGTATCTCTTTCATGATCGTGTAGTTTTTGTCTGTTGCTTCAGTAAGATTGAGGTTCTTAATTTCTTCCTCCAGGGTTTTTATATCCTGGAGTAGTTTAGTGCGTTTTCTATCAGCATGTTTGATAAGAATGTTAATCATGCTGAAAGAGGTGGAGGAGATAAGATGTTCCCATTCCCCAAGTAAGTCAGGGTCAAGATCCTCAAAAGAAGGGAATATAATTACCCGGAGTCCCCTAGGGACTTGTTTGAGTTCCAAATAGCGTTTAAGAGTGGTTATGTCCCACCAACGGGCTAGCTCTTGTTTTCTGAGTCTTTCAAGTTTAATAAATTTTTGTCTCAGTCCTTCCTTAGAAGGTATACGATCTATAGTGCGTGTTGCTGGTGGTTTCATAGAAAACAGTTCTGCAGCTAGGGTGTCCCGGTTGTCATCAAATGAAGCCATATTATGCGACCTAAAGTAAGAAAATTATTTCTGGGCAGAAGAAAAAACACATCGTATAGTAAGACAGTAGGTGTTACTAGAGTGCGGCTCACCCTATTCAGACAGAAAAGAGACGCCTTAGGCAAAGCACAATAGGGTAGTAAGGGTGAGAGGCGCCGCACATCTAGGCAGTAAAACAAAAATTTTACACAAGTAACAAAGTAACCGCAAGATCAGGTGCAAACTGGCCCAGTGCCTTACTACCCGGTAGGCACCAAAAAGGGTATTGGGATACCCGAAGACAAAATTGGACAAGAATGGCCACAGCACACCGATAGTATAGTCCAATAGTGTGGCAGGGATGAGTGTCCCTTATCTTATGTTGCTATGAAGCAAAGTTGAAAGGAGTCTCAAGTCCTGTTTGTAGACGGTGCTCACCTCAGGACAATTTAGTAACTGAGGGCTCACCTTGGTAAGGATTGTGATAATTACTTACACCCTTCAACTAATAACCCAACTTCTTACAGCCCATAATTATCAATTCCCTTTATATAGCTTCAGTGCAAATGTAAATTATTGTTTCAGCCATTGTAATCTCTTAGGAATTGGGAACTAAAATGGACTCTTTACTAATCAGACTAGGACCCTAGTTAATGAATTTCAGACTGTGTGTTCATGGTCATAGTAATGAGTGTCCAGTAGGGCACGTATGTGCAGAGTCCAAATACACTGTTTCCTTCTTATCTTGCTAATATGTGATTTGTTGTGTTGTATGTAGTATTATTGATTTGGTTGCTTGCCCAATGCCCTTTTACCTTGTTGAGAGGTGACGAGCAGAGACCGGTTGTCTAAAGTCTGGATACTTTGTCTGCAGCCACACAAGGCATCTACCAAATCTATCTCCATCCGGATGATCAGATCGTGGCCCTGTCGCCTAAACACAGGGTGATCCTTTTGATCTAAGATGATAACAATGTCTCCTGCATCGAGTCCTGGCACCTGGTCCCCTTCTCCATGAAACGTGATCTTCTGCCCATCCCTCATACCTGCGAAAATACATTGGAAACATCACTATTTCAAATTAATGAGACAACTCAAATAGGAAATACTGAGAGTTATAATTATGTATATTATGTGATTTTATGTTACAAAGACATTGAATATGCATTTGGGATCATCCAGCAGAGAGGAAATGTCTCATGCCCGTGGTAACCTTGGAAGCAGAGATGCTCTTACACTAACAAGATCCAAATATCAGGGTCTTCAACCTGCAGCAGGACACACTACACATACTACAATTAAATGCTACCAATTCCAGAGTGAACAACCGTGCAGCCTTTCCTACACATGTGCTTTCAACATCAAGCCTATGAAGTGGAGAAGACAAATATACAAGGCAGGCGCACGTTTATCATTATTGGTTAACTGCTGGTGGGAAATATAAAGCAACTGTGATAGTAGCAGGAGCACAGTTCAACAAAGTTGGGGAAGAGCCAGAGTTCATAAAATAGGGCATAACATTTTACTACTTCCATGAAAACAACAACTCTGCTAAAGATGTGTAGAGGACTACACAAAGTTGTGAAAAAGGGGTGGAGGGGTTGCTTGATACTTTGGTATTTGCTATTGTCCTATTTACTTTACCAATTGTGCGCAAGGGATTTTCGCCCAAAACCTCATCTTACTACAGTGAATTCTGGGTCACTAGGTCTCTGAGATGGCCTTGTCAAGTGCCTGGTGTAATCTGTATCAGAGCCCCCTATGTGTTTTGTTTATGTTAAAATACATTACAGGCCTTGGCACATTAACATTATTGGTATCGCCCAACTTGTTATTGCCTGTTTTTGTATATCAATTTAAAATTTGCCTTTCAAGGCCTTGTGATTAACACAAGATTTTAGCTCGAGCAGTGTCTGCTTAGAAAGGATAAGCAATTATTCAGCAGATTTCCACATCTGACTGCTCTCTGAATTTTAGCTTGTGGTACCCTTTCCACTGCATAATTTCCTCTTAATAAAACAGCATTTAGGAGGTAACCTTTTTCTACAGAATGATCTTGTTAAGTCTCATGTTTCCAAAATAACAGTGTTTACAATTTAACATCTAGTAAGGCTTCCAATTCTTCAAGTGAAAGCATAGAGGAAAAAACATGGATACTCGTTTAATGTGGGAAGGCATGGCTACCCAGCTTAGTGAGGAGGGATAGGGATTTGGAAGACATGGTCCATGACGAGACAGGATATAACAGGTGGGTAAATATAGCTCAGCAGTAAAGCAGCGTGCACTATTTTGTCGTAAGGCAGATACTCATTTATACCTTTATACCTTGCAAGAGATTCCTTGGCAGGTGTGTTGTATTTCTGCCATTTCCTTACAATCCTGGGAGTCTAGCCCAAAGATAAGGTCCATTTTATTTACTCATTTTTACACTGCGCAGTTAAGGCTCTGCAACGTGTTCTCGGGGCTTAGGAAATCTACCATGCTGTGACGTACAAAAGACAAAGGCCCTCATTATGTTCAGGCTGGCAGTCATTTAACTGACCGCCAGCCGCATAAAGAACATTCTGTTGGGCCGGGACATTGCCGGCGGGTATGCCTCTGTTGGGCGGGTGTGACGACCATGTTGGACTGAAGGGAGAACACACCTTTAGATTGGATGGGCCCTTCCAACAGTAGACATCAGAAAGTTGTAAATCTGCACCAAAGCAGGCAGACCTCCCTGATGCCAGAACAACTGTTTTCTCAGGCACCACTAAAGGGCTGTCATCCACCACCTGGCATGCGGTACCAACAGAATTTATGAGACCTATCAGGTGCAAGAATTGCAGAAAGGGAACCATGTCTGGACCGGAAACATAGGAATTCTATCTGAAATATTTGTAATTGTTTGAGGAGGGGAAGCCTTCAAAGAGGTGGAGTCTAGCACTGCGCCTATGAAGGTCAACCTCTCTCTGGAGACAAGAGGAGTTTGCTCAGCATGGATGATAAAACCCAGCCAAGCACAAGGATGATGGTGCACTGAAGATTCTCCGTGAACAGCCAAGGGGGCACAGACTTTACTTCCAGTCATCCAAATTTGAAAATACATCTATTTCAAACCTCCTTAGCGAAGCTGCTACTGGCATCTAGCACTCTCATGGATACTTGTAGTGCAATCATTTGAGAAAATGGTACAACCATGAACTAATAGTGCTGAGACCCTGTAGTGAACTGCAGATATGAGAAGGGAGGATTGATAGTTAAGATAAGGCGCCTCGCAGATTAACCAAGCCCCTGCTTTGAAGTCCAGCAAAATTATAGTCCAATTGCAACATTTTGAACTTGTACTGTTAAATAACAGACTCAAAAGGCAAAGGTCTAGACCTCAGTCTTGGGGACCAAGAAGTGAATGGAGTAAAATCCTATAGTCCTTTTCTTCCATGGCAACACTTCTATGGCCTCCTTTTTTCGCAGCGGAAGACCCTTTACCTCCAAGACAAGGGGTATGTCAGAGACCACGTACTGAAAGAAAGATGCAGTTCCAGAGATAAAGAGCATCACTCATTGGTCTGATGTGATATACTCATGATGGAGAAATGGGAGGACTTCCTTCCAGTTCTTCTCCACTCCACTGGAAGCTGGTGGTCTTGGAGGGTCAGGTGGGGTTGTGAGAGAAATTTTGAGGCATCAGCATTAATATAAGATATTGGTACATGACAGGGACTGTGTGTTGGAAGAGACTCTTGTGCACCGTAGTACCTGCTGAATTTTCAGTACTCGAGATTGAACTGCTTTGCCGGGAAGACAAAGGGAGGAATTAGCATCCGTTCTAAGAGCTGCTTGCCTTGAAGGACACGATCATTAGGGTCACTTGGATATCGTCCAAGAAGTCTACAGAGCACCTTCAATGATTAGGTGATTAGGATGATGAAGCAGTGTAACGCTGTGGTCATGAGTCAAGCCGTGTGAGTAGAAATCAGACTGCACTTCAAGACTTGTTTGGAAACACCCAGACCATTGCTGACCAATATCTGAGAACAGTCGAGAAACGTATCTTTTTACAATCTCTCGTACAGCATGGACGTGGCTGCCAAGAAGGCAGGTGGTATTTGCACTGAGAAGAGTAAGACGGGCAGAGACAAAGACGTTTTGGCCCAGAGTCAAGTCTCACTGACTCATGGTCTTGAGGGGTTATAGGAACTTTGGTTAACTGTGTCTATGTAGTCTGCTGCGTGCATGTGGTCCACTGGACTCTAGCTCTTCATGGACACTTCTCAGCTAGTATATTGCACAAGGTGTGAGACATGAGTGGGGCAAAATGGAATTGGGGGGGGGGGGGGGGGCAACCTGCAGTACTTCCTTCTGGCAGGCAGACTCTTCCAACTAGTTGCCAGCGTCGGCTCTGGTGTGATTCAATAGCTCCTTCCTTTACACAAGAGAACTCTTGATGGAAGCTGCTGCTGTGATGCATGATGAGGTTTGTCTCTACGATGCGGCCCATCAGAAAGGTGTGAATTTGGGGACTTTTGCATCCTCCAATTGTGAAATGAGCTGATGTGCTGCTCGCGCAAGATATATTAATCAACTGTGCTACACATCCGAGCAACAGTATCTTTCACAGACCGCCAGGAACTACGGTAAATGTCGTTGGATCCTGACACTAGAGCACAACTACAGAGAAGAGGCACACATGGAACCACCTCTGCAGAAAAACAGATGACACATTGAGCATGGCGATCTGCTCACACTCACAGCCAGAGAAATAGAGAGCCTTTTTAGATGGAGGGTACTCTACTTTTGCATAACCTACTTACACATCGTTCAGCGCTAAAGCTGCTGGTCGTGCAACGTGGCATCAGTAATTGCAAGGGCCGGCAGCAAGGGATGTGGGCTAAAGCAGGCGAACAATAGATCTGCCACATACCTCCTTTCCTATGGGGTCACTGTGACACAGCAAGAAGGAAATCTAGTCTGTCACAGGGTCACTAATGCTTAATTTTCTGTGGGAGTAGAAATGTAATGCTAGCAAATGCAATGTTCTTTGTTGTGCGCATGTGAATAATGAAGTGAGCCAGTGGGAAAGTGAAAAGGGAAGCTGCCACCTTCAAAGGATCACAACAAAGGTGTATAAGGCAGAAATTATTTAAAAATTATGCAACACTGACATTTGGAAACGTATTTTCACGCCTTTATTAGCTTATAATAATGGACCAGGCTCTGAAATGAATGTGTATCTCTACACTTGAAGGTGTACTCGTTTTTGAAACTCAAACATTTGATCTGTTACACCTGGAGACCTGTGACGGTCACGTTTCCAGGTGCATTCCCTAAGCCATTTATAAAATTAATTATCTCATGAGAAAATGCACATCTGCTGATAAAGCAAAACTGCTCTGGCCAACTACCAAGCCTCCTTACCTCAAGAAATCTCGGTTTCCCACACCATCAAAAGGAGAAACCCTTTCCTATGTAACCTCACAATTTCTGTGAGTATTTTATTTTCGTATCTCATCCAAGAAATTGTTTTACTCTCGCTTTCCAGGAGTAAATGCCTATCTTGTTCCTGAATCTTTTTAAGGCTATTGGGTTCCCTCTGCTCCAAATCTTTTAAAGTGGTCCCAGAAATAATGTTGAGGGGATTAACTTTAAAGTCACCCTCAGATATTGCATTTGTATTTGTTTAGGATGAGTGAAGAGATGCTCAGATATACTGATCTTTTGGTTTTAAAGAACAAATTGCAGTGGCCCATTGTTTTTAAAACAAGTCACACTTTGTAACGTATATATTGTGAGAGTTCTGGCTGGCATCAATAAACAGTAAGGGAGAAAAGCGGCAACGGTAAAAGTGAGAATAGAGTCAGGGCAAAATATTTGTAAGAGTAACCCTTGCTCTCATCCCCTGTAATATGGAGACATCAAAGAATATATCTGATGCTCTGCAACGGAGAAACGTGTAGTCAACTCAAATTGTTTTAAAAATCCAAACACACTATTACAATATGGAATCCATACCTTCCTTTTATAGGCGTGCTTAGCTGAAAATAACCTGTACAGACTCGCTACATTGAGCGCAACACTTGCATTTCGGACTGTAGTGGAAGTAATGATGGCCAAAAGAGACGGTTAAACAAGAGAATACATGGTGTAAGACTTTGGATTAAGTGCTGAAACACAAGTCGAGGTTGCAAAAAAATATTGTTGTATTGATGTTCTGTGGTCTCGACTCTTGCAGATAGTGAAGGTTGCCTTCAGTCACTCCACAGGCAGGAGCATATTCCCAGAAAGTCTAAGCATTGATGAGGAAAAGGAGAGGAAATGACCTACCTGCCCCAGGTCAGAGCTTCAAAGGCAGTTCAAGGTTAAGCAACGTACCACCTCCAGATTGAGATGCCTTTGAAAGGCATCTCAGGAGCTTTAAGGCATCTGGGCAAGGGAGATTATTCTTTTATTCTTCGGTCAGGCTGCCCATCGGCTCCCAAACACCTAGGTTTCAGCAGCAAGAGCCACATTACAAAAAAAGACACCCACTTTCACTCTAATCTTTGCATGGGGCTTCCTGGAAGTGGAACTGACCAGCTGGTGGTCCTGGATCTTTCGTCCCTTTCCCTGAGTTAACAAAGGTTGGTTATCAGTGGCTTTCTTGGAGGCTGGATAGGCCACTGGTGCCACAGCACGCATGGCGCATTATCCGGTCCCCTGATGATACATGCTTTTCAGTATCAATCATATTTCATATATTTTATCAGTCTCCTACTAAAACCGTGAAGCTTGCATGAATGTTGATAGCTTTATTAGCTACTGACCCCTTGGGTGGGGGGAGGTAAATTGTTGGCATCATGTGCCTGCCCCAGTGGAGGGCATAAATAGAAAATTTCCTATCTGGGTACTACCACTGTCAGGTGCATGTAAAGAGGGGACCTTGAATCTTGAGCTGTTTTAGCACTACAGAATCAATCCTGTATCTATGCTGCAACATTTTATATCTGCTGCATACAAGCAATGTTGTGTAAAGCCTTCAAAATCAATTGTGAATTAATTGTTCTTCCATCCTTGATCTTTTAATTTAATAGCTATTTCTTGGTTGGAGCACACAAATGGTGCGTGACTGTTGCGTATTGTTATTCCTGAATATCAGGAGGGGACTTGTGGGATGTAGTCTGATTTGTACGTGTGAGTGACTCGCACACTACCGCTTTCCTCTATTCTTCAGCCTTGTCCTCTTTAGCCCCGTTTCCCTTTCTCACTCTTTCATCCTTGCTTTTTTTTCAATCCATCTCTCTTTTATTAACATTACCTCATTCTTCAAGTCCTTTAAGCGCAGCGAAGGAGGCTGATCAGTGTTATGGGCTTGTTTATATTTTAATTGTGGAAATGAAAATAGCTAGCGGCATGCACGACCCTCTTCTGCTGCACCCATGGAGGCTTTGAGAATTATGTGGCAGTGCACAGAGAGATGATGAGCAAGAAGAGCCAAGGGTGCCTGGGCTCACTTTTGGCTCGTGACCTCGTACGAAGAGCACGAGGAAGGCGTCTGCTGTGCCTTCAGTGGCTCACCCACAACAAATCGGCAATAAGCAGCAGTTGAGGGTTCTGCCTATGCTTAAAACGTAACATTGAATTCCTCTGCTGTGAGAGCCCCTCGCCCCCTCCTGTTCATCGCAGCACAAAGCAGGAAGCTGGGTTGGCACACAGGCACAGACCTCGGGAGTAGCAGTGATTGCGGATTTCACTTTTACATTCAAGGGACGTTCAGGGCCACTTGTGAAAGGAATCGGCACAGGTCGCAATAGGCTGCAAGTCCACCATCTGCCCCACCTCCCCATTTCCTTGCTGCTGGGCAGGACGTTACGGGGGGCTATGTATTTTATACAATATGGACAGGACGACTTCGACCAATCCCTACATTTTTATCTCCAATTACACACTGGAACTTAGTTTTCCATGACAACAACGCACATTAGCTAATTGTACGGTCACTAGTTTTTCTTCAGGAAAAACAACAAAACATGTACCCTCAATGGTGGCATTAAGGTCAAAAGAAACACCTGCACCCACCAGCATAACCTATTCACAAGATTAGCTTTCAAGGGCGCGCCAGGCGGGGGTCGTGAGAGGGAATAGTCTAGACAGAGGAAAACAGGTACTGGGAAAACCAATAAGTCTGGACATTAGCTTTCCCGGTGTTTTTTCCCCCCAATGCTGCACTGTATTTGGGAGTGGGTGGGGGACAAAAAAAGAAAAACACGTGATGGCACAAATGCAGGCGTCATCACAAAGGAACACGTATGCATCATGGCACAAAAGCTGACCTGGCGTCGCCACACATGCATGTGAATGACTCATGACACGTGTCATGATGTCATACCATTATGATTGGCCATTTCAAGATGGTGGTTCTTCCTGGAGCACTGAATGAATTAAAAAAAAATTAAGTGTGCAAACCACTTTCTCTTTTCCAAAGTTAGGAGCTGCCCTGCAGCAAACGGCAAGTGTAGATCACAAGATAATTATCCAGGACAACATTTGGTCATCAGAAACAATGGGGTAAGAAGTGTGTTTTTCCCATTTCCAGGGCTTATTTGCTTTATTGATTCGTACAGCGCTACATTATAGAGAAAGCAAGTAGTCCTACCTTTATCTATGTGGACACTCAGTATTTTCTTCTCTCTGGTCACTTTCCGCCCGTTGCATCCGCGGCAGCGATCTCGAGGCCCGATCCACTCCCCCTGCCCTTGGCAATCTGCACATATGGTCTGCATCTGCTGGATCATGCCCGGCCCCAGCATCTGGACTTCCACTTTCACGCCAGTGCCCTGGCACTTTCTGCAAAGGCCCAGTGTACCGTCTTTGGTGCCCAACCCTGGGTAGAAGAAGGATGCATGTGTCATCCATCACATCACATCACAGAGAGCGACTTTCAGAACAACTGGTTGTGTTCCCAGAGACACTAAATTGATCCACAGTGCTTTCAAACCAACAGTATGAATGTGAGCTGTAAACACAATATCCTAGTTCCACAAGTAAATTAAAGAGACAGCCAGCAGTTGTGGACCCACAGTAAATTAATGAGAGCACAGTACATGTACAACATACTTCTGGATCATGTTTACCCAGGCAAGGTTTGGCTTCACAAAATTCAAGCAAGTTACACATCATTAACGTATCTAGAAATAGGCAACAGTTACACAAGCTCAAAGCCACTGCCTGGCGTTTCAAAATTACTCCTCCTCCTCTTCTTCTCCTGGGCAGGCTACTAACCAGCAACATAAAGCATTTCAGCACCTCTTTGATGACAGTAACAGAATTTATTTTAGACGTGAAAGACAAATAATGCACGACTACCCTCTCATCCAAATATATAAATGTCCAGGAGGTGGGCCAATCAATCATGAACTTAAGGACTCAGACTGTGAATCAGTGAGCTTACAATAAGAAAAAAAAAGAAAAGTGTAGGCTAGAAAATAATTTAGACCAACAAATGATTGAATAATGACAAAATGTACTGTTCAATACCGAACAAATCGATCTGTTGGCCAAGAACTGCTCTTCTGATGAACTGAGTTCTGGTGAAGGGGCTTTCAATAAAAGTGCTGGCCCACTTAAAACTAGGGGCAATGCAGACTTGCAAGTGATGTTTTAAAAATTACTTTCATAAAGCAAGACTCCTACTATTACCAAGCTCATGGCCTCCAAAAAACTGTAATACATGTTTCAGGCCAACAAAACACTTTATTTTCCACATTTATAAGACGTCTTGTTCTGTCCAATGTGAAGACAGGATCAAAAGCACCCGCAGTAACCTTTATTTCCACTATAAAGTAATATTGCTATGCACTGAAACATAGCAGACCCTGCTTTTTACTGCCACACTCTATCACTGGAACCCTTCTAACCCCCACAGTCCAAGTACCAGAAGGAGTGATAAACCTTACCACAGCACTTTGTACAGATCACATTCTTCTGAAGGGAGAGTTTTCGGGTAGCTCCATTGTACAGATCCTCCAAAGTAACAGGCAGCTGATGAACTACTGTCTTTCCTAAAGACAAATTGTAAAGGAAAACAAACACAAAAATCTGCAAGGTCCTTGAAAGTAGTCTTACGTTTGTCTGGCACAAATAAATCACAACCAAGCTACTGAGGAGCAAGAAAAAAAATCAACTCTCATCAAGCTACTATTTAATATATATTCTGACTACTTGATGAAACAGAAGTTGATCTGTTTAACAAAAGTGCTTGTAGTACTTTCACTGTCCCTTTGGAATTTCGGTTTCTCTTGGTGCAGGTACTATGTAAATATTGAGTTTAACATAAAATATAGAAGCATGTTGTGTGCCTTGTGCACCCTACAATTCCCTGAAGCACAAACATAAATCTTGCCATTAACACTAGTGTGTTGGAGACATGTTGCAGCAACAAGTCCTAACCTGTGCTTAAAACACTGGAGCACTTTTCTACACTTCAGATATATCAGAATCAACAGGATACAATTTACAAATTGACTTTTTTGGTCTATCAGTAACAATGACTATGTGGCCTGGTCACAAAGTTTCTGTGCTTTCAGATCCGAAGTTCTCCTCACAAAAGTCTTGTGTACAAGGTTTCACACCAGCACCAGTTTACAGAATGATGTACTTACTCACACGCACTGCTTACCTCTCCTCTCTGTGTGGCTGTGCATCTGGGCTCCACCTCCGAAGAACAGGTTGAAGATGTCCATTGGAGAACTGAAGCCTCCTCGGCCACCAGCTCCACCCCCTTTTACTGCCTGCTCACCGCCATGGTCATACAACTCTCTCTTGTTGGCGTCGGACAACACCTCATACGCTTGAGATATCTGCTTGAACTAATCCGAATAGAAAAACAAAGCTTAACAGATGCTGAAGGTAGCCAAAAAGCATGTTTTCATCACTGCAGCATAGGCTTTGCGATTTATGAAAACTGACCCAATACCGGAGAGTAAATGCCCCACCCCATTCTACAGTAGCCACGGTCTTATAAACAGAAAGAAATGCAGAATACTCAGTGGAAAAAGACAAATCATCGATCTCAAGTTCATTTGCCTCTGAGTAAAAAGAAATTCTAAGGGGCTTTACACTCATGTATCAAGTATGTGAAAGTAATAAAGTTGTTATTGTCGTTGATGACACAAGTCAAGTCAATTTAGGGATAACACTTTAGGATATCCCTAAATTATCTATTGAGTGTCCGTTCAACTGATCTTTATTACTTATAGCTCGCCTGGCCTACCCTCTTGTTGCGAAGTAAATAAGCTTTAGCAAAAGCAAGAAATACCATTAGTGATTAAAAGCATTTGAAATGTGGGGGGCAAAAACTTAAGAAATGGCATGGAGTCTTGAATAACAAGTAACTTTCTGAGCCTTAATGTGTCTAACGTCAAGCAACAATTTTTTTATTCCAAATAAACCATCCAAACTCTGGTTCTAGATCATTCACTTACATCCAGTATCAAGAACAAAAGCATGCAGGTCATCCTCAACTCAGGAAATATGACAGTCTAAAATGATCGATGATCGGTACCTTCAAGCACTATAGGCACTTCTTCAGACGCTGTCCTTTTCATCCCACTCGGGGATGGCTTGTTTGCAGTGGTCACCACCCAAAAACATCAAACTGCTAGCTGAAGTGCACAAAATCACCTTATGGCAGACTGGCCGCCAAAACTGAGGCCCCGGCACTACCTGAAAATCACAGCACTTGCTGCACATATTCACCTTCAAAACACGTTCGTCCACATCCACAAATGAACCCAAAGAAAAGTACAAAAATACCAGACTATCTCCCTGGATGGTCACAGAACACATTTGACATAAACCCAAGATGCAGTGCATTGTCGCATTTGGACCTGGCTCGCTCTGCTCATCTGAAACCAACCTCTTTCTCTCATCTCTGAATACTCTTCTAACCAGAAGCATCATGATTGCCTATGTCGTTTCATTAATCTTGTAAGTAATATGGTTTATGTACATTCAAAAGTATTTCAAAACATACCCGTTCACCTTCGCTGGGGTTTTTGTCTGGGTGGTACTTCAATGCCAGGCGCCGAAAAGCTCTTTTAATTTCATCCGGGGGTGCACCTGGCTTGACACCCAGAAGGTCATAGTAGCCAGTTTCCTTCACCATGTTGTTCTGCTACCTGGAACCAACAGAAATATGTACATTACCCCCAAACAATGCCCATTTGCATCTTGCAGCAAAACACAACAAGTGCACCTGGAAACACTGCTATTATCGCACCCCTTCGAGTGTTCAGAAACAGTATTACCTGCCAACATTGGGATCCCAAAAAGACGATTGCTCATTGCTCTGGAGGACGTGGGTGAGCCTTGTTTGGTAACCCATTATTGCTTCAGGTAATCCCATAAAGGTTAAAAACATCTTTTAACAATAGAGACCTGGCAAAATAGCCAATTAAAAATTAGATAAATACAAACATTATTAGGTGTTAAAACAGCTCGCCACAAATTAAGCGATACATTTATTTTTAAATACAACACCAAGAAATCAATGGAACACTATAGAAAATGGTAACAACCCCTGCACACCCAATGTAAGGTCTCAGTGAGACGGTTTCTTCTACTGCCATGATTGGGCTCCCTGAGCCTACACCTGATGGGCTGACCATCAGTTCAAATTATACTGTAAATTCTACAGCGCACCAATCAACCGCTCAGGCCTTTAAGCTTTGGGCGGAGCAACATGGACAAATGGCTTTTAGGGTACAGCAGGCTCTCCTAATCCATATGTTCATACACAGCGTAGAGTAAACACCAGAGAACAGAAGCCCATCACTTCATAATATTGCTTGAGCAGAAATCTGGAGGCTTATCTATTCCTTCATATTCATCTATATGAGTCAATAAGCCTGCCTATGCCTACAAACCTATGTACTGATAAAAATGTCTCTTGAAACCCTGATTGAATTTGTTGATCTAAAATAATTGTGCATTAATTAAGCATACTCCGGGTTATAAATAGTTATTTCGACATACCTTGCGTCCTACTCTGGACTTTAGCAAGGGGTCTGGCAAAAATAAATACTGAAGTTCTCAGTGCTTTCAAATATTGGAGTATTTTTTTTATTACCACCTCGACTGCTACCACACCTAGAAATGGAATATTCAAAGCAGGTTATTACAGCAAAACCTTAACAGACACCTACGCTTGAGAAATTTTGATAAAAAGAAAATGTAAAATACATTTTGCAGTTGGTATTAGTTTGATTAGTGCTTTTAAAGTTAAATGTAAATCCATGGTCCATGTTTCTCAGCAAGGGTATTCTTTATAATGGCAGGGACACTGAATATCCCACTTCCAAAAATATACAATTGTGTAGCAATTTTGAGAGGTAGTTTAAAAAAAATAATAATAACAAAAAAAATTGTTGAATATCACAATGCCATGGCTGGTTTACAGTGTAGAAAATGAGGCAGAAATGTCCTTTTCTTGTAATGTGCTTGGTCTACACCATTAAACTTTTTTGATATCACACTGAACTGTCTACGGTCACAAACATGTATAAATAAAGAGAAAGACAAATCAAGTCTTCTGTCTCCCTGGGTCCTCGCTGCATGATCTAAATAAAGATAGAGCCATCAAGGGCCCGATACAATCATGAAGAAGCTACCGCCAAAGGCCTCAATTAACTCATCCTAATATTCAAGAGGCCTTCCTACATCAAGATTTTGCAATATTATTAAACCCTGACCAAGGGTTATAGACCAACAAAACCACAAGGGCAAGTGTGTGCAACATACAAACACATGTGAAATCTTTGTGAGAAGTAGAATAATGAACTGAACCGAACAACATTGCCCAAACTAAATGGATAAGTTTGGAAAATGACAAAGATTGAAGTTTATTATAGTTTCCTTTCAAACTGACTAGATGGAGAATGAGACGTCTAATATTATGAGGAACACAAGTTTATAGATTTAGGAATCCTCACTTGGTCCATACTACAGAGATACTCTCCTGACAAAAAACATATGGTGCTGTGCTGCAAAAATAATTGAGAAAATGTTTAAGACAAACTACCTATAAGGCATGACGTCTGTAACAAATGCTTAAACAGGCGAATGGTACACAAATAGAATAAAATGGTAAAAGATAACATAATGACTCTTTTACAACTGAATGTATTATTTATACTTGAATTCTGGAATTGAGTATGCACCAAAACTTTTTTCATATCAGGAAGCAAACGGCTGAGTTATGAAACTGTAGACTTTGGCACTGGACTGTCTCTAGGGCTTGTTTATTAAATACAAAGGCGATGGCAAACTGCGAAAAATATAGAACCAAGAAATACTCAGAAAATTATGAAGCTGTGACGATCAAAACCCCAAAAAACTCGATTAACTGTAATAACTACTTGCAAGAAAAGGAATCATCATGAGATTCTTAAACTAGAAGTCTTTCCCTTACTGATCTAACATCTTGTGCTTCTCGGTTGCTCTGAAATTAGAGGACTGCAGTAGAGGACCTCACTCACAGAATAATACCGCTCCAGCTCCCAGTGCAGAGCACTGACACTGTCGATTCTGCTAGAGCAATGTGGGTTAGCAGAGGGTAGTAAAAAAGATGTGTTCTAAGAAAGAATTAACCAAGCTTGGAGAGCGCATTTTCAAAGAATTCATGCCTTTTACTCGTCTTCATATGCTTGCTGGACTGAAAGCAGAGAAAGCATTTTAGCTTTAAAGGTGTTTTTAAAAATACTACAATGCCTATACCAGAAATTACGTTTGCAACTTTAGAAATGTATTTGCTAGAAAATGGGTTTCCAGGGGAGAATGAACTGACAAGTGAAGTATGCATATGTGGATGAAAAATAATTAGTTACATTTCTAAATCAATTATGAAACGGAATGAAGCCAGCCTATAAACGGACTTCATCCACGGGCGCCGGTTATTATTCTGGACAATCTAGCTGCCTAACGTGTAATGAAAGCCGCTTTGTGCTGCGGCGTGTCTCGGCTAAGAACGGGGCCTCTGCCGGGTGATCCTGTAGGCCACTGATAGCAGCCCAGTGGAAAGTTAAAAGGCAGGGCGATAAGCCTGACTGCTGCACTCTTATCTTAAATGCCACAGAGAGTTGATGCAAGGCTGCAGGAAACCACTGAAGACCATTTTAGCCTGTTAGCTCTCTGTATTGTGTGCTCTGCTTCTTCGTGCCCTTTGGAGTTTGTTGTTTAGTGTCAAGAAGCCTTCTGTGCTACAGCACTCGACAATAATTTAAATCTATTCAGGGACAAGAAATAGGCAACATGAAACATTTTTAATCTCACAATTGGAAAATGACTAATGACTCGCACTACTGCAAGCAGTACAGAGAATTATGTGAAACGAAAACTCATTGTGGAGTCAGGTTTAAAAAAAAAAAAAAAAAAAAAAGGATATTATAAAACCAGATTCCATGTCTAAGAGGCACTGGGTTTTAAAATAAAAACAGAAAAAAGTCGACCTGCTCCGTTAGCAACTTAATATCTGACCCTCTTGCTATTTGAACATTTCACGACTTTGAGGCCAAACACAGCTCTCTTTGGCAGGAACTTCATCAGAAACCCTTTGCTTCTCTCCAGAATGATTAAGAACACAATGTTACAAGTTTTTTTCCTGACTTCACCCAATCACTTCGGTGAGGAAAGCACAATGCTGCTTGCACACACTTAGAAATAATATCAGTATTTAGAACCTCCCCATCCCAATATGGCCACCATGCACAGACATATCATCACTCACCCTGGAAAGAGTGTTAAAAAAATAATAATTGTAAGATGATGCCATGCACAAGCATGCACACATGTAATAATATTTGTTATAATTTGAAAAAAACTATTCCAATATGTGTTAGAGCGCCTTTCCATCCACACATCCCCTAGCACAATGTAACACCAGAGTGCTCCATTAAATCCAGCTTTCCTGGCATATAATGCCACTGGAATCACATCTTTAGAAGGAACTGTGCATCCACACCAGCCCATGGCCTACACATTTTTTGCTCTTGCGGTTATACATTCCACTCTTTTGAGCCTAGGAATATCGCCAATACCATAGTCTAAGCTCTATGCAACGGGAATTTCTCATCTGCTTTTGAGAATTGTATATTACTTATTCTCTCCCTCTTCAGTTGATTTAGAAAAATGGCAGGTAAGTACTGCAGATTTGATATACATATATACATATATATATATATATATATATATATATATATATATATATATATATATATATATATATATAAAACCATTCGTTTCTCCCCTCCAGGAGCCTCTCTTGCCCGAGGCTGGTTGAAAATTCCAATCCAAGACCGAGAAATAAGGCAGCACTACCAGGATGAGATTCAAAATCCTTATTATTCCATTTATTACATTTTAAAGTGCTCGGTGCTCATAAACATGGTAACACATTTCGGCCATAGCCTTCAACAGACCATAGAGTTCATTGTGATAGTGCCCTTTTATATACAGAATAAAGAAACCCTCCTACTTCACACCCATCCTCCACAACCATTGGAGTGCTGTTGATCCAGTCCTGATTTTACAATGTTCTTTTTGTTGTTTTATTTAATTATAGTACCTTGATGGGAATACTAATAGAATATAGGCTTGTTACATTATAATACATTATCATATAATATAAGGGGTATTTTAATGATATTATTCCACCTGGTAAAGTACCCTTTAGTGATCATATCTATTATTACCCCATGATTGCATTATTGTAACCATATACTGATTCATTGCCTCATCTATATATAAGTCCAATATCCGTTCCAAAATATCAAGGACTGGCGTATCTTATCAGTCATCATTTTGCCTCTACCAAATTTTAACATATGTCATCTAGGGAATATTTGGAGTTAATTATATTGACATTCATATCGCTGCACCATATTGTGATATAGTTACATAGTGTCTTTATAGAAAAATATATATAATCAACTGTACACAAATAAAATCCAAGATTTCCTAAGTTTAATACCACTATATATCAAATGTGTGCAGTGCTGGTTATCTTTACAATCACACTATTATGATAAAGTATCTATCAAAGGAGCAGATGCATTTTTATCTAAAGAATGTTTAAAATTAATTTAATGAAATGTAACTCTCCAACAACTCATACTAACTGCAATACATTATAACCCATTAGTTTCTAAATATACTGACCAGTTTCTTCTCTTTTGATGTTAAAATTCATTTCACAGATTGTTTTTGTTAAAATCAAATGATGACTGAAAGGATTTTGATGGCTCAGAAAATATGTTAAAAGGGAAAATACCCTATAAAGTGCCTGTGCTTTACCCTTAAGAAGTTTTATTTCAATCAAATGCCCCATAAAGTGCATATACTTTTCAATTAATTCTATATGTTACTGATAATTATCGAAAAGTTAATTCTTACAGAGAATGCCTATTCATCTTATTTTTCCTGTCTTCTATCTATCAGATTGTTCTCATAGAGACATGCAATTTACTTTCAATATTGAATAACCTTCGTGGGATCTAATGTTCTAGATGAACATGTAACTCTGCATCTGCATTCAAACCCCATGGGCTCTCAGTTCCAATTAGGATAATCCATCTTGATTCAGTTCTCAGCAAATGTTATTCTTGATTTCCACCTCTGTGGTTGAGATTGAGGAGTTGCATCCCATTATATTGTAGTCCTGTGTATTCTCCATTGTGTTGTTCCCAAACATGCTTTGCCATTGAGTATGTCATATGTTTACTGTTGATTGCTCTCAAATGTTGGAGTATCCAAAGCTTTAATTTGTTCACTGTACTTCCCACATATTCTTTGCCACTTCTGCATTCCAATACAAAAATCACAAATGTTGTCTCACAAGTAATTCTTTCCCTAATTTTCAGGATCTTCCCATTGTACGTCTGAAAGGTAGAAGTATTTTTCCCCAATGGAACACGCTTTGCATTTCCCATATTTCCAAAATCCAAATTTGTTCTGGTCTAACCAGTTAGAAATATGTTTCTTCTGTGGGGCCATGAAACTACTAGACAAATGTTCTAGTAAGGAAAATGCTTTTTTGTACGTGACTTGTGTGTAAGCTGGTAATATCCTTTTCCGTGTCTCACCCAATTGCAATAGACTCCAATTTTCTTCAGGACTTGCAGTATCAAATCTCATAAAATATCTGATATCACATTCTTCAGAAATCACTGATGTATTCTTATTTTTTGGTATCAAGAGTTCAATTTGTTTGCGTTTTCTCAACCTCATCATTGCATCTTTTTAAGACAATATCTGGATATCCTGTCTGTATGAAGCACATGTACCTATCTTCCAACTGTCTTTCAAAGGCAGAGTCATCTGAACAATTCCGCCTTAACCTAAAAAATTCACCATATGGTATACTCCATTTGAGAGCTTGAGGATGACCACTGTTGGCATGCAGTAAACTATTTAAACTTGTAGCTTTTCTATAAGTCTTTGTGCATATCATATTCTCCTTTATATACACATCTATATCCAAATAAGTTATATTTGTTGCACTGATTTCATATGTAAATGTTAACTGTTGTGGGTTATCATTAAGAGAGATTATGAATTTCTTTAATGCATCTTGTTCTCCCTCCCAAATCAAGAACAGATCATCTATGTACCAGACCCAGAATACCACATGTTCTAAACTTTCCTGGTCATCTTCACACCAAATTGTTTCTGCTCCCCACCAATCCATAACAAGATTATCATATGTTTGTGCAAAGGAAGTACCCACCGCTGATTCTCTCTTTTGTAAGTAATATTGACTATCAAAGAGGAAAATGTTATGAGTTAAACCAGTGGTTCCCAACCTTTTGATTTCTGTGGACCCCCACTTTAACATTAATGGAACCCAGGGGTCCCCGGACTACAGGTTGGGAACCACTGAGTTAAACAATATTGCAACATCTCCAAAATCATCTCTGTATGTTGTGATAAACTGATAGATCTTGCTCTTAGAAAATATTTACAAGCCTCAAGACCATCCTCATGTCTTATGGAAAAAATATATAACATTTTCTCAATTTAGGTAGAGTTCCCCACCCATTTGTCAATCAGAGCCAAATCCTATTTAGGTGCTCGAAGTGCTTTATTGTCTCTATGCAAAGTACCAGTAGCTTGGTTGGTATTCCCTATGTTGAGCCCAAGTGCTTGATGGCTTGTTAGGTTTAAGTATGAAATCTTAGATACAAAATTCGCAGGCGAGAGGGTCATGGGTGACCATGCCTTTGTGTACCACCTCTAGAAAGACTCAAAACCACAAGTAACAGAAGAACACCGAAGGCCATTTTAAAGTCTGCCATATGCCCATCCAGTCTAGTTGCTTTCGATGAGTAGGCTACTAATGGTTCTTATGACCTCATCTTTAGTGATGGGCTCTTCCAATCTATCTCTATTCATGCATGATAGCCAGGTGACGGAAGCTCTGGTCACGTACTCCTGGAACCTTTCAGCATCAGTGGGCTCCTTTATGGAGAACTCTGCGTAACACCACTGGAAAAAAGCTTCCCCACCCACATACATCCTGCCTTCAACATCGTCATTACGAGCTAGATACTCCCCTAAACTTTGGTTAATGTTATTCATTACCAGTATTCAATACCATCTTTTCGGACATAGTTCCAGTGGGCCGCTGAGTAATGCCTCAAGCCAGTCCCTAAGGATTTCCAGAACTGCCAACAGTCAACTAGCCCAGGTCTGCTAATAAAGGCACCCTGGAGTAAAAGATAATTGTTGTACCCCATACTGGTTTTGCACCCTACTTATGGTCTCCTTTTATAAACATTATCACGTCATCCTTAGGTATGACAGATCTCCTGGCCAGGCCATTTGTGATCCGATAGTCCCTTCTTGAGGTCACAAAGTGGCTCTAACTAAACAGATTACTCAGCAACATGTTTACTATTCTGAAAGCACTTCTTGTTGCATGGACTACAACAACACTGTCCACACTCCATTTAAGATCTTTTATCATAAGCCTATTATTGATGTAGCTTCTGTTGTAGTGAATCAACTTTGAACTAGCATAATCCGAAGCTTCCGGTCCGGACACAGAATAAAAAGAATTTCTAGCTATTGCGTCAAGAATTTTCAATTCCATTAAGGACATGGAGGCGAGGATTATCCCACCCTTTTTGAAGATAATGATTATTAATGGTGTTCATAATTAAAACATTACGGTTATAATTCATTTATGATGTTCCAATATGTATTATTGTGATGCCCACCCATGTTTTTTTCCTTCTTCTTCTAAATAGTCAACAGCAGATTATTTGCACTGTTTCTTTTCATTAATAGGCTCGGATAACAGGGGCACATGAATACCAGGAAAGACGCAGCGGCGTGGAGCGTACACCAGAGTTCAGTTGGTGGCTTCATTTTGTTGTTCTTCGTTGGAGCTGGAAGAATTCAGTTATTGGAGTGCAGGTTATCTTGTTCAGTTATTGCAACGAAAGAGGTAGGACTAAGGAGACAAAGACATTTATATGGAGATCAGGCCTGGGATTGGGCATGTTATGGACTACTGGGAATGTAGGGATATGTAGTTTTTAGTGTTTTAACTCTGATTGGCTGCTGTGATTTTCTCAGTAAAGAACGAAAAAGCATAATCGTCGCCTCTGTGTCCTTAAAATAATTGAAAATTCTTGACACAATAGCTAGAAAATGTTTTATCTCCTTGTATCTTGTGTTTAAGCCGAATCCCAGAGTGCAGCACAGACTGTTCCTGTCAGGACTTGTGTCAACAATCGTACTAATGTGGCACTTTAGACAGATCAAGCTGTCCTTCGCATACAACTTGCAAACAAATCTTAATCAAGGCCCACTGTTGAAAATACTTACCCCTTCAAAGATGAGAAGATCTTTTAGGCGTTTTGCATACAACATATGGCAGATATATTTTGCTGTCAACTTCATGTTATACTATTAAAACCTACTAGTAGAGTGGAAACTGCCCTGTTTTATTGAAAGAAGATGAGAGTAAACAGTCAATTTTATTGGAAAACCGACCAGTCCACGTTTGAATGCTAATGTTAATGTGAAATCAAGACCCATTACTTCCTCGCCACACCAGCTGTACATCCGGTTAGAAATACTGACTTACAGGTGATTTTGAAACCAAGTTCCCACCATATGTAAAACGAACGTTTCACATGGGACAAGTCTAAAATGAAACAGCAATTTTGAGACCTTGGCACATCTGTTTTGAAACACCGCAGGCACACTTAGTCCACTGGACAAGTGTGCAATCTCTATTTATTGTTCAAATACAAAGTCAGAAAATAAGTTAGGATGTGGGAGGAAACACTTGCCAAAACTGGCCACCCAACAAAAAACAAGTAAAACATAATGCCTCTGACCTCCAACATCTTGCTGGCACTGTATCATATCAAGGCCCTCACTGACATTCATCTTGATATATTCTTCAGGAGCAATGCACTTTTTGTTCATTCTCGCTAGAGAAAATCCATTCATGCTGTAAGTAGATGCATCCATTCACACAGAAGGGGGGGGGGGGGGGATTATGTGGCAGGTTTACTAAATCATGCAGCAAGAAAGAGAAAAAGTGTAGAAAGGAACAACAAATTAGGCACATTTCGCAACTAAAGGTAAATTATAATGTACATTATCACTTAGCTATTGGACACTAACATACACTGATAAAAAAAAAAAAAAGGGATCAAAATCTTGATAGATACGCAAGTCTTGAGACAAAGATATGCATATCCAGCAGATCCTACTCAAAACTTTATTCCAAAAGAATCTGCGATTTTGTCTTACATGGAAGCAGAGGAATACCGCCCTTAAAGAGAGATGAACGGTGTTTTCAATTAATCTAAAGACTTAGTGCTCTCTTCAAATAACTGTTTATTATTTTGGGTATAGAGAATGAATAAAGTGTACGAAAGCACAAAACAGTGAGGGTAGTTTTTTTTAATTCCTGCTGAATTATATTTGGGTTTTAGTTTCCTGTTACACACACGTCGTACTATCAACAGGGGATGCTTACACAATATGAATTAAACTGTCACCGATGTAAATGCTTGAATAAAGACATCAACTGTGGAAACGTGAACAATTTATTTCCTGTAACTGACAGCCAAATCACTGCACTCAATGTACACAGATTTAATTAATATTTGACCCGTTTGAGATATAATGAACATTCTTTGTCAATATCTGTGAATACAAAAAATTTCTAGCTTTGCGTTAAGAATTTTAGATTCTATTAAAGACACGGAGACGAGGATTATGCTTCTCAATCTTTACTACTTAAAAATCAGCAGCCAATAAAAAAAAAAACAGTAAACACAGAAACACTAAGTGAGGCTTTGAACCCCACCTCTCATAACCACCAATAGCAGTCCAACATAGTCTATACACTGGAGAGGCACCATCTGACTTCCTTTTTCTTTGTAGCCGAGCTATACCATTCAGTGCCCAAGTCCAGCAAACTCTCCTGGATGGATAGAAACATCAAACCAAAGACACATTCTAGCCAAAACGAAAAACAGATGATCCACCAAAACGTCATCCTTGTTTGGAATCAGATTCTGAAAGAAAAAACAATTATGAGACTCAGGTATATTACAACCGATAAGTTCAATGGTGGGTAAAATACTTCATAACAATGCAGAGTGTGCAATTAACATTTTTATTTATTGGGTGCGATAATCCTCGCCTCCGTGTACATAATAGAATCTAAAATTCTTAACGCAAAGCTAGAAAATTTTCTATTCTATGTCAGGACCGGAGGCCGATTATGCTGGTTCAAAGCTGATCCACCACCAAATCAAAAATATGCACCACAGGTTTATAATAAAACATTTTAAACATTGAGTCACTAGACCAGTCGGCAGCTCTAAGATTATCTTCTAACGTAGAACCCAAAAGAAAAGCTTTTGACGCCATGGCACCTCTTTTGAAATGAGCCATATATAAAGACATGTCAATGCCTGTTTCTGACATCACCCACCGAACCCAGCGGGCCAAAGTAGCAGCTGACACCGGTCTGAAAGGTTTTTGAATGGCTATCAGAAGAGGGCCAAGAGGATCCGCTCTAAAACTCACAGAGCATTCTTCATAGACCTTTAAATACGTAACCTCACAGAGATTCACATTATAAGGAAAGGCCGGATAATCCACAGAAGCAGACATGCATTTTGTACGTTTAGATATAAGAAACAAAACTCCAGAAGGGGGAAAACAGTCTTCCTGCTAGATCTAAAGCTTTCACATAGGAAACTCTGTGACATGATATTAAACAGAGCAACATGGTCAAGTTGGCCGATAATTGTTTCATAGATAACAAATGATTATCAGGCCAATTGTTCAAGAAAGATAATACAATATTCACATCCCACGATTGTGAATACTGTGGTTTGGGTGGATTCGCCACCCTAATACCTTTAAGCAATTTACATACTAAGGGGTGTTGACCAACAGGTTTATTATTTATACATGAGTGTCCTGTCGAAATAGCTTTTCTAAAGTTAAAGTTATTTACTGACCTGTAACACAATCCTGTTTCAGCACATTCAGACAGGAAGTTTATAATGTCTTCGACCTCGGATCCCACGGGATCCACTTCCCTTCGAAGGCACCAACCCACCCAATTTTTCCATGACAGAGAGTATCTTTTGTGGGTGGACGGAGCCCAAGCCTGTCGTATAAAAGAGGAAGCTGAAGGCGAAAGGTCTTGCACTTGAGCATGTCTCCCGATATCTTCCAAGCCATAATAGACAGATGCCCTGATATTAGAAGAGGATGAGCTGATCCAGAAGGAGCTGAGGAAAGATCAGGAGCTGCAGAGGGAGAGCAATCGAGAGTTCCATAAGGGATGGAAACCATGGCTGACTCCTCCTTAACATGTGATGAGAATCGCAGACACTGCTTGACGAAGCAAGAGCATCGCTACTAGTGGGATCATGGCAAACGGGGGAAACGCATAATTCATCTGAGTTGACCAATCCTGAAGAAAAGTGTCCGCTGCTAGAGCTAACGGGTCTGGTCTCCAGCTGAAAAATCTTGGAATCTGAAAATTGAGACGAGATGCAGACAAGTCCACCTGACACAGGCCCATCAAAGACCTGACCTTCTGAAACACAGAAGGAAAAAAAAAAGTTTCCAATCGCTGGAATCCTTCAAAAAATGGTAGTTCCAATCTGCCACTAGATTGTCTTTGCCTGGAACAAATTCCGCTATCACCATGATCTTCCGATCCAGGCAAAGATGCCAAAACTCGCTGGCACATTGTCCATTTTCAGGAGAATGCAACAATTGCTACTAGTGGGGAGAGAGATCTAATGGCAAACAAACTGCTAAGAGTTCCAGACAATTGATGTGAAGTCTAAGCTCCTCTGAGGACCAACGAACTCCTGTCGAAAAAGGACCGCATCTCGCTTCCCAGCCCCAACAACTTGCATCTGACTCTATCACAACCTCAGGAGATTTTCCAAAAATGGCTCTGCCGTTCCAGGCCTCCATGTGAGACAGCCACCAATGGAGTGCCTCAAGGGCTTCTAATGAGATGGGAACCAGATGATCTTACGAGAAACCTTGTTGCAGGAAGTGTATTTTTAATCTCTGCAAGGCCCTGTTATTGAGAGGCCCTGGGAAGACTGCTTGAATCGATGAAGCCAAAAGACCCACAATCCGTGCCAGGGACCTCAAAGATACCATCTGTTTCGATAATGTCATTCTTAATTCCCTCTTGATCGACTTCATTTTCTGAGAAGGAAGCTTTCACTGAATCCACCTGAAACCCCAAGAATTCTATTTGCTGAGACAGGATCCTGGAAGACTTCTTGTGATTGATTACAAATCCCAGTTCCTGGAGAAGAGAACCCACACCAATGCAAGTGAGTTAGTAACAGGGATTGATCTCGTGCCATGATTATCATGTCATCTAGATAGATTATCAGGTAAATGCCTCTCCGCAAAGGTGTTCACTGGTTTCAATAGTTTGGTGAACACCCAAGGAGCGGAAAACAGACCGAAGGGGAGCGTCAGATACTCATACCAACTGTTTCTCAATTGAAACTGAAGAAACCTTTGGTGAGAAAGAGCTATGGGAATCGATAAATAAGCATCCTTGAGATCAGGACGAACCATCCAGTCTCTGTCTTGAAGTAGATCTCGCAACAGATGGATGCCCTCCATCTTGAAATGGCGATAGACTACAAATGGATTGAAATTTCTGAGGTCAAGGGCTAACCTCTGACTGCCCCCATTCTTTTGCACCAAAAAGACGTTGCTGCAAAAACCCATCGGATGATGGGAAGTTAATGCAATAGCTTTCTTTGCCAGCAAGTCTCGAATTTCGCAATCTATAAAAGGATTTGTCTAGTTGGGAAAAGGACAGGAGGAGGGAGAGCCGGTTGCTGAAGAATGGCTGATAATTCTATGGCGTACCCTTGTACTGAATTCAGAACCCATACATCTGAAGAAATGGAGGCCCATTTTTTAATGAAATATTTTAGTCTGCCTCCTAAAGGGCTAGAAGGAAAATTAAGATTTATTACCTGTGGGGGTGTTATCAATGGCTCTGAAACCTCTGCCAGCCCCTCGATTGTTGCAGTTGCTGGATCCTCTGTATCTGGAGGGCTAGAATCCTGCTTGTGAAGGTTCTTGGGTATAAGCCCTGCGCCGTGAAAAATTTCCTCTTGCAGGACCTTGCTGGAAGCCTCGGCCGGTCGAGCGCCTCAAAAAGGGGGTTGAACATTCTTTTGAGAGAGGACTGAGATTGGTGCACAGACGTGAAGGTGTTTACAAATTTCGCAATGTCTTTCACAAATTTGTCTCCAAATAATTGCCCATCAGCTAGGGGACCTGCTTCAGCAGAGGCCAGATCTACCAATTGCGGATCAATGCGTAATAAGACTGACTACCTTCGCTCTGATGCCAAAGCACAATTCGCATTCCCAAAAAAACAAATGGCACGTTGAGTCCACCCAGCCAAAACCTCTGGATGAATAGCAGCAGCGGTCTTCTGAGCCTGGAGAGCCAATTCCAGGATTTTTGCAAGCGGTCCTGAAACATCTAGAAGCTTGTCCTGACAAGCCTTTAGGGCCCTGTCTATTCCTTTTTTCAAGTCTTTATTGTATTTCTTGAGAAAAGTCATCATAGTATTATTGATTTCACGGGTGACTTTCCGAATATGCAACTGCATATAGTCTGACACCGCAGGGGCTGGAGCCCAATCAGAAGATCTGGGATGAATATTATCAGAAGGTTCGAAAGTAAAAAGGGGAAGGAGTAAAAGAAGAGGAAAGTTTACGCTTCTTATTCTGTTTCTTCGTTTGGAAAGACTGATGCAAAGAAGATGAATCAGAGCCAGAATCCGCAGGAGGCAAAGATATAGGAGTAGGAGGGTCTGTAGCGTTAGCGTAGGTATGTTCAGAAGTAGAAGGTAGTGAAATATTGGCCAGCTTGCTCTTGTGAGGCCAAAGTTGTTCTGAAGAAGGGACAGACCGAGATGAGGTATCTCCAGCAGGAAGAGACGGTGCAGACAGACCAGCTAAGTCATCAGGTCTTTTAGACAAAAGGTTCTAATGCAGAGGTAATCACTTTATCTAAGGATTTTTGTACTGAAGAATCAATAACCTGTTCAAAAGAGGGATCGAAATAGTAATCTTCATCCTCGTATGGTCATACATCTCTAGGCCTTGCTCATAATCAGACATGGTAAAGTCACAACTTGAATCTTCCAAGAGAGTTTAAATAACTCTATCGCAGTGTCTGCAAACAGTCTTTAATTATTACAACCCCAGTCAACTTTGGTCAAGGGCATCGGGAAAAATGTACAAGAATCTGCACAAGAAGGTGAAATCACCAAATTATTGCCACAAGGCGATCCAGGGTTCAGGATTGTCGTTATAATGAAATAGGCTCAATTAGATTCAATGCCCCCGTTCTTGCAGCCTGGGGCCGGCGTCCGTCATCGTATGAGGAGGGAAGCTGACAAAAAAAACTTCACCTCCCCTCCCTTAGGATGTGCGCGCGTGTGTAGCCCAATTGGGCTAC
Source organism: Pleurodeles waltl (assembly GCF_031143425.1). Classification (NCBI taxonomy): domain Eukaryota; kingdom Metazoa; phylum Chordata; class Amphibia; order Caudata; family Salamandridae; genus Pleurodeles; species Pleurodeles waltl. The sequence goes on from NC_090451.1 coordinate 652,674,007, forward strand.
CACGCGCATTTCATTGTGTGCTTCGTGAACGTGTCTGACTCAGCAGTCGCGGACAAACAAAATGCTCAGAAGCACCTCTAGAAGGCGCGGAACCGCCGCCGAAGCAGCGCTGACAAATTTGATTTTCCTGTCGGCAGAAAGGACGCTCCCCGACAGGAAAATCTCAGCATAAATTTTAAAAGTGAATACTGCGGGCGCAACACGCACCCTGGTGTGCGACAGGGGAGTGCGTTAACACTACCAAATACCAAGGTGAGGGTACACAAAAAATCGATATTACAGTAAAAATACTGTGAAATGGGGCGGCACTTATCTGACTGCAGAGCAGCAAAGAAAGAGGAGGTCAGATGGTGCCTCCCCAGTTTATAGACTATGCTGGACTGCTATTGGTAGTTATCAAAGGCGGGGTTCAAAGCCTCACTTAGTGTTTTCTGTGTTTACTGTTTTTTTTTTTATTGGCTGCTGTTTTTTGAGTTGTAAAGATTGAGAAGCATAATCGGAGCCTCTGGTACTGACATTGAATTGTGCAACAGATACTGGATATGATGTCATGTGCAGCATGGTCACTTATACGTGGGGAAATAAAAGCAGAGGATTCATTTATCAAGTACTCGTATTTAACAGCAATTGCTGCAATATGTGTGGAAGATGTAGTTCACTGTCAGAATTCCAACCAGGTTGCTCCAGGGCTTCATCTTCTGTGGCAGATACCATGGTTAGGTGCGTTCAAAGTTATTTATTTCATTTTTTAACACACTGACAATGTTTTGTCAAGTTCCTGACATTCACCCTTCGCAAACCTTGCATTTCTTTCTTGATTTACCATCGCATTTTCCCATGCCACGTTTTTCTACGAGTGGCAACATATTTTTCAGCACATGGTGAAGATTGTCACATTGGTCAAATGCAGCCAAGCTCAAAATTGTATTCAGAATTTTTAAGTTTACATTTCGTAGAGGATTTCCACTCATATTGCCACATTGCAGAAGAACACCAACCTTTTCTGCAAAGTATCTCCTAGAGAGTATCATTTTGTTGATATTAAGTATGGATCCACATGATAAATGCTAACAAATGCAAATATTCATGCAGGTGTGAAAGTGAAAAACTGTGCAAAGTTTTCTAATAAGCTTAGCGAATGGTTTAACTCTGAGCTCAGAAAAAAATAGCACCTCTAGCAAATATTCTACAAGTATTTACTATTGAATGCCACTTTAGTGTGTTCCATTTGGAAGCACTCTGCGATCGGTCTTATATTTCAGAGCAAGGCACATATACGTGGAGATGTAAGAAATTAATTTATGTAGCAATACAAGAACGCCTATTCTTGCTGAGCTGCGATGCTTTCACTTCCAGGTTGGATAGGAAAACCTGTTTTATTGCTGCGCGTCAAACACAGCCTCAACTAACTCGATTCCTCCGTCTACAGGAAGCTAGCATACATATCTAAAATAAAGAGCAGGAGGATGTTGTGCCTACATTCTACTGTATCCGGGCTAAGTGGGTCTTAAAGAGCCATTCAGAGATGTTTGTCATGATAAATTGCAAATAAAAAATAATAATAATAATAAATAGAAGAAGTTCAAGTTGACAAACCTAGCATCTGTTCTATATATCAATGGATTGCAGCAGGTATTCAGAATCCACAGCTGGAATGACCACAGTTTCTGAAGATTTTGCACTTGTCTCAACAAGTGAAGTCTTGACTGATGCTCCAAGATTACACGTCACTAACAAATGCTGAAAGAGACACTACTTAGCTGCACAGTCTGCCTCTGCATAGCAAGTGTGAGTAATTATTTTCTGTTGGGACAAGCGTCAGACCTCCCAGTGCCTGGATGTCAACAGTGAAGTTAGCAGCAACAGCACAGACCTCTGGCCTTGCACAGCTTCCAGACTGCTTAGGAATCGGGGTCAATGGGTTAAATACTGCTGGAAAATAGAATGCAGCATTGTCTCTGTGAGAAGATACAAGAAGTTCACTGGCATAAAGTCAAGTATTATGACAGTTACTCTGCTCTCGTTTCTCGCGATCTGGATATGAATCTGTAAAGTAATAACACACCATCTTCTCAATTACTAAAGAAAGGAAGAGATTCATTTCTGAAGGTCTGTAATTACAATCACGGGGAGATCACTACGTACACTGGTGCTACGAATGGCCATGCCTCTGGTCTCCTTTCATTCAAAGACAGGTGGGCAGATTGGGTCAGCGCGGTAAAAAAAATGGCCCATTTCAGATTGAATGATACAGGCAACTTTTCTACACCTTGCACCTCATTTCAATGGCAGGGGTGAACTGTGCCACTACCTATCTACAGTTATGAATATCAAAACCAATAACGACATCAAAAGAAATGCTAAAAACAAAACATCTCAACCCAGCATTTTCAAACATCTTGCAGAAACATCACTCTAAGTGACTGGCCAGCACTTTTAATAACTTGGGTGTAATGGGTAAGTCTCAGGAAGGATTCTGGGACAGGAGCAGAAGCATTTCTAGTGGGCAGCTCTGATAAGCCAAAATCTACACATTTGTCTCCAGGCTAGTGCAGTTAGATCACTCAGAAGCCTTTGATACAGTTGATCATGCCATGATACCTCTAAGAAGGGTCAGATAGGTGGACCAGTTGTTATTGTGGTTTGACTATTGCTCTTCAAATCCTATTACCCTGATGCCTGACCGTTATCTGTTCAGACCTGGTCGGCCAAGAAGTCCTCAAATAAAAACAGTAATAGACCAGAAATCCTGCTGACTGGGAATGAACCCTCAGTATGGTCTGAAAGACTCTGGCCTGACACCTTTAGAGGTCCTCCAGTACCTGCCACTACAGCAAAATAGCTGGGTTCTGATATTCAGATCCACCTGCTTTCTACCATTACAATGTAAAAAAAAAAAAAAAAAAAAAAAAAAAAGAGAAGAGGCTCCTACCTTTTATACCCAGAAAGAGGCGTGGCCCATTTGATGATTAAATTGTGGCTCGCCTAAATTATAGCAATGTCGTATTTACATCTAGGCCACCTCGAGCTCAATTAGAGTAAACTCAAGAGCTTACAAGCGATTTCACTCATTTTTGCTCTTCTGAAATTTGGCAAAGTGTCCAAGGCACTGAGGTCCTTGCAATGGCTTTCTATGTGACAATGGATCGAAATTAAGGTGCTGCGCCTTGTACTGAATAACTGTTCAAATTGCTTTACTGATGTAGTTAATTAAAACCATGTAACACAAGATTAAGCCAGGACCCTGTTTAGCTTGACAGTAGTTGAAACACAGTGACATACACTGTGTAAGACATAATAGCTTTAACATTACAGTTCTTGTCAACAAGCGAACAACAAACATTTTCTTTCAGTGGCTAACATAAAATCAAAAACACATTTAAAGGTGTATAACACACCCAGTAAAACAAAGTTTAACTGTTATGGCACACGCACAAAGATGGAGAAAGTAATAAATACTTCCTCCGACTTTCAACCCCCCCCCCCCGACCCCCCCCCCCCAAAAAAAACTTTTTGTTTTTTTAAAAACACAAGGGCGGAAACATATGACGTGGTCAATCGATTCTCTAGCATAACCACAACAGAATCGGTGGCTTACCCCACAATTCTTTTTTATCAAAGGATAAAGGGCTAGATGTACGAAGTATTTCCGAGACTGGAAACGGCCCATTCCCAGAACTGAGCCATTTGCGGCTGCAAAAATGCCTTTTGGGACGTAGGAAGCCAAAACTGAGCCTGTAACTTGTTACCGAATTGCAATTTGAGTTTTGTGGTTTGGTATTTGGCAAGGCTGTTTTATTTTAGGGCATCCCTTCCTAATACTGAATTGGAAAGGTATGTACAAATGTTTTCTGACAGAAATATGGTCGCTAGACATTTGCAATTTACCACCAATTGAAAGTTGGTGGTAACCCATTTGGAAATAGGAAAGTGTTCCAACACCGCCACCTCCTCCCCCAAGAGACCCCTTCCCCTTTGAGAATGGTTAGAAAATATTTAGTAAGAGCAGGTAGTGGTCCCACAGACCACTGTCCAGTCTTTAAAATTGAAATTTCAAAGTTTCATTTAATTCTATTTAAGTGCATTCCATTTTCAATTAAGAAAATCGTGCTACGTAAAAAAATATATATATCTCCACAACGACTGTCCCCGTTTGGTGTGTTTCAGCGCACTTTCTTCAGCAGCGGTGCAGGTGAACGGTAGGAAACCCCGTAATAAATCAACATAACATTCCTTAGATTTCTTCATGGACCACCTCACTCCGAGATCTCATATTTCAAAAATTCATTTATTTAGGCTCCATTCAATTCGTCATCAGCACAAAAACCGCCCGCGGGCGAATTGAATGGAGCCTAAATAAATGAATTTTTTAAATACGAGATCTCGGAGTGCGGTGGTTCCTGAAAAAATCTAAGGAATGTTATGTTGATATAGATATATATTTATTGAAAAGCAATCACAGACATGGTGATCTGATGACCCCAGCAGGCCACCATCCCTGTGATCGTACAGAAAAGTAATGGGTCAAAAATTGCAATCTACCTTAATATTATTCATAGCTAACGAAACTCAAGAGTTTAATTACATTAGGAATAGCAATTTCCTAATTGTGCGCCCTTAAATAAATAGATAAAAAATAAATAAAAACTAGGTAATTAGGTAATTGCTGTTCCTATTTTTCATACATCTAGTCAAAATTCAGTAAACATCAAAGAGGCCAAATCGCAATCTAAGGTTAAACATTTCCAGGAGATTTAATTAACCAGACACTGTGAGAACTGGCAACAAGAAAACAATCCCGACACCAAGCTGCTATGTCGCTTGCCTGCCAACTGCTTGGCTTTCATAAAACAAAAAAAAATAATAATAATCTTGAGCTGCAGTGAGAAAGAAAACTTACGAGGTCACACAGATTATTCAGGGCCCCGTCGGGCATCACATCATGCTTTATTAACTTGACCGTGTACAAATATCACCCCTACCCTCCTTCAGCGCTCCTTTTAACATATCTACTTTGGTCTTCCTAAACCTAAACCTGAAACAAAACGTAACAAATCTGCATTCTTTATCACTGCGTGCTTAAACCACAGAGAATTGAAGGCTCATTTGGATAGTAGTGTGGGAACTCGAACCCCAATAATTCACTGAACCCCAATATTGAAACACCTCAAAATTTTTCCTTCGACAATTCGGCTCCAACACCCATGATTTTGCGTGGGGTGTCACCAACCTACACAGAATTAAACCAACAATTTAGCAGAGTAAAATCAAAATAATACTCGGACAATTCAATAATCTAGTTCTGTAACAAAATAATGCTAAATGTTTTATTACAAAAAATAAAAATCACAATATAAATGATACAGTGAACTGTAATAAATGCCACGAAGGCTCAAACACAAAGTACAAAATCAGATGTCTCTTAAACCCAATTAAACAGGTTAAAAGGATAAAATATAAGTGTCAGGGTCATGAAGAGAACCGACAGCATCCTAATTGAGAAGGAAAAGTCTCAAGTAAATACGACAGTGTCTCAAGAGGTAACTGAGAGGTCACCCCCAAACATACAATACATGGGTGGGGGGGTTTAAATGCACATTTTAGCATAAACAATTAGCAAAACTACAGATTTGGCTTGACAGGACCATCGTTAGCTCACAGGGGACAAATCAAAAGCAAGATAATAATTCTAATTCTCAATAGCACTAACAGATTCCTAAGGAAGAAAAGTTCTTCCATTAGCTTTCTCAGCAACAGCAGTCTGGAGATGTAAAATAAAAGAAGAAACATTCAAAGCAAAGGCTCATACATTAGTGTGTTTACAGTCTTCCAGCGGACCTTCCCGCGGAAGTGTCCTTCAGAATGTTACATCGGGAACACGATGGAAAGCTTCATTCACAATACATGCTCAGGAAAATTACTAACTACGTCATAATACACTGCTTCGCAACTGTGGACAGCGATGAAAGTACATCCATTTTAATAAAATGGTGTTTATCACAAAAATGTTTCTCAAATTGTGTTTCTCACAAAAAATAACTACATTGCATTATTAAGCATACTCCTAATCATTAAAATATATAAAAACTTCAGCTGTAGCTTCATTAATTCGCTGGTTATGACTGTATTCATCATAGATATCATTAACTCACACAAAGTATTTATCACCCAAAAATGCAAAAATTGCACATCATAAAAAGCTTTCATAGTAGTTGGCGGCAGGCTATACAGATGTATAAGTGGTTGAAGTAAATTAAATCTAGCTAGCTAGTACATGCTCTCTGGAGTACTTCTAAACCACATTCTAATTCAGGAAAGAATTTTGCTTGTTATGTTTACTGTACGGACCCAAAGTTTCTCTCTGTCATCATCATTCATTGTTTTCCTACACATTCTTAAATCTGGCTTTCTGCGACTAGTGAAAATTAAGCATTTTAAGAAAGATCACAGTGAAGATAAAGGTTTAGAGTTCTTGGTCCACAATGCCTTTTCTTTCCGTCCTAGACATATATATGTACAAAAATAAACCTTAAATACAAGCACTGTGCAGGGCAACAGACAGGAATGATTACAGACAGCCTGCAACCAGCTAGAACAGTATGTTACCACCAAGTTCTCTCCATCAATGGATTTACCCTCTCCACACCTACTTCCCTAGGAGATGGGACCCTTTGCACACAAAGTTTTGATGTGAAGATCCAACAGTCCGAAAGGTGTGGATTATGTACTACGGTCATTTAAATGAAATTTGTTTCAAGAGCTTTTCCAATCAAACGGACGACTGGTGTGCGAAGATTAACAGTGATTCAATAGTCAAAACTGCGTGATCAAGAATAGATGCAAGAAGACATATGCCTCAAAGGAACTGGGGGAAACGCACTAAATGTTGAAAGAGTTGATTTTGTTCCAGAGGTTTCATAAGGAATCTATAGCTTGCTATTTAGATGGGTGGTAGGAGGCACTCGCAGTGTTGCCTTGAGTGTAGGGCAAATCAATGGCGTCGTGTATTTTGACAGCAGATAACTGAATCACGATAAATACAACCGTTTAGAGAAACTTTTCTGGTCCTCGTTTGACAAAAAAATGTGCTTGTTACCAACACAATTTGAGATTCATTTGTCAGCATTTCTGCATTTATTATAGCTTATTCATCTGACGTGCTGATCATCGAGAATACTGATTTCTTTAATTTAACAAAGGAGACAATGTCTCCATCTCTTAGCATTGTTGGGCCTTGCGGGTCTGGAGCCATTTAGAAAGTCATCCTTGTTCTTCTAAAAAACATACTAAGGCTATACAAATGAAAGTGACATAACCTAATCAGTTGAGATTGGGAAGAGAGTGAGAAAAAGAGCTGGGGAGGATGCTGAGTGAAGTGAAAGACTACAAGGCATGTAAGAGAGAATAAGAAAGCGGAAATACGGAGAGGGAAGGAAAATATCATATTCCAGTGCATGACTGGTAAAAGCATAACATGATTCTTTTATTTGTCAATTTAAAAAAAGAAAAAATTATAGTGGAGACTTAAAATGTGACTAAAAACATGATGTTAAAAGGAGATTGCCCACTCAGTGTTCTTGCATGTAATACACAGCTAACATTTGTCCAGATTCACACAATTCTCTTCTTTAGCCAATACGACACATCTCCCACTTCCCCACAGACCTTGTTAAGATAAAAAGATTAACAGTCCACTCAGTCTAAATCAGTTACTATTCTGGACATAGCATATTCAGAAGGACTGCAATGCCAACTACAATGTTTAGGTTAGCAAAGGCTTAATACTTCTATTCAATTTAACAGTTTAATATCACTGATTTATCAACAAAATGCTCTCCGGTGTAACGTAAGCATCCTTGCTTCTGATGAATTAGACAAGACAACTCCTTAAGTACTGTGAATGATCCTGTTTGGTACCAGAAGAGTCACAACCAAACAGACAAGGGCTGCATCAACAGCCCTCCTCACATTCAAAGTGACATCTCTTGTGAAACAGTCACATGCTACCAGGTTCAGCATATGTGCCAATACACAACAGGATGATGTTAGAAACATTAACATTATTAAAACCTTAAAAGTAGGGGTGGGCAAAAAATTCTGCTCTGCCAGCGGAGTTTGTGGCGTTTTGCCCACTTTGCATTCCGTTTGGAGAACAGAGTTTCGACAAAACTCCAACTGCTGCGGGTCAGAGTTTTTTCAAGCATGCAGCTCGCCAATGTTAAGTTGCATCCACTAGCAAGATTTTCGGCAAGATTTCTCAAAATGGGCAGTTGCGACCGTTCGTGGTGAGAAGCTGCTGCTCGAGCAGAAAATCTACTCAAGAGGCATAAAGAGGCTGTGCCCATTGGCACGCCGCGTGGAGCCATTTGTGCTGATTTTACAGCGCCAATCAAGGTCCTGGCACTAAAAATCAGCGTGAGCAGCGCAGTGTGCCCGCATTCCACACGCGAAACTCCACGAGTTCTGCCCCCCTTACTTAAACCTTTATCATTTCAGCTCTATAAAGCCTATATATTATGCCGCAAACATTGCCAGACATGTTCTAAGATACACCTTTTGAACCTGTCACTACAACCTTTTAACTCCTTCCAAACTGGACACATTTAAAGAAAATGAAAATAAGATCCTTTTCTCCGTGTTTTTTAACATGTGCTCTTCTAAAGAATAAAGAGTATACCGTTGCCAATCATTCATTTGTATAGAAATATATCGAAAGCTATGAGTTGTCCGCGAACAAAATAGTAGTGCAGCACATATGTGAAAATAGACTGCCTCCGTTGCTCTTCAAATAGGCAATTAAGGTGGCAAACAAATATTGCAAGTTGCATTTCATGGCTTCCCGCCAAATGCAGTGATCACTTAAAATGAAATCCATGGACTTAGAGTTCTCCAAATGTGATGTACAAAAATTAAGTAAAAACATTAGGCAACATATACCACTGCCAAAAGGCTCTCATTTGAGCAACTACTTATTTCCCTGCATCTCTATCTCCAAGTGAATTTCTCATTCCCGTTTCCACCCAGGGCCGCACTGTTAATGTCCTGCAATCCTTAGGCGTTCCCTTAATTCTTTTGGACCTCTGTAGTGACCCGAACACATTTTCCTGCTTTGATCAGCCCCTTATACCTGCCTGTCCCTTCCCTGCATTAACAACCCTGGTATTCCCCTCTCTCTCCGTCATTCTCTACCCATACCCTTCACTACCACACCCTTTGCTTGCATCCCTCTATCTGCATCCCTCTATAGTCTTCTTCCCTCCCTTGTATTCTTCCCTGGAGCAGGGTCCAATAACCGTTCCAGTACCCATGCCTTCCTGCCCCTCTTGTTCCGTTTTGCAGCCCTTCTTGTACCGACTCTTACCTGTCAATATCGCCTACACCCCGGGCAGCCGCCTGTCAAGACCTCCCTCTGGTGTTTTCTCACCTGTATTGTTGCTCGGACCCTTGAATTCCTTGCCGAATTCTCTCGAAGCCCGGTAACGCCCCTCTCCGTTTTCCCACCTGGTCATTGGTGAAATTCATATCAAAGAAACAGAAAGAGGACACAAGGAGCAACTCCGTAAAGAAAGTAACGAAATCGAGCGGCCATTTCGGAAGGGAGCATTGACAGATAATATTTGACAAGATAGGGAAAAGGAAAATAAGTTGCTTCTTAGACCGTAAACAATGTTGTATCGCTACTACAGCTCTGTTTTAACTTTTATTGCAATCATAGTTTAATGAAGAAAAATGTACATCACTCAGCTAACATATTATTTGATTTCTTTGGATAAAACTGGTAGTTCAATTAGTATTCCTTATTGAACTCATTGTTTCAATTTTGAAAGGTACATTGATTAAAAAAAAAAAATCCTTCAATTATATGGAACGCTGTGGAATATATTGCATCGTCAACAACAGTCCTTCCTCTGTGTTTAATAGAGCTCCCGATGATGCCTCAATAACCGTTTTACAAGTCGGAATGCGTTACGTTTATGTACGACATCCCGCCTTACCTTCTAACAATTTCCAAACTATATCTGACCCGCCTACAGCCTTGGGCACTCGGCTCATCTGTTTTTTCGGAATCAGGCTGCGACGAAAGTCGGTAAACAATAAATAAAAAAACACAGAATGTGGCAGTACTACGCCGCATCCGATTCCGTCACACCACAGCGATAAGAAATATAGTTATGACAATGCCAGCCTGTCATTTTGTGCGGTCAAGCCGTCTCGAGGAGGTCAGTCGTGACGTCAGAGGACGTACCGTTTCGTCCAACGTGCGCACGGTCGCCCCACCCCCGAGAACGACGTCAGGAAGGTGACGTCAGTTTACCTCTGCGCGGCCGCTGCCCAGGTGCTGAAATGGCGCATTGGCCTTTTCGGTCCCGTGTATAATGCGGTTACTCGCCCGTTTGCCCTTTAGAATAGGGCAATCAGACGTCCCAGCTTTCAGAGAACTGTCCCGACACTTTCCTTAATTTTGAATAGGTTTCCCGGTCTTTGGGACAAATGTCAACTCATCAGGGAAAGGAGAATTGAAAGGAATGCTCGGCTCCCCCATAGACTGAAATAGCTGATGTAATTTATCTTTTTTGTTTCATGGCAGACCAGGAGGAGGTCAGCTGCTCGCCCTCAGCAGAGGGGAGACAGAGTGGTAGGAGGGCCGGGTGTTCAAGGTAGAGGTCCTGCCATAGGTAATGTTATGTAAATATACCCATGTAAACGTGTGCCTTTTATATGTAGGCACACGTTTACAAGGGTATGGGCCAGATTTATACCCTGGTCATTGTCAGCCGTTAGTCCCACTTCTATTTCTGGCCTGGTCTTTGCTTCTCAAAATTTGGTCATCCTATCTAGAAGTAAGCCCTTTAGATGAGATAAAACAAAAAACTGCTGTCACTCCCAGGTTGATAATAAACAGTAAGCATACATGCTAACAGACCCGATTGATGCATGAGACTCCAGATTTTTTTTAAAGCCCCAAATGGTTTTATTTTAGATGTCACCCGCTTAAAGTCCCCCCTCTTCATTGTAAATCGGGGGGTGGGTGTAATTCCCCTACTTATTTTTATTTTTCAAAATCGCCTCTCACCAGGTTCAAAGTGTTGGAATGTGGTGAAACTGGAAGAAGCTTGAGTGATTAAATGACCTAGAGCCCATATGTAACCAGCTTACAGCTCTGTCAAGTTTAGAAAACTCTCAGGGGCGAGAACTCATGAGCACATTTGATTATATCATTAAATAACAATAGTGATTGCACACCAACTTTAGTTGGAATTACATCATTCAACGTACAGTGATAAAACAATCAAAACAAACATTAAATCACTAGTATAAACCCAAAGCCTCTCTAAGGTAGGTGAATGGATGATAAAAGTTGCAAAGCTGGACTCTGATTTGTCCAAAAGGGCTCCTCCCACCAAATGAGGGAGAATGTAGGAGAGCTCCCCCATAGGTGGTACTTCTTGAAGCTTTTTGTTGTTTCAGGAGCAGCGCTACACATAAGAGAACTTGAAACAAATGCATTTGGAGATCAGGTTCTAACCCGTCCCAGCAGTGTGACTTTTAGCCCCTGTAGTGACGAGGACACAGAGTGAGGTAGGTAGATTAATTCATGAATGGAGTGCCAGCTCAACTGAAAGAAACAGTGGGTCCCACAGACAGAAAGTTCACGGCGTTCTATGACAGTGCAGGGGGAATTGTGGAAAAGGAAAAAGGGCTGGGGACGGAAAAGTAGTAGGGGAAAACATGCCACTGACAATAAAAGATAAAAGTCAATACAGCATACTACATTTCTGCCCTCTTATCAAGGAATTAATTCAATACTTACGGCCTCATGACTTCGGCGGTCCTTTCACAGGACCGCCAAAGCCACTGCAGGTAAAAGGCCGCCAGTACTCGAGGTCTTTTGCCCGCCATTTTAGGAGTGTTCTGCTAGGCCAGCAGGCGAAAACAGCGTTTTGCCCCCTGGCCCAGCTAAACATTCACCACAACATTGACGCCAGCTTGTAATTGAGCCGACGGCAATGTTGTGGTGCGTCTGGTGTGACAGCACCCGTTGCGCATTTCACTGCCCGTAATTTGGGCAGTGAAATGTGCAATGGTGCTGTGCATGAGGGTCCCTGCACTGCCCATGCCAAGTGTTAACCACCATGGAAAGGCTGGCGGATCGGGACTCGTAATCCCCAGGGCAATGCTGCTTGCAGCGCTGCCCTGGTGGATAACAACCGCCAGGCTGCAGGGTAGCTGCAGCCTGGCCGTGTTGGCGGTTGGACCGTGGCGGCTCCACCACAGTCATAATGGGTCCGTCGGACCGCCCTGTCTGCAGCGGTCTGCCCGCCATTGCGAGGCTGGCAGACTTAAGACCGCCAGCCTCGTAATGAGGCCCATAATGTTTGAGTCATAAAGGTAGTGCAACATTTCTCTTGAAGCAAACTCCACTCTTGAGAATATTTTCTTTGCTCTGTGAAGCTGCGCTTGTGGAACTCCCAGCACCATTTATTGTAGCCTTTGCATTGTCACCCACAATGCAATACCTTATACAAGAATCTTGACAGCATCAACGGAAGTAAATCTACTTTAATTAATGTCTGCATCCTGGTCTTTTGAGGACCACCAGTACATCATTGTATGTTTCTTTTGTGTTCCTGTCATACCCACATAGTATCAAAAGCCAAAGTTATCAAACACCCTGTCAATGAAGTGGGTGTGACAATGGCATCACCAGGCAGAATGGCTTATTTTTCTATCAGAAGTTTCTCTTTCTTTTCTATAACAGATGAACATTTACGTCCAATACCCTTTCATAAGGCCCTCATCTCACAATATATTATTTTATTTGTGTGAGTCTGAACTACGTCACTCTCAACGGCTTACAACCCCTCTTTTTTTTATAACAGCCCATTCAACTCATTACAGTCTGGCAAGCAGGCTACTGTCAGGTCATCTTCATCATCTAAATCACCGCCATCCTGCTCTTTATGTTATATGTAGTCAGCTGAGACATTCATTCCAACACAACAAGTAAACACTACATCAGTTGCCTGTGGTAGCTTTTAAACTTAAAGAAGATCTTCACCCTCTATATTGGGGCAAGCTTATTCTTAGGGTCTCACATTGATTTAACCGTGTGTTGTGGTGGGCTAAGACACTCAGGGCCAGATGTAACATTATTAGATATATCGATTATTTAATTACGATTCTCTGCAAATCGCAATGAGGTATTCACTATTCCTAATGTATGAAAGTCATAGAGTTTCTTCCGCATTTCCTAATGGGTCGCAAATCAATCTATCTAATTGAAATTAATAAGTAAGGTCGCAATTTGCGACTATTTAGGAAACACAAAAAATCACAGGGGTGGTGACCTGCTGGGGTCAGCAGACCGCCATGTCTGTGATTGCTCTCAAATAAAACAATCTTTTTTTTTTCAGCCCTTTTTCCTTAAAGGAAAACAGGATGTGTTTAAAAACGAAAAGTTTTCTCTTAAATTTTTTATGAGTAGGCAGTGGTCATTGGGACCACTGCCTTCTATTAAAAATGTTTTTCACGAACATTCACAAAGGTGAAGGGGTTCCTTGGGGACCACTTCCCATTTGTGAATGGGTTACCGCCTACTTGAAGTAGGTGGTAAAATGCAAATGTTTTGCAACTGCATTTTGGTCACAAAAAAGTCTTGCATACCATTATGATTTGGTATTAGGAAGTGATGCCCTGAACATGCCCCTTTCTAATACCGAATCTGTATGCATGCAGAATTCCAAATTGTGATTCAGTAACGTTACTGAATCTCATTTTAGAATGCATACATACCAAAATACATTTTACCGGCCAAAGGGCCCAATTCTGCAAATCGGGATGTTTGCGACCGGTAAATTGCATGGTACCTCTGGCCCTTAAAGGAGAGTTTTGTCACAGAGAGACAGGATTGAGTAAATACAAATCTTAAGGGGTACCCCCAGATATATCTTTAATATGGAACCTGCTGAGACAATTAAAAAGGCAGTGCTCTTGGGAATGTAATGATCCCAGTATACCAATATGGTCAACTTGTTTCAGCCCAAAGTAGTGCCACAAAAGGTCTGTGGGCCTTCCTCCAGACCAGTGAAATCTCTGCATTCTTTGGGGTTGAGTCTTAGCTCCAAGCATCCAAATATTGGAGTGAAAACACCTAAAATGAAGGTAATCATGCAAGCTTAGTAAAGTCCTGTGAAGTAACTATGCAGACCTGTAAAAGAGAGATGTGAAAACATAGTGATGAAAGCACTTGTATTATGACAACACAAAGGCAAATTAATCAAAGCTGAGTTGGCTCTGATAAGGGATAGTGAAAGCACAGATGCATGGATTGATGCTCGGACAATGTACAGACACTGCATTTGTAAAACGCTAGTGTGTGTGCAAGTTGAAACTACATTTGGGAACATAATATTTACAGGGGTGTCGGGGTGGGCCCTTCCGTGTAGTCAAACCTTGTAAATGTGTACAATGAATAACAGGTACTTTGTTCATATTGAGTATAGTGCTCGTATATTCCTTTGAGTTAAAGAGCTCAGCTTTCAAAGTCACTATTGGAGAGGGAAAGAAACATACTTTGTAAAGGATGGAGCAATGTGGTCCCTCCATCCATTGCACCACAGGACCCATACATCAATAGATGCAGGTGATGGAGTACAAAGTTTTTATCGGCTATCTGTCAGCATTTGGGCTTCCATCTGGCGTGAGTGTGTGCAGCCTATATATCTTAATCCACAGTGGCACGTAATCATGTAATTGAGCTCTTGAGAATTACAACTGGTGTGTGTGTTCAATGTCCATGGGGTATGTAAATGGAATTCAGTCGACTTAGTTGGTTTTGTAAGGCGACAGACACTGCAAACCTCTGGAGTAATGGCCCAGAACTGATGGTAAACCAAACAGTCATTATAAGTGTTGTTTTTAGCTAAGGGATTTGTGTGTACCAAATTTTCTCATACATTGAAGCAACTCTTAAATGAGATCATAGGTTTTTCGAATTCTAAAGTGTTTGAATTCATATTCAAACACTTTGAATCAATTGTTTCAATTTTTGTTGATTATTTTCTTCACATATACATTGGATACACAGACACATTAGAAACATAGCTGATGTGTCACAACTATTGCTGTGTTTGGTTGTAGTCTGGAGTGGTCTTCGGAAATGGCATCCCCGTGATTATTTTTGGCTCTTTTATTTTGTTCTCTTAATCTCTTAATCAGTGGGCCTCTGCTTTTGCTGTGAGGTGGTCGGCCTGTATCTCAAAATCATGGGTGACTATAAAACTTCCCAAATGGGACGTGTGACATTGTGTATTAATATTATTCATTGTTGTTTCTTTAATGTATTTTCTCTTGTGTTCCCTGTTTCATTATTTATTGTATGTATATTGGTATGTTCCTTCCCCCTACTCTCCTACTGTTCCAGTAGGTCGGAATGTACTGAGTATTCCAGAATTCCTGTTGGGCTTGGGACATTGGAGACTGCTGTTGTGGATGGAGTTTCCTTTCCTGGATTAAAGCTGAAATAAATATAATATCTACATCTATCCAAATTATCTGGACTCCCTTCTCTTGTGATTTGGAAGTACATCACTACAGGACATTTCCCAGAGGATTCTACGATGGAAGCTGTGAAACAAAGTATGTTGTTGAGGTCCGTTGGTTTACAGTAAATGTCACTTATACATTTGCCATAACTTGCCAGAATCAATAGATCCAGGAAATGTAACACATCTGGTATGTTTTTTAGAATTAATCCATTCTAAGAAAAGGCTGTTCTAGAATTCCATCCAAATGAATAGAAAATTGTTGAAATACCTGTCCTAAATCTGAATGGGTTGATTTCGGCTAGGATTGTATTAGTTTCAAACTGTTACACAACCAAGAGGAGGCCAGACAGGGCGAAAGCAATCCAGCCGGACGTACCGTGGATCTGTAAGAATATGTCGCCATCAAACTCAGAGGGCCTTTGCAAAGATGGACTTGTCATCTTTCAGTTGCCTCTTGCTATATTTGGGTACTACATTGGTACTAACAAGGTGAATTATTTTTCCAGACTGAGTTACCATATGACAAAATAATGAAGTATACTGTCATGAAATGTGCCATGTTATGCAGCATGATTTGGCTTTTCTCTGCAATTGGGGACAGAGAAGAGGCAGCTGTGGAAAGAAGGGAAATTGGTTTTCCTACTGACATACATAGAATGGGAGTATTCTGTAGGAAGCCGAATGCAGGAATGAAGCTATCATTGGTAATAAAAAAAATGTGAGTATTCTGCCTAAGTCAGGAATGTTAGCATATATTTGTCTAAGAGTTCCACTACAAACTACTATCCTTCCTCCCGAAAGGTTCACAAATGACTCAATGTTCAAGGGTAGAGCACTGTGCCCTTGGTGACATGAAGGGACCTATTCATGAAGGTTAATATACGTTTGTTTATTTACTCATGTGTGTATTTACTCCTACACCTCACAAGTCTACACTTTTTGTTATTCACAATTTCTGAGTTTAGATTTACTCCTAAGTGTAGACTTGTATATCTCCACCCCCTCAGTTCAGGGGAGGTGGAGACATCTAAGACTAAATTTCTGAGTTTACTAGTACCTTTTTACACATAGGCGGAGAACTATGGGGAAATAGTTTGTTAATTTTGCTAAAACATCTTAAAAATATTTTATTGGAAAATATAAATTGAGAATGACGTAAAAAAATTATTTAAGCGTACAAATAATAAAATACAACGTTTCAGCACATTCACTGTTCACAATAAATGGCTATAAAAAAATAGAAAAAGTATATTTATTTTTTAAAATATTAATTTTAAAAAAAGCAACATTCTAAATAACATTTTATTTTAAATTAATATTTAGAAATGTAAATACAAGTTATATGTATAATAATGCAACTTTTTTTTTCAGTAACAGTTTGTCAATATAGATTGTTTTTCTAAAATAAGTTAACTTTTACATTTCAACATTAAGAAATCTATAATTATGGACATACTTTTAGCACAAAAATTATATAAATATTTAATTTACAAGACAAAATAATTTAGTTATTTTAACATTATATCCAACGCCACTGGAATTATGCAATTCAGCGGATGCACTATTTTCTGCATATTTGAGGATTTGCCACTCTTTCCTTAATTGCCCTTTCCCGCCTAGCCATGGATACCGGAAAATAAGGACCAGATCCACATCTTCTATAAAGGGATTAGGGTCCTTATTCACACATCAAGCCAAACCTTGTAAGGGGACTGGCTAGCCTTGGTGATTCCTGGGGCTCAAGACTGGTGGATAAGGTTTGCAGCCTCTGACAAAATGCTTGGGGTCTCCAGGTGAACCCAAAACTTTCCATGCTATGACAATGACAGTTTAGTTGAGGATTAGCTTGTGACATTGTACTTGAGAATTAAGGAGAAGAATGGATGAGTAGAATTTGAATTGGACCATCTGATATCCAGCAGGTTGGGAACCAACCCTGGAATTACCTGATTTGATTTTGTTTAGGACAAGAGATGGTCCCTGTTGTTGGATTTAGGCTACAAGTCTGGAAACCATAGTAAAAGGAAGAAAAGCATCATTGAAACCCCGAAACATGTCTTGGTAAAAGCCATCTATGGCTTGAGCCTGGGAATTTGATGTGTAACTGAAAAACAAAGGAAGGTGTGTGTTCCATTTGGCTGTGTTTGAATCCATTGAGAGATGATCCCATCTGGAAAAAAACATATTTTAACTATGGAAGAATGCAGATATTAGTCACTGTAATTTTGTTGAAATCTTGAATATCAGTCAGTATTGATGTAGAGATTGCCTGCAAAGTACGTTGCTTGAACTGAAAGCTTCCTCACAGAATTACCAATAACTTTGGGCTAGGTCCACCAGAGGTCTGGACTTTCTTCCCCCCAAATTATTGACATATCTGCCAACTGTCAGATTGCCCACATGAAGAAGTGTTAGAACAACTTACCTTGTTTACACAAAACTCTTACTGGAAAGAATCTCGTAAGCATCTCTAAGCAACTTATATGCAGAGATGACTTCTGTTTGGGCTATGTGCCAAGAGTCGAGAAATTATCACATATTCCACCACCCAAAAAGACAGGCTTTCACTGGACTCTAATACTAGATATGGGACTGACATTTCTCTTTCCTTCAAAGAGTCTCCGTGGTCTAGCCACTATATACGTTCAGAGTGAACTCACATTACACACCACTCCCTGCACTCAAAGTATACAGTGCTCAGACTACACTCACAAAACAGCTGCCCAAAGAGCTGCTTACCTGCTTAGTTTCCAGACTGCAGTTATGGCAGTACTTACATTTCTAATCAAAACAGCCTTGCTGAGGGGGCAAGGCCATCCATGCCACAGATGGCTCTGTCTTCCCCAAGTGCAGAAATGTCAGTGGCTGTATTCAGTGCAGTTCTCTATAGCCTCACAACAAGGATCTGAGGAATCACATGCCCTCAGGAAATGAATCTTCAAATAAATATCCTTGTTCTTTGTCTGCATGCCCATATCCTTCTGTGGTATAGTGGTATCAATGTGGACTGCTTTGGGTTATTCATTCCTTTCTGCTTCAACTACATTTTCATGTTTGGCATTCAACCGTCTGCACTGCTGTACAAAAAGTTTTCCAAGGTAGATATCCAGCCAGAACGTAGATACATTTAATGCTCACTTTGTAACCCTTCACCGTTCAAAAGTCTACTGCTATGGTAGTCGAAGCCAGAGGTGAAAAAGGAGCAAAGGAGGTGGGATGAAGTGGGCACTTGCTGCTGGAAGTGCCAGAGGTGATACAATCTGTTTGTACATCTTGCACCGTGAAATGCTTGTCCGTCTTCAGGTTTCCATTACTCATAAAGTGTATATTTTAAACCAATGCAGGGAGCCTTTCATTTTTTTTAGCGATTTGCAAGATTTCAGCAGGCATTTTACTAATGACAAGATAAGATGCCAGAGAATTGCAAACAAATCCTTATCTCAAAGAAATCTGTATTTTAACAGCATTTTTCTGAGCCCTAAAAGAAGCAGAGGCGGATGACAGAGGAGCGAGGAGAGAAGAGTGCCCTCTTAAGTCTTATGTTAAGATTGTCCAGGGTTTGATGAAGGTAGTGAGTACAGGAGGGAAAAGGGGTGGCTGGAAGGAAGTCACATTCGTGTTCCAATAGGATTAAGCTGGTGGGCAGTACATGATGTATGCCCCAAAAAATGCATGCTGAAATTTCACCATGATGCTTTCCCAGTGATATTTTTTGTGAACTGCTTCTCTAGGAAGAGGAAAATAATGTGTTGTTGTACCTGGTATATTGGTGCTGGTTTACTGACCATGGTGGAGTGAAAACCAACTCAGCAAATAAGACCAACCTCTTCAGTGAAAAAATGCAGCAGATCCGATAGCACATTGACAATACCATGCCTACTTAATCTCTTTCACTATCCCCTTACTGCCGAATCCCACACAGGTGAACTTTCAAAGACAGCTCAGCTGCCCTCTACACAGTGAGCCATACCACTTTCATACTCACCCTTGAGTCACGAAGGTGGTTTCCCGCAATGTTCTTTTGCTGGTTGTCCCCCTGCCTTTCCACCCAAAACCAGTTTGTTCACAAAGGCTCCTCTTGGTCACAAAGGATCCCTATCATATGTGGAGTCCCCCGGGGTTCCATACTGTCACCCCCTCTTCTTCAGCCTTTACGTGGAGACAGTTGGTGCTCCCCTTACAGATAACGGCATCAAGATTCACCAATATGCCTATGATACACATATCAACATGGAAGTATTGTCTGCTTCAGACACCCAATGGCTCAAACAGTGCTTGTACATCATCCATACCTGGATGCTCAGAGCTAACCTGAAGCTCAACCAAACAACCACAAAATTCCTACTATTTGCCAAGAGCAGCAGACAGGATGCAGTACAAACCTGGCTGAATGACATGAACCTTGATGGCTTTGATTCCCAGTTCTCACTGAATGCCAAGTGACTTGGATTCCCCCTGGAGACCATCCTCATTCTCAAATTTCACATTTTCAAAAAACAAAGAGGGGCTGGTACTAGCTTTCTCTTCCGAAGAAAGTCAAACAGTTTTTTCCAGAAAGCGATTTCATAATTGCTTTTCAAGCTCTTGCACGCTTGCATTTGGATGCTGGTATTGCCCTACTCCTTGGTCACTCAGACTCCACACTGGCGCTCCTTAGGGGAAGCCTACATGCAGAAGCACTTGCCTTACAGGGTCTTAAGAAATATATCACCCCCACCCACATGGAACTTCATGGGCTTTCCTTGCCGGCTCCCGCACCATCATCAAAAAGTGGCATCTTTTACAAAACGTCAAGATCAGCTCTCCTGATTATCTTGCAGATAGTCAGCATCTCTGGTGGTTCTCGGCTCTCCTGATGCCAGAGCACCTTCAGACTGCAGACTAGGAAGTGTAAAAAAATGAAAAAACAAGACAGCAGGCCTTTTCCATCCATGCGTCCAGGGTCTGGAACAACATCTCCATATGCTTCAAGAGTTGAAGATCACCTCTTTAAAGAAAAATACAGCACTCTGCATTAGCCATCCTCTTCTATTACTCGTTGACTTTCTGCTTGTCTTTGACCATGTACAGTGCTCCGCTGCCTTTTGCATCGGTTTGTGCTATAGAAATACCTTATGCATACCTATATCCATACAAGATTACAGTATGATAGAGGGTTCCCCCCACATTCTACATTGTCATTACATTAACAAGGCAACCACTTTAAGTGTTGAGATACTTCAGAAGCCAAAAGAAATTGAATAAGAGCACTCTTATAGAGGATGTCCTCAACATCTGCTCAATCTAATGTGGAACTCAAGGTAATAAATTGGGCAGAGCCAAAGCCCCTTTGGTTTATACATGCGCATTGGTCAGCATGCTATGCCCATGCATGTCATGGGGTTGCACAGCATTTTTTTTTTACTGTATGGCCGGCCCCTAGGGTGTTGATGTACATGTGTGCATACATCACTATTCATGCACACATGTCATGAGTAAGCTGTGGTCATTTATATTTATTTTTCCTTTCCAATATCGCAGAAGCCTGTTTTGGAGCAGTAAATCAAGAAAATAAATGGTGGAGTGTGCATAAGCCCATTATGAAGAAAAGAGAGGCACAAACTGCAGCTGCTGGGTCCAGGGAGGACAGGGCAGTGGGGCAACTGAAGAGCAGGAGTGGAAGGTGGGGTAACAACAACACCACTGTGGTTGGTTCAAAAGGGATAAGGAGATGTGAGTGGGAAGGGGTTGGAAAAACAAAGAAATAAGCTCTTCTTCCTGTTCTTCCTAGAGAAGCAATGAACAAGCTGGGGGAGCGATATGTAGATCTTAGGGGAGCTGGAAATCAGCACATGGGCATGAAAGCAAGAAAACACATGCACTCCCATGGAGTGCTGAAGCAAAAGAAAAAAGTTATTCCTAGAATGCGAGCATTAGAAGGTTACAAGTCATCCGAACAAGGAGAGGGATAAAAATAAGAAGCAGAAGACAAGCCATTGAATAGGAAGTAAGCAAATGAGATTGAGAAGAAAAGCAAACCAATGATAAGCAAGGATCTGACCCAAAGCTCAATTGAAGTATTGGCATTAGGCACAGTAGGTATTTTGACAGCAGCTAAAATGTATAAAGACAAGACCTAAAAAATGTGCTAACACAATTCACAATAGTGGTTGTCAACTTCAGCCTCTGCGCTAAATGAAAAAATGTGCTTCTAAAGTTGCCCTGCACAGGATACTTCTTATGCTGGGGCTCCTTCTACCAACTTGTGAACAAACAAAGGTGCCCAGGGAGACATCTCTTTACAGCTGAATTCTCAATATGCATGGCTGTGAGAGGGATCCAGTTCTGATCAATACTTTCCAGCTTTCCCCAGGGTGAAGGTTCCATTTAACAAAGAGGCGTTCAGGGCATGCTTAGTAGTAGAGATCAAGGGCATTTAATTGGGGAACTCATAATCCATCTATCATTCACTGCTGAGCTGGATGGTAAAATACTCTTCTATTACAGCTTCTTCATACAGATCATTTTCATGCACATTATACTGCATAAATACTATATGCCCCCATAACTGGATTAACACATTTAATAGTGAGCAGTTTCTAGCTGGTAGCATCTTGCCAGCGACCCACATTGAAATCTGACATTGAACATATTTGCATATGCACAAGGGCAGTCTTTGAGAGGTTTTCCACTATTGGCCATATAAACCGTATTCCTTTTCTTTTCATTAGCAAGACACGTTCCTTTGGGCTTTGGTAGGGCCTGTTAATGTGGTGTAGTGAGGATGGGATGGATTTTTGCTTTCGGGCATTCGTGAGGATACAGCGGGACCCTGGAATTCAGGGGTTACAGAAAAGGTTATGCTGTATACCGCTGCAGCCCAAGACCATCCTCTGTGGTCTTGGGTGAGAGAAGCCAACTGCCAGGCTGACACCCTATATATCCAATTAAAAGTACCTTTGCACCTGGTCACTCCTAGTTCAGCTGGTTAAATAAAAAAAACTCTGGGTACTTGGACATGCAAAGGCGGTAAACAGAGACAACCCCTAGATACCGTGCAAAAAGGGGCCGCTGTTCCACAAGGGCTACAGCATAAATTCCTCCATCACCCTGGCGGAGGTCCCGACCACCAGATTTATAAAAGACCGGCAAACCTGGTAGCCATTTATAAAGCATTGTTAGGAACCGCCATCACAACAGTTCTTTAAATGCATTTTGCTGTTTGGTGCAGGGCTCCATCAACATGATAGAGCCTTGTACCAAACACTTTCTTTTTTATTTTCAAAGAAAATCCTGAAACTGGAATTATTTTTTTTAAACAAAAAACACAATGCACCTCTCGCCATGGGTGTCATCTCCCCAGGTAGGAGGGGGGGGGACATGGGAACTATTTCTTTTTTACTGTCCTTCCCAGCCAGGGTTTGCCTGACAGTGGTGGAGAGTAAAAAAACGGCTATTTGTCCGTGCATCCTAATGGGCTAGGTGGGCATATAGTCAATTCTTCAACGGCCCTTACTCTGTCGGGCTGTCGGCTAAGTTTGGCTATGGCCGTGGCGGAGTAGTCGCCAACAAACTTAATGTCCATCTGCATCTAAATCCAGAGGGGGGACCACTATGTTGGCAGGAAGGGAACTCCGTCAACGTTTAAATCAGGCCCTAAGTATCAACACAGAATCACATCAGGGATGGACAGCCTTTAATTACACTGGGCATTTCACAGGTGGACTGGAGTCCCATGTGGCCAGCTCTGAGAGCAGGGGGCCGGCCGCTCCTCATGCCTTTGTCACTTTCTCCAGCTCCCAAGATTAATTGCAGCAGGTATGGGGAGGCTTCAGACGAGAGAGAAGGAGCTTGAGGGAGGTGGAAGGTAAAGAGAAATCAATCAGAGGGAGAAAAAGAGACTGGATGGGTGGAAAGAGAGATATTGCATAAGGAGATGAAGGGCGTGGGGCTGCTTTCAATATTTTTGCCTCGGGTGCTTTGATTCCCCAGTCTGGCCCTTAATCACAAGAGGATACCCATCAAAAATCTTTTGACATTTTTAGTTTGTACAAATAATTTGGTCATGTGATGGTATACGTAGCTAGTTGTTCCAAAGTAGAATGAAATGATGGCTTGAATTAGAAAAACTATTTTTTTGCAGCCTCAGCTAAACGTCAGGGCTCTAGCATTTTTGGCAGGGTGTTCTCTAATAGTAGCAACCCTTATGAAAGAACGGCGTCATTCACACTTCACCTGTGCGCAGGCTGCAAAATAATTATTGAAAACTTAGATGAAGAATATTAATATTTTAACCAACCTCGGCAATATCATATCCCAACACATGAGGGCAGCAAACGCCAACAAATTCAATTACGGTTTGAGGATATCGTTCTGAATGTGCGAACGTTCATCCCAAAGAGTGTGTAAACCAATGATTTCCAGCAGGTGGCTCGCGAGCCATCATGAGCTCTCGGCAGCTTTTGGACATGGATGATTCCAGTCTGCACATGATCCAGACGATCTGGGGTCCAGCGCGGGTGCCTCCGTCACAGCGTGGGAGCCAGCAGAGCTGCCTTGCAGAAACTAGAAGTGTCAGTCAGTCAAACCAGTCACACAGTTCCATGCTCAACCTTCTCTCAGTGTTACTGACAGCATGAAGTCTGCAACATGGCCATTCGCTGTGTTTCAAAGGCTCGTGCTGGTTTACAGCGCTCCTCATACCACTGTAGGGGTGTCAGAGCACTTTACTTCACACGCAGATTATATAGAGACAATGAATTATATGGGTGTATATCAGTCTATGAAAATGTTGCATAAAACAATGAAGGTTGCAAAGTGTAGGATTCACGTTATAACGCATACCATGCAAATTGCGAACAGCGCCTTGATGACAGTTCATCTGTCACTGCGCTACATTAGAATTCCAACTTTTGAACTGCAAGTTACAAAAGGATCTCTGTGACAAAGCTGTGGCCCACTGAGCTATGCACAATAAATACATCTCTGTGAGCTGCATGTTACACGTTTTTGCAGCAGAGGCAATAACTCAGTGCTCTACTTTTTGATGTGACAAAACTCGAATCTCTCTCCAGCAGGAACATTAATCCCCAGAGTTTTCTTGACATTTTTATTCTTGCCTGAAAACTGCTGGACACGCACAGAACTCTGCAGCATGTGTTTTTTAAACCATGTTATTTCTAAACACAGTGCCCTTTCCCTGAGTTTAGCACCAAATTAGGCTGCACCAGCCGCATTGCCCTAAGTAAGGTATATACCGTAACAGTTATTATATTTGTTTCTAGTGCTGCTTGGTTTTTACTCAGGAAAACAGCTCTCACTATAGGAGCGGTTGGAGATACCGGGTACGAACACTGCAACCCGCTCCTTGTGACGAGCAGGATGGATAGAGTAAGAAAAGAAGCTGAGGAGCCTGGATGGGGGTGATAGAAGGGGGTGCAGTATTTGGAGCACCAGGCATATATCTGAGAGGGAAGTAGCACAGGGTGAGAGAGCAAGGAAGCACATGCACTCCCATGGCAGTGCTTAATTTGTGCTTGTTGTTTCCGGTGCTGAGCACCGGCACTTATTTGTGAGGGCCGGGGCTTATTCTTAGTCCTCAAGCATTTGCTGTGAGCAAAAGACACATGGGAAAGACGGAAGAAGGAAAAACGAAAAAGCGTCATAAAGGGAGAAAGTAGAACGTTGCAGGATGAGCTGAAGGGGCAGGGGTGGCCGTAAATGGATTGAAGAGGCCTGAGATGGCTTCAGGATTACGCTGCCTCAGTATTCAGTGCTGGCAGATTTAATTACAGCAGCCTCGTGTTTAAGAGAAGGGCTTTGAGCACCGGCACCTCTTTATTTACAAATTAAGCACTGTCCCATGGTATGCTGGAAGAAAAAGTAGTTCCTTGAATGTGAGCGGTGGAAGGATACATGTCATCCAATCAAAAGGACGGTAAAGAAGCCACAGTCCTGGAGTATGATAGAAACAACAAAGGGAAGGAAAACCACAGTGCAAGGTAAAAGTAGACAAGACTGGCAAGATAGCGAACCAATTGACTACAATGGGCTGAACCAAAGCCTCCTGTGAGTGTGGCATTGTCTCCCGTAGGTCTTCGGGAGACCTAAACTGAGTTGGGTGCCCAAATGAAGCACTGGTGGAAAATATACAAGAAAAGTTACGTGGGTTAAGCTCATTTCCACTGAATACTTGGAAAAGTAGTATAGTGTATGAATTTTGCAATTATCAATATTAATAATTCCATTGGCAGGAAGTGACTGTATTAAAAATACATGTATTAATGCTGAAAAAAGCAGCTACATTTTCTAACTTGTATACTGGAGTAGGAGCTAAGTGACTCTCTTGTCTTAATATGTCTTTTCAGTAATCAGTAAGAGCATATATTGTTCCTAAAAGGCAAACAAGTCACACCGCTGTCTTTAAAACAATAAAAACAATTATTAAATGCTAGACCAATTATATTACGGTTTACTTGTCTTCCTCACTTAACTTCCATTTCTTCCCTTTTGAAGCAGTTTATTTTTAGTCGGCTGCTAAAAAAAGCTGGAAAAAAACTGGAGCGGAATTTCTTGGAGCTCTCCACTTTTCCATTTTTATCAACTCTGTTTAAAAATCACACAGGCTTTTTATATCTGTGTCCTCATATGAGACAAGAGGCAAAGACTAGGTGTTGTGATATCACTGGGACCCACCATGTACAGGGTCGCCAACTCCGGAACAAAGAGCCATATGTACGAAAGTTTTTTCCCATAGACACAGAATGGGTAAAATCCTTTGGTACATCTGGCCCAAAGTATCGTTTAACATTTAGAGGGTCTCCAAAGCCCAACTCTGTACTCCTCTCATTGTTGATTGTGTCTTTAATCCTCAGACCAATGAGCTGACTGCGACCACTCAGTAAAAACATCCCACCCCTGTTTGATCATAAATATCGTACCACAGAAGGTTCCCACATCCAGTAACAGAGTCCGGCCTACAGATGCGTTGTGCTAATCTACCCCAGTCAGCGCACTCTGGTGAATCAGAGGATAACCATTTCATGCATATATCCATTCGTGCAATTAAAACTAATATAAAAAAGGATCGGAGCGATGGAGCATTACAACACTACATTGCAAATATGTTGTGTGAAATGTTGCCTAGAAATAGAAGCCTCAAGTATTTTATAGGGAAACTATGTAAACTAACAAAAATAAAAAAAAGTATCAGTAGACCAGAAATGTAGATCTCTGCTTTTACCATCGCTGTGTTAAAATATGGTATTTTCCTACACAAGTCTGCTAATAGATGTAGGTTTAAGGGATTCCATGTGGCATATTTATAGGTATACAACATGCTAGTTGATGCCACAAAATAATGTTTACACATAAAACATTCAAAGCGGACAAGGAATTGTATTTCAAGAGTCACAGTGGTGATACCTAAGCTCATTTAGGGGGTCATTACAACCTCGGCGGTCTTGGAAAAAGACTGCTGAGGCTGCGGGAGACAGAATACCGCCATTGCCGGCGGTATTCCTGGCTCCCTATTATGACATTTCCGCTGGGCCAGCGGACGGTAACAGTGTTACCGTCCGCTGGCCCAGCGGAAATGTCACATCAACATTGCTGCTGGCTCGTAATAGAGCCTGCAGCAATGCTGATGTGCAGCGGGTGCAGTAGCAGCCGTCGCTCATTTCACTGCCCGAAATTCGGCCAGTGAAATGTGCGACGGGGCTATGCCTGGGGGCCCCTGCACTGCCCATGCCAAGTGCATGGGCAGTGCTGGGGCCCCCAGGGGCACCCCAAGTCCCCTTACCGCCAGCCGTTCCATGGCTAGGTTTACCGCCACGGACAGGCTGGCGGTCGGGGACTCATAATCCCCAAGGCCGGTATGTTGGAGGGGCCGGCGGTATGGTCATGGCTATTGCGCCACGGTCATAATTGCTGGCGGAACACCGCCAACCTGTTGGCGGTGTTACCGCCACCTTACCGCCGGCCGCCAGGGTCGTAATGACCCCCTTAGTCTTTATTCTTACAAAGATTAAGTGCGTAATAAAAAAGCTTAGTGTTAAATACCAATATGAGAAAGCGTGTACACACCGTTGTATAGAAATGTGTTGTTGGGGCTGGGAATGCCGAGGTGGTAAGAGATAATGTAAGAAAACGTGTGGGTGAAAGAGGTAGACAAGACTAGGAATATCTTGACAGGTTATTGTGGGGGATTTGCCCACAGTGAAAGCTGACTTGTATGGCCTGGGACATATCCCCAACATCATTGGTGCCATTGATGGTACACATGTGGCATTTGTCCCCCCCTGCAGAAATGAACAAGTGTACAGAAATAGAAAAAGCTACAATTCAATGAATGTGCAGATGGTGTGTTTGGCAGACCAGCACATCTCTCATGTGAATGCCAAGTATCCTGGCTCTGAGCATGACGCCTACATTTTGAGGAATAGCAGCATCCCTTCTGTGATGGGCCAACTCCAGAGGCACCGTGTGTGGCTAATAGGTGAGCCCAAGGTCCCCACACAGTATGAGTAGGGCTCTGGGTACGGGGTAGTCCCTAAGGGTTAGTGTGTGGCTCAGTTGTCCCTCGATATTTGCAGGTGACTCTGGTTACCCCAACCTGTCATGGCTACTGAACCCAGTGAGGAATGCCAGGACAAGGGCAGAGGAACGCTACAATGCGGCACATGGGTGAACTAGGCGTATTTTTGAGAGGACTTTCGGCCTCCTGAAGGCCAGATTCTGGTGCCTCCATCTAATAGGTTTTCTGCAGGAGGATGGGCCTGATGATGGTCTTGTGGCAGCAGTGGAGTCTGTGGACAGTGAGGAAGAGGAGGCAGAGGAAGACGATATTGACAACCGAACGAACATCATCATGCAGTACTTCACACAGGTAAGAGACTGTCACTGCTCCTCACATTTCTGAATACTGTAGGACATTGTATAAGTCAGCCTCTTCACCTCTGTCTATGGACACTGACAGTTCACTTTGGCTTTCAATTTTTCAGATCTGGGTACCTCATTCTGCCTTCTGCTGTAGTTACTGCTGCCCAACAACTGTCATACATTGGTATGAGCAAATGAACATTTACATTGATATTTGTTGGTGATGTTGTAATAATACATTTGTGAAAGAACAGACTGGTTCTTGGTGTATTGGTGTAGCCCTTTTGTTAGCCTTGATTGTAATTTGTGTTTTTTAAGGAGACTTGTGAGATTCAAATTGTTCTCTGTTGAAATCTGGTGAGCTTAATTCAACCAATAGCCCACTTTGGCTTCTCAGTTAAGTCCATGGTGAACTGTATCAAAACAAATTGTCCTCTCACCAAGTTTTCTTTGTTTGCAAGATAAGCTTGGGTGCTGGTCGCAATGGCTTTGTAAATGACGCAGTTTGTTTTGAAGATGGTGCTGGCTGGCGGGGGAGCCAATGGTGTGCCATTAGTATGGGGGTGGTGTGACCACATTTTCTCATGCCCTGGTTGAGACATGCTGCTGTGTGTAGGATGCCTTTAATGGGCACCACTCTGGAGTCTAGAAGGCCACAGAACAAGGCATTACCACCAGCCAGACGCATGAGAACAAGCGCTTTTTTTGGTTCCAGTTGCATTTTTGTGGTTTCGTTGTGGATCAATTTCCTATGGCTCGTGTGATGTTTATTTACCACTGTACGTTATCAGTCCAGCCTTGAAACAGCCACAGGTTTGTACACAATAGTGGACCAAATGAGTTGGCTGAGCAACAGAATCCTTGCGTAATAATGTTGTAAATTAAAAACCAAACCAAAGTCTGAAAACAAACCTATGAAAACAGGATTAAAGAAAAATGAATAAAATATTTGGGAGATATACTGCATAATATTGTTATTTGGTCAAAGAAAAAAACGTGTCATTGTAACTTTATTCTTATTGTGTACAATCATGGGCCTACATAAATATTTAGTTTAAAATGGGTCAATGGGCTGAACTCATACCCACGATTATACTAACATCACTCAGCGAAACCCCACTATAAATCAGCCAATTTTGGAGACTAGAAGAGCGGGACACTCGCCCCATACTCGCCCCGTAAAGAAAGACCTCCGATGTAACAGATTTTCTGACATTTTTATCTGATTCCTTACTTCCTGCTTGACTCAAGAGTAATTCAGTAGACTTGTTAAAAGACACCTGCCACTTTTCCTAATCTCTGAAAAGTGGTCAACTTCCTTTTGGAATCAGTAAATCAGCTGTGTGTGACCACAAAAATCTCAGCAGGGACGACACCCACATGTGTCAAGTTAAAGGTTAGGCGCATCTGGCCTTTTGGGACTGTTGGGGCCTAGGGCCAGAGCCAGGTTTCTTCTCTCCTCCTTTCCCACACTGGGCCCCTTTATCTTCTAAATTGAAGTTCTTTCACAGATTTATGAAGGAAAGTATATTGATTACATTGAAGTCACTGACAACACTCACTTCTGTGAATGAAGAGGACCGCATTTAGGTTAGTTGGTATAGAAACTTTAAGCACACCAATCATGTACCCTGCAGATTAAGATTGCTGAGTCTTTATGGCTCTTGAGTGGACTCCATGCAGTACTCTGGTGGCTTAAGTATGTCTTCATGGATGGGTCCCCAGTCACTTCGGTGTGGACTCCATTCAAAAGCCCTTAATAGCTTAACAGAGTGTCCTGTAAGGTGAGTCCTTTGTCGCTCTTGGGTAGACTTCATTCAGTATTACACGGCGGCTCTACTGTGCCTCGACTAGTTGGTTCTGTGTCATTACTGGTAGACTCCTTACACCACTCCTTGAAAGCTTATCAGTGCCTCCCGCAAGGGTAGATCTACTGTTGGTCCAGAGTGGACTTAATACAATAGTCCCTTGCGGCTTAAAAGTGCCTCCAGGGGGGTGGATTCTCTTTTAGTCCCAGGTGGACTTCATACAACACTATAATCAACACCTCTTGGTAGAGTAAATATAACCTAATTGACCCCAGTGATGAGTAGCTGTACATGTGACTGCATCTTTTTTCACACACTCTGCAAATTGCCCTGGTTAAGTGCAGTCATGTTCAGCTCACATTCACATGCCTTCACGCACCACGTCTTCAAACCTCAAATACCTCACACATAATAGTGTACTCCGAAGGACGCCAACAATTCCAAAACAAATCTACTTGATAGTGGTATGAAGTTCTGTATTATGGTGTGACCATCAAGACCCAGAAGGGTGGTGTTGCAGTCCACAGACAAAAGTCATAGCATCCCTGTCCAAGCCCTTTCACAGTCCTCTGCAGGTTCTTGACTACCACACGTTTTTTAAAACAAACACAGAGCAGCTCTGGGCAGTGCCGCCTCTGCTGCAGTAACCGTGAGTGGAGCAGGCGTGGGGATTGAGGTAAGAGCATGGGTGACAAAACCCACATGCAGGTTTGGCTCGAATTTCAAGGTGATCTCAAGCATCAAGCCTAGCTAGAGCCTTTGGCAGCTTGTCCATCTCTACATAAAGAGCAGAACCAGAAGCACCCAAAGCCCTGCACAGAACTGAATAGCGGGTTGACATAATGTAGACGGGCACAAGACACCGAAGGACCCTGCAGAAGCCAAGCACAACTATCAAGATGCACAGTCTCCAGAAACAACAAATCAGGTGGTTTCCTATATATGATCTGAAGTTTCCATTCGCAGACCAGAATCTACGGCAACCCCTTGAGGATACTTTTTGAGTATTTTGACCAGTCTGCTTCAACGTTGGGTTATGGTACATTCGTTTATATTGGTTGCTTGTAAAGCAGATGATACAGTCCTGGGGCCATCTCAAGGAGTTTGGGGGTGATAGGGTATTGGGAGATGTATCAATGTAGTATTCACTGAGCTGTGGATCTCAAAGACTTGTGTCTGGAGGGATTTTTCTGTTGTTAATAAATCTGTTTGACTGCACTAATGTCTTTCGCCTCAAGAATGAACTCCCAGGTGCAGGGTGCGAGGGATTCACTGGTTGCCGAATTTGGCCCTGCCGATTGCGCTAAGAGGCATTAGTAATATTAGAAGGCACTATGCAAATGCTGATAACGTACCTTATAGTAAATATTCCGTTTCCATAGTTGGAATAGGTGATACATTGTTTCTTCTATATGTATGTGTTATAGTAAGATAAGTAAATGCCAATTCAGAAGTCTGATTCCCTTATCTTCACACCCAGGCACAAACTGCCTGAGACTGCGGGGCTCAAACAGAGTACGCCCCCCCCCCCCCCCCCCGCCCCCCCAAATTCTGTAGACTCCATTTCAATAGAGACTCAGGACAAGTTTGTCAGGATTTGACATAAACCCTTGCAGGGATTCTGCCTCTGCAATTGCTGCAAAAAAAGAAACATCCCCTGGGATCAACTGCACACCAGCCCTCGACCCTGTTTTCGCTCTTTGCCAAAGTATTTAAATTATTGTTTCATTTTACGGTGTATCTTTTTGCGATTCTTTGTCTTAGAAACCTATGATGTGTGAAGAACGCTTTTTATTGACATTCTCGGAGTGCAGCTAACATAATATGGCCTCCGGGGAGTCTCATTTCTGGCAGATGACAGTCGGCTGTCTAGCTATCAAGTGCGGTCTCTATGGCAACAGCCTCCTGCGGCTAGGGAAGAGGAATGAAGAGATGCACGGATGGAGCTGGACCAAAGCACTGCTCTCACCTAGAATACATCAAAAGAAGGTGATGTGTCCACACATATCCAGAAGGAAATAAGAAACGCGATTTTTTTTTTTAAATAAAAGAGAACTAAAGGAATAATCAATTACAACGAACAATGCATGCTGGAGTTTAAATGACAGGAGAGCATTTTTAGAGGGGCTGATAGAGCAAGCGATGGTGGTATAGTGGTTAGCATAGCTGCCTTCCAAGCAGTTGACCCGGGTTCGATTCCCGGCCATCGCAGCAATTGATGTTTTTCATTTGAGTGTCTGTATTTTCAGTTAATTGCTGTTATCATTGGTTGTTTATTAATTTTTTTCGTGCATTACAATTAGACTTGTAAAATCATGAGAAATAAACACACAATATGACCTGCTATTTTTCAAAATACACTTGATGAAAACAATGTTCAATGTATTTTTTACACTGTGTTCTCTCTTCTCATTTTGCCCATTAGACGATGTATAAATGGAATTTATGTATTTTAACGACATACCAGGAGATAAAGGGTGCTGCAAATATTTCCCCTTATAAAGCAATGCTCCACAGCATGCCAGCGAGCCCCCCTTCAACTGGACAAAGAGGGGACAACGTCTGGGATGACCCTCACGCAACAAGGACTGCAGCACTCAGTTCAGAGGGTGTATGAGTGCTGAATTCTTTCCAGATTGAATTCTAGGAGGCATCAATTGCAGTTAGGGTTGGAACCTTTCCCAGAGACAAATGCCAACCATTTATTCGCGTTTTTAGCTCCTGCAAAGGCCAGGACTTCTTACTTGCATAGAACTTTAATTAAAATCGCTGGTTTTAATTTTTAACATAGCGTTTCTATTTTTTTAGACTATGTCATTCAGGGGTCATTAAGGCAGCTGTACTTTAAAGTGCTTTCTTCTTATTTTTATTGTTTTAAGTATGTACCAATTAGGGAAATAATACCATATTTAGGAGAAATTTCTAATTATTGTACGAGTCATGATAGTAAACAAAACTGCCAGATGGCGGCCCTAATTGTAGTTTGAAGGCATGGCCTTCATACAAGAGGTTGAAGGCACTCTTGTGGGAGGTAAGTTCTTTATTACTCGTTGAGCCCTTAAGTTACAGAAACAACCCATAAACCCAGTTAGTGGTCCATTCTCCCTCCAGCTGTACCTGTCCCCAAACTTCCTCTCCACAAACATAAACATTCTATGACGTCATTTACTCTCAGCGTTCCAGACACCAGGTCAGACATACGGAGAATGGGTGACAGAGACACACGGGTTGCTAAACCATACAGTACCTTAATTAACCTCAATTATCAGAAACATATCCCAATGCTTTAACCTATCCATTTTGCTGGGACGAAAACTAGGCAACCCTGTACCGTAAAAAGCAACGTTGGCAGCAAGTTAAAGGCGAATCATTCATAAATGTATCTGGCTTGCATCAATCAAATTACGAAATCCTTTAACATCACCATTACAGGCCGCTAGGGCAAAGTGAGAGATAGTATTAGAAACCTTGTTATCGCAATAATCACACCAATAGGCCAAATTCTAAGGCCTTATTTACAATCTTTGTAATCCTAGTTCGGGCCCATAAAGACTTTTGTTGACCTCCACTTTGAATTATAGGGTCGGTGGAACAATGAAGACCTGATGTCTTTCACCGAGATTCCGCCTTTTGAAAGGAATCGAATACTCCAGAAGTGCTGGGTATGAAATGAGGAATAACCAACAATTCCAGGGATAATGTGTCACTCCTAGCATAGCTCTCAAGGTCCCACTTGCAATGCCAGTTAGCTCTGGAAGCAGTGGTGTGGAAGCGATGTAGGTAGGATTCGATGATCTACTTTAGATTTTGATCGAAGGTGTGGGGATGTGAGGGTCGGCGTGGGGGAGAGACAAACTAGGAACCCACAAGTTTGTGAGTTCTGAATTAGCAGGGCGAGAGATAAATGTATGTCTTGGAAGAACTTAGATGAATCACCTGGTGAGCCATTCAGTAACTAGTGGCCGTGATGCATTTGAAGACTATTGCTCAGTACTCAGAGGTAAATGTTTGGATGGAGAACTACGGCTTTAGCAACCTAGAGGGAAAAATTCCCTAGCAACTGGGTGCCGCGCTCTGAGGACAAACAAGATGGAGGATGTCCATGCCAATCCTTCTCGCCCCCACACATTTTCTGCTCACCCCTCTATAATAAACTCAAGGACAGTGAAGGGGACCTAAATGTAAGGTGAACAGGAAGTGGGAGAGAGACAGAGAGGGAGAGACTCACTTATGTAGGTTGTGGATTGGAAGACCTGGACTGGATTGTGGTGGAACGATGTATTGGAAGGGATTCAATGTCTACACGTCAAGTAAAGAGAGCACAATCAGTAGAGGAGGCTCAACAGCAATGTATGGATATATTGTCTCAGCCACTCTTTCTCTTTGACTCTCCTTCCTCCTTCCTCTCTTCATTGAGTTGCGACTGGCCTTCAGAAGGCTCACCAGAACAATCCCATTGCTGTCAAAGACAATGAATGGATTGCCCGGACATGAGGGTCTTGCGGGTGCTGTTTACCTGAAATAGACCTGCCCCATTTTTATGCAGCTGTGAGTCTCTTATGACAACAGCTGTGCTAATGGGGGGGGGGGGGGCAGCAGCCGCACCAAACTCCTTATTAGTAACTTGCTTGGAAATGTAGTTGTTGTGCAACCTCATATATGAACCCCGAAGATATTACAGCGTTTACGTTCTTCATCTTTTATACATACTTAGTGGGGTTAATGATTAATTTACCTTGGACTACTTCAGACTTTTTATTTGTTGGCTGTACTGAATGATTGAAACTCACCTGCATATACGGTGCTCTACACCCACTTGTCTAGATACGCTGCTAAGTTCTCCTCTTCATGCCATTTCTTTGCTGAGTAAATCTTTGATTGCCAGTTCCTTGCTTTTAGTTTGGGCCCTGGTTGCAAGAGTGTGTGTGTGGCTCTCAAGGAGAACCTCTAAGGAGATGTCACCTTTCTCTCTCTGGTGATACACTGTGCACTTCTGGGCGAACTCTCCTTGGCTGCAGTACTGTCGCCCGCACAAACGCTGCTTTCCGCTGGGTGCTTGCCTCAATTGAGTCTCAGGGAGCTTCTGGCCAGGAGATGTCCCTCTTTCAAGCTGGTTGAGCTGACAGTTCTGTCAACACATTGCAGCCCCATATCAGTGGGTCTGTCCTTGCTTGATGCCCTCTTGTACCAACATCCTTAGAAAGTAATCCTCCTGGGTACAGTCTGCCCTCACCATCTTCATTTTGGAAGTGCTACTGTATTGTAATAAAGCAGGACAATGCTAGTTGTATTGCAACCCACATGTCAATGACGCATGGCCATGAATTCATGAGAAATGCACAAAAAGGAATAATTCCAAAGTGGGCAATGATACACCTGCAAGTTTGTACAAGTATAAGACATTCATCCACCGCAAAGAAAACCTTAGTATTTCATATGTTAGACTTATTCTGTAAAGACAATTCTATATGTCTATTATTATTTTATTTATTGGTATACTTTGATTATTCGTTTCTGTTTCTATAGTTTTTATACTAGTGCACCCTCTGCAACCCGTACTATTGTGTATTCTTATTTTACAACATTTTCTAATATCCCATATGCAAGAAATGTCGCAGCTTCTAACATTTCTGCATGATGCAGAGGAACCCAGTTTAACCTGGAAACATTGGGCAAGGCTATTTGATTCTATTTAATTGCTATAGGTAGTTGGGAATTCTCTCCATTAAGAAAACAACTTAAACTGTCGCATCATTAGGTAGCGGAGGAAAGAAAAGTTTACAAAACTCTTCCTGATCCGATTGAAGTAGAGGTGTGGAGGAACATGATGATGTGTTCCAAGTCACCTTAAAAAAATTAGAAGATCTTTCTTGTGGGAAATGTAATCTAGTCATGGAGAGACACAAGTTATTTAATAGAATCAAAACAAAGAACTAGAGTGTTTTTAAGCTATATTGCCATTTTGAGAGAGTTATCTAACAAGTGATTTTGGGAGCTTATGTGAATCAATTATCAAGAAAAAAATTAGTAAAGGGCACCAATAACCCCTAGTACAAGAAGTTACTATCTAAAAACCTGTATTTTTAACAGCAGATAGCATTCGCAGAGGAGGTCGAACAGGATGGTGACAATAAATGAGGGTATCCAATGAATACCTTGAAAGAAAAATATTCATAGCAGCATGGATGAACGATGTCCGTAGCAATCAGGAAGAACAATGTCCATAGTAAAATGGAGAACTATGTTCATCACAACCGAGATGAAAAATATCCATAGTAACCATGATGGTAACTGTCCATAGCAACTGGAGTTAGAAATGTCCATAGCAACCAGGAGGAAAATGTCCATAGAAACCAAAGAAAATAATACCTGTTGAAATCATGATAAAAAAGTGCCCAACACAACCAAGAAAAAACTTCTGTGGCAATAAAAGACAAAAATGTCTTTAACAACTAAGAGGAAAAATGCCCACAGCACTGCTGAAGAAAATAGTCTATAGTAATCAGGTGGAAAAATGCGATAGTAATTTTGAGAAGAACTGTCCCTAGCAACAAGATGGACACATGTCCTCAGCAAAGGGGATGAAGCATGATGAAAAAGGCCTAAATCAACCCGTGAAAAATGCATGTAGCAACCACTAAGAAAATATCTCTTATCAGCTAAAAAAAATATTTCCTAGTGATCATCAGTAAATTTGTCCATAGCAATCAGGTGGAAAAATGTTCATTGCTAACAAGAGGAAAAATGCCAATAGCAACCATAATAGCAAAAGAGCACACAGACCATGATGAAAAGGTATACATAAAGTAGACAGAAAAACGCTAATTGTATTCTGTCAGAAAAACATCCGTAGAAATCAGGAGTAAAAAGATGTCCATAGCAAACTAGAACAATGTCCACATCACCTAGAAGGAAAAGTATTCAATACCCAGAAACAAAAACATTCCTTTCAACCAGGAGGTGAAATATCTAAAGGAACCACGAGGCAAAACGTCCATATCAACCAGGGATAATTTCTGTAGCAATCAAGAAAAAAGTTTCCTTAGTAAGCCACAGAAAAATGCCCCTGGTAATCAGGGGGGGAAATGTCCATAGTTTGAGGGAAAAAGAATTCCATAACAAACAGGAGAGAAAATATTCATGACAATCATACGGAAAAATGTATTTAGTGAACAACATGAGAAAGAAACATATCCATAGTAAACAGCATATAAAATGTGGGCCATAGCAACATGAGGGAAAAATGTCCGTAGCAACTATGTGGAAAATGTTGATAGCCGTCAGAAAGACAAAATTCCATAACAACCATCACATCGAAACAACCATCGAACAACCATCGAAAGGAAACATAAGGCAAAATGTCCATATCAACCAGGAATAAAAAGGTCTGCAGCATCCAGTGAGAAAACTGTCCTTAGCAGCCCGAAGAAAAAATGACCATAATAATCAGATGGACATATTTTCATAATCTCGAGGAAGAAAAAAAATCAAAAACAAGTAGGAGAAAAAGTATTGATGGCAACCATAAGGAAAAGTGCCCCTAGTGATTAGCCAAAAATGTCCTTTGCAACCAGTTTGTACCTTGTGCACTGTAAGTATGAGGACAATTTCCATAGCAACATGGAGGAAAAATGTCATCAGCAACTAAGTGGAAAAATGTTAATCACCACCAGAAAGAAAAACCTCCGTAGCAACCAAGACAGAAGATGTTGATGGCAACCATAAGGAAAATGTTGATACCAGCACAGGAAAAAATATCCTTAGTAAGGATGAGAAAAATGTCAGTCGCAACCAGAGGAAAAATGTCCATGTCAATCATGAGAAAAATGCCCATAGTAAGCTGGTGGAAAATGTTCTTAGCAATCAGGAAGGAACATCTCCATTTCAACCATGAGAAAAAATGTCCATAGCAACCATGAGGAAAAATGTCCATAGCAACCAGGTGGGAAAACGTCCTTAGCAACTAGGAGAAAAAAAATATGATAGCTATCAGGGAGACCTATGTCCATTACAACCTCGAGAAACAAAAATGTCCGTAGCAACGGGGGAAGGATGAGGGAAATGCCTTTAGCAATAAGGGGGGAAGCATCCATAGAAATCAAGGAGAAAAAAGTCCGTAGAGAACAAGAGGAAAATGTCCAATACAAACATTATATAAAAAGACCATAGAAACCACGAAAAAATCTGTCCATTAGCAACCTGGGAAGAAAATGCCCACAGGAACCAGGAGCAAAATAGGTCCGTATTAAAATTGAAACAGAAGTTCGTGGACACCAGGACAGAAAATGGCCAGTGCAATAATTGAAAAACAAGTCCCTGGAAAATGCAAAGAAAATGCCTTAGAAACCATGAGCAAAATTGTCACATGAACAATGAAGAAAATTGGCCCTAACACCCAGGATGAAAAATGTTCTTCGCATCCAGGAAGTAAAATGTCAGCAGCAACCATAAGGAGAAATGTCGAAATCAAACAGGGAGAAGAATTTCAGGTCAACTAGGACAGAGAATGTCTTAGCATTTCTTTCCTGTACCCAAGAGTTTTACTAGTCTGGGAAGGGGGAGAGATTTCTAGTAGGATACAAGGTACCGTCACATGGGTTACTACTTCTCATGCAAAGGTATCTCGTAGCCCTTCCTTTGACGCTCATTGTCTGGCTCTACTCAGGACATGGAAGGGGAGACCCACATTAGGTTTTTAGTGACCCTCACATACCTTAGTGGTGTCATGCTTCATCATCGGGTCTCATCCTAGTCTTTATAAAGCAGGATGGGCTCTACCATTTTCTAAGGAGCACTTGTGATATAATTTCAGACGGGGTCTACTGATGAGATAAAAATACCCAGAGAGCACCCCAGTGTCCTTTTAATATTGGGCACCTTCGATATGGTTAAAATGAGGTCAGGCAGGTGTTTTGAGAAGATGCAACGGTCCTACACCTTCATGTACATTATTAACATTTTTCATCCCTCGTGATTAAAATTGCGAGAGGCTTTCATCAGGACATATGCAATTACTCCACAAGTATGTATCCAGGTTCCAGAATCCACTGAGTACAGTCAATGTTACAACAGTGCTGATACACAGCTAACAGTGTTTGTTTAAGGAAGACAGGACTTACTGCTAATTAATTTTTTAACGATTAATGGCGGCACATACCACCAAACAAAAGTGTCCATAGGGTCTCTGCTCACAAGCTGGACCTTGAGCTATAGCATATTTTATATACTTAGCGCCTGATTTAGAGTTCAGGGCATTTGGTTGCAAATACAATGGAATTCCCTGTCATCGAACCCTTGGTCCACCCAACCCATTCGCAGGCAGGCAGATTTTTTCGTGATGGAATCCCTGTTGACTCAGTCAAAAGAAAGCTTCCTGTAGTAGCCCGACAGAGCAGGGGTCATCGGAAGAAGGACATTACGCATCTGCCCCATTTAAGGCAGGCGGTGTAGTGTCTTTTTTTCATCCATCAAAGACATGAAAAATCTGGTTGTTGGGGCAGAAAAATCAATAATGACACTCAGAAATAAAGTTCTAAGGGTGTAGGAGTCATTAGTTTGTTGTATTTCAGAAATAAACTCCCACTTTGGGAGTTTGTTTCTGAAACAAATAGTTTGGAAAAGTTTGTTGAACAGGCGTCAAAACTGATAGCGTCTGTCCACCCAACTTTTTGTACATTGAAAGGATCTGCTGTCACAGGGATCCCGTTCAATTTACAGAGGGGAAGGCTGGGCAGGTGTTTGTCTCTGAATGTGGTGGGTGGTATTCCGTCAAGGCGGGAGAGGTCATGTCCTCCTTCTCCACCCTGACCGATGAAGGACAACCGTCAAACCATAAATCAGGCCCAGAATCCTTTCTTGATGTTTAATCCTTTCTTGATGATCATGGTAAGATGTAATGGTGAATACCACATTGGAGCATAATTAAAGTTGTGTTTGGTTGTGAAGCCAGTGCACAACAAGTAAAATGTATAGAGAAACACCAGGTGCTGAATTGTTAACAGATTGATGTTGTGGGCAGTGGCATGTGGTGCAAATATAGACTTATTTGGAGTGTGAATGAAAAACATGGTTTTATAGTGGGTGCGATAAGGAAATGGACATCTTGGGCTGGACGGAGTGTAGATGGAATCACAGCGCCATGTTGAAAAATTTATATTACGTCAGAAAAATACTGGTTTCTATTGCTAACCCGTAATGATGAACTGTTAAGGACCTAAAAATAAAAAGTAAACGCTGTTACTAAAACTTTAAATAGGGGACCAGATGTGTACTCTACAAATGAATGAATGATTTATTTATCTGTTTTGTGATCTAGGCAAAAGAACTGTACCAATTTTATGAGAGGATGCTGTCTTAAAATGTAGAAAATCGCATAACTACTTAATTATTCCTAGACATCTTTGTGTCTTGTTGATGGGTGAAAGTTCACCAGAAGAGCATTAAATGATGCCACTGGCCCCACAATTGCCAGTAAATTCTAAGTCATGGTATTCTCCTGCATGGAGACTAACTGTGCTCTTCTTTCATAAGGGCTGCTGTCTGTCTTCCATGACCCAGTCAGATTAACTGCTCTTCGCCTTATGTCATATCTTTTACCAATACAGATAGATCAGTTTCCACAAGCATTCAAACTTAAGTTTATAATAATTTTTCTTTGCCAGCACTCGTCTTTTGTTCTGTCCTTCCCCTTCCAAGCTTTCAGGTACATCCTTGTGCATGCTGAACCTCTCTAGCTGAATTTCCTTGTCCCTGCAGAGAACTAGCTCTCCTTGTTAGTTAGTCTAGGTCTCGTCCTAGCAGTGGTCCTTAGAAAGAGAGCAACAATGTTCCAAGATACGAGGGAACAACTTTCTGTAGCAGCCAAGGAGGAATAAGTCCTTAGCAACCCAAAAGTAAAATATCCACAGCAATCAAACAGAAAGTGTCCCTATTAAACTTGGAGAAAAATATCTTCAGCAACCCTGAGAAACAAAAATGTGAATAGCAAGCAAGGAGAAAACTAGCACAGCATCCATTAGAAAAAGAATGAGTAGCAGTGAAAAGGGAAAAATTTTAATAGCAACCCGGTGGAAAAAATGTCAATATCAACCACAATGGGAAAAAGTGTATATCTATCAAGATAAAAATGCCCATAGACACAAAGAAGAGAAATATTCATAGCACAAAGAGGGAAAAATATTTCAAACAACCATGAGGAAACATGTCCTTTAGAAAGAAATTGAAAAAATTTCCATAGCAACCAGAAGGAAGAATATGCCCAGGAACAAAAGAAAGACAAAAACCTTAAAGACTAGAATGTCAGTACCATCCGGCTGAAAGATGCTGTAGTAACTATGGAGAAAATTGTCCTTAGCAACCATGAGGAAAAATGTCCAAACTGAACAGGTAGAGAAATGGCATTAGCATTGAGGACGGAGATGGTCAAATTAGCCCTGATGTAAAATGTCCATAGCAACCAGGAGGAAATATACATCACTACCATGAGGAAAAATGTCCCTAGCAACTGGGAAGCAACATAATCCTGGCAACCAGGAGAAAAAAAATATTCATTACGATCAGAAGGAAAATGCCCAGAGCATCTAAAAAGAAAGTGTCCATAACAAAAGTGTCCAAATGACCATGACCACGACTTTAAAGACTCATGTCAGGGCTAATCTTGTTTGGCAATGACTTAGAAACATTGAACCTTAGATATGAATTTACTCTTCTTATATCAAGGACACGGCAGTGATTGTTGGATTTTCTATCTCCTTTTAGACGTTTTTTTAAGGAGTCAGTGTGATTTCGCAGAAATCTGTTCATAATTCATATGAGGCCACTGCAATTCATTTGAGTACATTAAAGAACTATCATAGTTACCGGAAATTGATCTTGAGGGTCTAGAAATCCTTATCAAAGCACAATATTGATTTATCGATTGAATACGATATAATTTGCAGAAATGTGACCAGACCTGGCTCCGCTTCCTGGCAATGCGCAGGTGAAATGCAATATTTTAATGATTGGTATCTAGCGAGGGTTTGTGTTATTGTAAGATATTTTTAGTACTGACATGCAGTGATTATTAATGTGCACTGGGTGAAGCCACATGGCATGCTTATGTTAGAAGTTGTTAAGTATTATTAAGGTCGTGTGTTTATGCTTTGAGGAGTGTTTGTGGTTTTTACTTCTTTTTTTAACAGATAAATACAGTTTTTCCTGTATGTGTTTATTTGTAAAAGCAGGAAAAATACAGAAAATTGGTCTTCTTTTCGATGATCCGTCAGCCTGTAGTTCAAGACTTCCAGGTGAACACCCGTCCGGATTCACAGCATGGAGTTTGAAAAAAGTGATGAAATGTTCTTAAATAACCTTTTGTCTGCACTTGTATCTGCTATAATGCTAATATGTTCATATCATCGCACGGTTATATTTCATCGGGCTGCTTTTAGTGCTAAAACTCAAAAGGCATCAGAGCTCAGTTAAACAATGTGAAAATATACTCAGAATAGCTTAATTTGTTTGT
Source organism: Pleurodeles waltl (assembly GCF_031143425.1). Classification (NCBI taxonomy): domain Eukaryota; kingdom Metazoa; phylum Chordata; class Amphibia; order Caudata; family Salamandridae; genus Pleurodeles; species Pleurodeles waltl. The sequence goes on from NC_090451.1 coordinate 652,716,726, forward strand.
GAAAAATAAAATAACTATATATATATTTAATATGAGCAAAACATAAAAATTTATAAAAACAGACTTAAATGTTCAGAAAATAAATACCATAAAACCAGGACTCCTGCATACAATTAAAATGGATTTGAAAAAGAGATTCTTTCCCCAGCCCACGTCTGTCAGAGCAGCCATTCGAAGTATTAGTATTTCAGTATAAATGGGTTACTTATCCATGGCCTCTCTGTAGAGAATCGAGCTCTGGGAGTGCACAAGGAATGCAGTCTTCGGGCCAATACCACAGTTGGCCTCTCTGAGTTGAGCTCTGTGAGTGAGAGGGAAGGTTTCGCTCTTGCTTATAATGCATTTATTGACAGCCATTGAAGGGAGGAATGACATGCATACCAAGAGGGTGTTTCTTCTCTGTGACTGACAATAGAGTTCAGTTTCTGTGCCTATGCTTCGCTTTACCTGTGTTGCGAATCTGCATATCTTTTGAGAGGGAAAAGAGCGCATTGAGGGTTTCACTCTCATTCAGACTATGGCCTCTCCTTGGACAGCTGTATCCTGTGAGTGACATTGTAGAGTAATATGTGTGCCTGTGTAAGTCTCTGCCTAAGGAGGAATGCCTTCAGGAATTGCACTAGTTCAGTCTCTCTGCCCATTTCTTCCTTGGCCTCTGGAAATGAGTGAGATCCCATTATGGCTAACCATTTACTCCCTGCCTAGTGTTGGTCTGTGTGATTCCCTAGGTGACCATGGTAGTGTATTCTTTACACCGATCCATTCTATGCTCTTTCATTTAGGTTCTGGTCTCCCGGAGGACATTTTTGAAGGCTCCAGTAGGCCCCACTGGCCCTTAGTCTTTGGTTTGGCTGAGGTGAGGGAGGATCATTAATTCAACCAGAGTACCTGACATTATTTGGGGACTTTTTGGAATTTCATAATTACTAAAGCAGGCCCAACCTCCATTTACACTTTGGTTGCCTCGTTTGGTCCTTAGACACATGAGAATCTACCTCTGTCAATTCACACCATCAATTGTGCTCCACCTGAAGGCAGTGTCAACTCAAGGATTTTAGGGGCCCTGGGCAAGACATAATTTGGGGGGCTGAACAGGATAATTTTTAATGTTATTTTATTATCAATTGCTGCTAATCCAAGCCCACATAATTCCAAAAATAGTAAACTATATGTTAAAGTTGAAGATGGTCGCACAAACAGTTGACATATCTCTTACCCAGCACTTCAAAAATCCTCAATATGACACAGGGCAGCGAGTCAGAGTCAGAGATGGAGGTAGGCAGAGAGGGAGAGATTTAAATAGAGAAATAGAATAGACAGATGCCAAATAGAGAGTAAATTCAATTGCCCGGGGTGTCCCTTTTAAGCTGGAGGCCCTGGGCAATTGCCCACTTTGCCCATGCCTTAAAATCTCTCTGGTTGAAGGTGCTAATGTTTGATTTGAAGGGGAAGGAAGGATTTCTCTTACTTGTTCTGACAACTAAGGTACATTTATTAAATGATCTTTGTACTGAATATTTTTGTTTACAGTTATTAATACACACTCAAAGCTGGTATGGATTGAATTGTATTGTAACATTCTACAGATGTTGTATTATGTGGTGAGATGCTGGTATATTTATGTGGAAAATGCTGCAGATGAAGAACCTCATAATTCCTGTGTCCCTTGCTTGAGCAGTGCAAGCATTCATGGTGAGAGGAAGGACAGAGAGTATTTTGAAGTTGGTAGTGTTTGTTGCATCCATAGCTCATCTCAAAAGCACTGTTCATGACCTCGCACACAAGATCAAAGGTGACATCAAACATACCATCATTGACGACTTCATTTGTGATATCATTCTTCACCCTACGTTTAACATTATTGATGACATCTCTAGCAGTATCACCTATCAACCCCCCTACGGCGAGATGCTTCCTTATCTCTTATATGGATATAAGCAGCTAAGCATCTTCTTCTCCAGGATTCCATACTCATTTCCAAATCCAGGCGATTTGTTGAGTAATTTTGTGTTTAAGCATTTTCAATCTAAACCAGTGGAAAGTATCACAAGAATGTGTGGTTGTAAGAATCTGAACATGCACAATGTTAGCCTCCATGGCTCAACACAAGAGTTTGATTTTCCACAACTGTGTGAAAAAAAACAGCAATCCTATAAAATAAATTAGACAGCTGTTATCGCACCGAGAGACAGATTTAAGAAAAGTGGTGCTGCATCCAGTGCAGTGCAACTTTTCCTGCGCCCCTTAGCGCCCCTCTACCGCCACCATGTGTGCCACCATGTGTGCCACCATGTCTGTATGTATTTAAAACACGGTGCACCATGGCGCAGGGTAGGGGGCAATAGTGTCAACATTTTTTACACTATTGATGTACTGTGCAGGGTTAGCACCCAAATTTTGCTGTCCCCATAATGGGGGAACGCCCCCTTTGCATACATTAAGCATGGTGCATACCTAATGTGGCGCAAAGGGTTACAAAGTGGCACAATGCATGCATTGCGCCATTTTGTAAATATGGCGCAGCGATTTATGAAGCCTAACTCCACATTAATAGCAAAAGAAGTATGCTAATGTGGTGCTAGTGCTTCTTAAATCTGGGGCCTAGTGCTGAAGCCACCCTTTTGTAATGTCTTTGTTCATGTTGTTTTAGTTGTTTGACTTGAGATGAAGGTGTTGTGCATTAATGGGCATTAGGAGCACAAAGATATGTGGTTTTGAAATTCAATGTGGAGTGGAAGTCGAAAATCAGTAATGAAGAGTGTTGTTAAAAGTCTTGAGAAGGTTTTGTGTTTCAGTTTTTTGGCCTAATAATGTGGGTCTAAAACTAAAGAGGAAATGTGATTGTAATGAACCTTTTTAGTGGGTCTAAGAATGTTTAAGTTCTCATAATCCCTTTATTTTGCTGCTAGGAGTGGGAAATGAATGGAATGCTGCATTATATTTACCCTCCATGTATTTTAATAAAATCATGATTTTCTTCCCACCACGCTATAGAAAGTCTGTTTTTTTCTTTTTATAGGCTTGTCAGTCTTTGGACAATTCTGTCTACTCCGTTTCAAACCAGCTCTCATTTATTGTCTATATATAGAGTTTCAGTGTTGCTTTCCAGACGACCGAAGAGATGAGACACTGTATAATTTTGAACTTGCTATGCAGGAAACATTTCACATGGGCAATCATTACACAGAGGTGATTATGGTTTCTTTCCAGTTATTAGGTTCTAAAGACAAACAACGAGTCTTTAAAAAAAACTTCTGGGCCAGCTTTCTGCAAAACAGAATGTGCTTGGGAGGATGAATTGTAAAGCAGTGATTAGTTTTCATCTTACATGAATGTTCCTTTAATGGTAGGCACGGTGAGGATTTACTTGCCAGTGGTGGGGATGGTGAATGATCTGAATGGAGCTTCATTTGAGAAGTCCCCATCTGTGAGAATGCAGAAATTAGGGTGACCACCTCCTTCCAGGTCATTATAGACAGGATCTCCAGTCCTGGCGTTTTGTGAGGTAGCCTAATGCATTCTGGGTTCGGTAGTCTTACTTTTCTTCAATTTAATGAATTCCACTGGGTCACCTGAAATCAGTGATTTGTAGCTGAAACGTTCAGGAGTGGAGATAGTGTCTATAATAACCTGGAGTTATCTGCAGTGCAATGTAGCACCGTGAAAGCCAGCTTGGGCTCATACAGTGTATTATGCCATTGATGACCACTGCTACTTAACCGTTTGAGTATGAGATTAGTGATGGGTGATGATGCTGAGGTACACCAGGTGTAGGAAGCAGGAGGTGGAACGCCAACTGATGTTGTCCAGATCCTGTCCTCTTATGTTCTTTGGAAACTCTAGGAGTGTTCTGAAGTGGATGCCTACTGGTGGCACATGTATTCTTGGCAAAAGCTAGTGGGTGAGAATGATCTACCTAAGTATTCATTTTCCTCCTTAAACTGCACAAGTTCCTCGACACTCATGATGTTCTACACCATTATTTACCAACAACATGCAGCCACTGGCTTAATTATGATGGAAGGATATGTTGGTATTCCATATTTATTCGGCTGGTGGTGTAAATTGCAGAGGGTTATGAAAATAAGGTCTCTGATCACCCACTAGAGATTGAGGTGCATCTATGAATTGAATAGTTCTAAGAAAGACCTAATGCTTTTGAGTGGGTGGTCTGCTTTAGACCAGCACTCTATTTGGCTACAATTTATGGAGACCACCCACACAAAAGTATGGCAGTACAGAGTTTAGGGATCCAACTGGACCATGATATGCAATTAATGTCATTAACTCAATGAACAAGAGGTGGTCTAAGCAAGATCAAGCTTAAGCCATGTAGCCATTCTTTCAAAACTTTGATTACTGAAACTGCTGAAACTGAAACTTCATCTCTTGAATCCAGAGTGGCTACATGGAATACTTGGCTGGCCTCCTGATCTGAAGTCACAGGAACATAACAGACTTCCAACCACCCTCCTTCTGCTCCTGGACTCTACCATTTGTGAATCTCCTGTGCTAAGTGGTGCCATCCCAACCCAGCACTCTTGGAGGTAGGCCTAAGGTGCTTGCCAGTGGAACCAACGCAGCCTCTCTGCTGAACAATGCATTCCTGAGCAAACCGACGCATCGTAGCTGCTGCGTGGATTGGATCTGACGCTAAAGACTTGCATTGCTGCCACATCCCACATCTTGAGCCCAATGCATCGCCTTCGGAAGTGGCACTGCATGACGCTTCCCCAAAGCAGATCATCGCATGTTTTGACAACGCCAGCCTCGATGATGATGATGAACCACCGCATTGCAGCTTCACCTCCCCTCAGAATCGACACATCTCCTCCACTGTGTAATGCATCCCTGCCACCGGCCTTCGCATCTCAAGCAACAGGATCCTCAATGTCAGTGCAACTGGACCTCGCACCACAGCCTTGCCGCATCTCGGAACCAACACGTTGCTTCTGCATCTTCAATGCAGATCAACATAACACTCGGCAACCAGGATTTAAGGTAATTTTTTCAGCTGGCCTAACTGGTTCCCTGTAGCCGGCCCACGCTCCATTACAGTCGGCCTGAACTTGTGACCTCGTCCCGGTCCGGTGCAACCAGATATCCCCAATAGTAATTTGTGCATTTTAGCGCTATTTCTACTCCAATGTTTAAAATTTGATATCTCTGATTCTACTGATTGGTTGTTTGTTGTTTCGTTCTTGCTTTATTTATTAGAACCTACGGTATTTTTCTAGATCTGTTGTAGGCTACCTTTGAGTTGTGTTATAACTGTGCTACTGTTTGAAGTGTTGTACAAATACTTTACACGTTGCCCCTAGGTTAAGCCTGACTGCTCTGTGCCATGCTACCAGTTGGTTGAGCACAGGTTAATTTGGGGTTTGCTTGTGTCTTATTGTGACAAGGACTTTGGTTGCTCCTTGACCGTGGCTCACACCACAGTCAAACAATGACCACATTTCTTACGGGGATCATAACTCATGAGACATGCCTTACATACACTGTTAGTAGCCAACAAGGCTGACTTTAGAAAACGGCCCTCTTAAATGAGAAAAATGCTTTACAGACACAACATTTATCTGAAACGTCACATATTTGTTCTAACAAAAGAAATGTTGTTAAATAAAATAACAGACGACTGGTCTAATGCTCACTCAGTGCCACTGTGCGTGAGTTGTACCCTGTGAGTCATGATGCCCTGGCAGCCAAGGAGTGCCAGTGTAAATGAACAACTTATCTGACAAGTTTGAGTTTCCTCCAGCTAATTTAAGTTCAATTAAACTAATAAATCTGTAAAATAAGCAAAATCAATCAAAGAGGAGGTATAACAGTGATGACAAAAGGAGGACATAATTTCTACTACATATCAAAAATAAGTAAATTATGTCCAAGTGAATAGAAAGTTGCAGACTGATCACATCCCTTCCAAATTATTTGACAATAGCGCTATTGATTTTAATGAGTCAAACATTTGATTGGAGGTTGTTATGTAGATAACATTTAACAAACAATACGTGTGTGCTTTACAATTAACACCATTAAAAGATTAGACTTGCATCTGCTTTCATATGTCTAAAAATAACCAGCTCCACTAGTGAAACAAAACATTGACATTCATTATAGCATCTCAGATACATCCCAGCATCACTGTGCAAGGATGGGCATTTAGTGACATTTTTTATTCAACTATGGCAGAATATCCAAATACATATTTGTCCCACTGAGCTTGCACTGATGGTCCAAAATCAACAAAGTAGCATGTTACTGGCCCACTGAAAGTGCACCAGTTCCTTGTCGGTGTATGGAACACTGCATAAATGCAACTGTAATGCAAAACATTACACTGCTTGTATAGGGTTTTGAGCCACCCTAAGTTCTGCAAAATGTTCTTACTTTGTAAAAGAACATTAATGTTAGAACCCACATTTTTCCTTATATGCTTAACCTCCTGCGTTGCCTAATGGCGGGTTAACATATGCCAAGGCTGCCTTGTCTTGATTCAGCCACTATCCTCTTTGTAAAACATTTAATTATTATCTGGGGATGGGTGAATAATTACAACCTTATCAGGGTGAACTCTTAAAGCCACTAATTTAACCTGAGCTCAACTCCCCTGGTAGCTATCGCATACAGAAGACAAGTTTAACTTAGGGAAATGTGTAAAGATCATGCAGTACCAAAAAGAGAACGTCAAAATGCAAACAAATTAAAAATCTGAAGCTGAATTAGAAAAAAAGAGTAACATTTAAAAAAATAACTAGCACCAAAAAGGCAGAAATCCAATGAAGGTAACCAAAAAGCACAAAATGCTTCTGATAGTCACTTGTTGCTGAGGACCAGGATTTTGACCTAATTTGACACTGACTGTGATGGACACAAATCAGATGCACCAATCAGGTTCGTCCTTGTCAAAGGTTTTACCTTCTTACTTAGTCCTTTAGGTCCTAATCCACCACAGGAGTACACTTCTAATGCTCAACCCAGCAATTCAAAGGAGGTACTTACAGACTAACATGTTGTCAGGCAGAAGCCAACAGAAGAGTGCGGTCCAGGTCCAGTCGCCACTGGTCAGCTGGGTACATCCAGGAAAATGTCCTCTTGTAGCTTGTGGTATCCCACTGGATAAACAGGAGGTCTGCTCCTCTGCCCTACTGTGCTGCCCTGCTGCCTGCTGATCTCTGCCCTGCACCCCAAGGAATAATCATCCCTCCAGAATGTCTCTAAGGGCTTTCTGTCTTGCCGCCTGTTTTCCTCGAGGTCAAAGGGACATCAAAGACCTCCTGCTTCTAAACCTGCACACCTGTGACCAAGACTAGCGCTCTGAGTTGTAGGAACGTGGCAGACACATCTTCAGAGTGAATGCAGTGATCCACTTTCATACCTCGCACCGTGTAACTCAAGCAAATCCATTGCTGTTGTTCTCCGCTTGCCAGCAGGATTAGCACTCCCATTCCCCGAGCGCCAGAGGAGGAGCGTCCTTCTCTTGGGATGAGAGTTCGGAAGAACAGCGCTTCCTGGTGTGGCAAAAGTAGGTGCCCCTCCTGGTCATCCTGACAACCCCAGCGCTCTGAGCACGCACCCACCAGTCTCCTCAACACCACCAAGTGCACCTGCAGCTTGCTGCACCGCCGAGCCGTGCAGCAGCGCAACTCACTGTCCAACGGCTGTGACGTCCCACGAGCGGTACAGATACTTCATTTTAGCACAAGACTCAAGCAGTATAAAGGATTTTGCTGTGCTCCCCGCAGCAAGACCCCAGTTCACTTTCATTTGGACTAATTACTCTGGTCGGACCTGAGTGGTTCCCAAGTTTTCACTGCACTCCTTGCAGCTGACTAACGTGTTCCTTAGTTACCGCAAAGATTCTAAAACAAGCCCTGTTGTAGGCTCTGTTTTTTGATTAACCTAAACATTGAATATCTTGAGAGATACTAATTAGATTTTTGCTGTTTTGGTCTTACTTCAATCTGATAAACAGTAAATATTTTTATAAACCTGTGTGGAGTCTTTTTGTGGTATTCTCCCTGTGATTACTGTGTGTGTGCTGCACAAATACTTTACACATTGCCTTCTAAGTTAGGCCTCCCTGCTCTGCGCAAAGCTACCAAAGGGTGAGCACAGGTTAATTTAGGTTGTGTGCTTTCACTTACCCTGACTAGGATTGTGGTTCCTACGTGGACAGGGTAAATACCACTGCCAACTAGAGACACAGGCCCTCATTCTGACCCTGGCGGTCGGCGGAGAGATGGCGGTCGGACCGCGAACAGACCGGCGGTATTAAAAATGGCATTCTGACCGCGGCGGTCCCCGCCGCGACCGACCGCCACTTCTCCACTCCGACCGCCACAGCGGTCATGACCGCGGGGCTGGAGTTTGCGCACTCCGGCCCGGCGGTCGTCCCAAGACCGCCAAGGGTATTATGACCCTGCCTACCGCCGCGGTTTCTTGCGGGCGGGAACCGCCGTGCGAACCATGGCGGTAAGCACTATCGGGGCCAGGGAATTCCTTCCCTGGCACTGATAGGGGTCTCCCCCACCCCCCACTACCCACCCGAGTCCTCCCCCCACACCCTCCACCCCCCTGCCACCCCCCAGAGGTGGTACGAACCCCCTCCCACCCCCACCCCGACATGCACATACATGCACCCCGACATGCACACACCCCCAACACGCACATATACACACCCCCTACACACACATACACAACGGGGACACATACCCGCACACATACATGCAGACATGCGCACCTGCCGAACAGCACACATTACCCATAGACACAGCAGCACCCCCCGCCCGCATACACGCACTCACACACCCCCTCTACACACTCACACGCACACCCCCATGCACGCCCACATCACACAACACCCCCCCACCCCCTCCCCTCACGGACGGTCAACTTACCTTGTGCGTTGGTCCTCCGGGAGGCGACGGGAGCCATGGGGAGGTGACCGCCAACAGAAGACCGCCAACAGAAGACCGCCACACAGAAATGTGGGTCGTAATTCTGTGGGCGGTGTTCTGCTGGCGTGGCGGTGGAGGTTGACCAGTCTCCACTTTCCCGCCGACCGCCAGTGTGGCTGCTGGCGGTTTTCCGGCGGAACGCTCCCAGCGGTCAGAATGCGCACAGCGGCATACCGCCGCGGTCGGCGGTCTTCACCGCGGCGGTAACTCGTCGGTCTTGCGAAAAGACCGCCAAGGTCAGAATGAGGGCCACAGTTTCTAACAGGGGCATAGCCATGCCCATGAAGGGCGACCCCCACTTCTAGTGGGCTTTGTGTGTCACGACTCACGTGCTGCTTGCGCCTGGAATTTGCAGATCTGGTGGCGTGAATCTTCAATGTTCGGCTTTGGCCCAAAAAGGGGCGACTCTTTCTGGTAGCCACGGTGCTGTAGGCAATGGAGACACCAAGAACAGACCGTGCCCTTCAGAAAGTAGCGCCAGAGGGAAAAACCCCTTCCAAAGGGGAAAAACCTCCAAACAGGAAAAGTCCTGGAGAAAAACAAGAACAAACAAACAGGAATCCAAAAGGAGCAAAATTCAGAAAACACAGAATGCTGAGTCCAAAACCAAAAGGCAAGGAAATCAGGAGCGAAGACACCAACTGAGCAGAAAGTGTTGCAGCGCAAGGAAAGAGGAAAAACACAGCCCTTATATACCAACAAACAGGAAGTGACCCACAGGAAGTAAAAGGACACCATCTTAGATAGGGAAACAATATATAGAACAGAATAGTAGAGGAACCATAGAGAATAGGGAACAAGGAATGCTGGGAAAGCACAGGAATCTGGGAAGGAGGAAAAGACATAAAGAAAGGCACACAACAGACTGCAAACAGAAGAAAGGACAAGGAAACGAAGAAAAACAGGTAAGAGGGTTCAGAGACCCCTGGGAAAGTGAAAGGCAGAAGGAAGAACGAGGCCCCAAGCAAATCTGGGGCCTCGAAACGCGCAGGAGAGGCTGGGGGCGCGCCGCGTCTTAATAACGCGGTGCGCGGCCCGAGCCGAACGCCCGGCCGAAGTCGAGCTCTCGGCTCGCGCCGCACCGCGCGGCGCGACAGTAGGTCCCCCTCCCGAAGGCCCAGGTTTAAGAGGGAATAAACAGTGAAAGCGTTGAGTCAGGAGAGGAGCGTGAACGGAAGAGGCATCTTCCCATGAACATTCACTGAGAGGATAACCCTTCCAATGAATCAGATACTGAAGTCGTTTATGAAAAAGACGAGAGTCACAGATTTCCTGCACTTCATATTCAGGAGCATCATTCACAAGGACAGGAGGTGGACAAGGAAACTGACGTGAGTAAGGATCAGGCACATAAGGTTTAAGCTGAGAAACATGAAAAACCGGATGGATCTTCCATGTATGGGGTAAGTGAAGACGGACAGTGACAGGATTGACCAACTGGAGAATACGGAAAGGCCCATAGTAACGAGGTGTGAACTTGTTTTGAGAGAGACGTGAGGGCAAGAATTTGGAGGAGAGCCAGACTTTATCTTGCAGATGATAATTTGGATTGGTTGTACGTCTCTTGTCTGCAGCCTTCTTCATATACCTCTTGGTATGTAACAAATTAGATCGAATTAGTTTATGGAGTTGGAGAAGGCGTTTGGAGAAATAGTTAATAGCAGGTAGAGGAGAGTTGGATTGTGGAGAAGTAGGGAAAGAGGTAGGATGAAAACCATAGGAACAGAAAAAGGGAGTGACCTTGGAGGCACTATGGACTGAGTTATTGTAGGAAAATTCAGCTAAAGAGAGGTAAGTGCTCCAGTTACTTTGGGTAGAATTGCAAAAGCATCGAAGATATTGCTCTAGTCCTTGGTTCAGACGCTCAGTCTGTCCGTTGGTCTGAGGATGGAACCCTGAAGACAGGGCTCTATTCATATTCAGTGTTTTACAAAAATGCTTCCAAAATCGGGAGATGTACTGAGGTCCTCTATCAGAGATTATGGTATGTGGAAGTCCATGGAGACGGAAGACATGATCTATGAATATTTGACCTAGTTCTTGGGAAGTAGGCAGCTTTTTTAGGCCAGTGAAATGAGCCATCTTTGTGAAAGAATCCACTGTGACCATGATAACCCGGTTTCCTGCTGATGGTGGGAGCGAACACATAAAATCAGTAGAGATAGTATGCCATGGGGCCGATGGAACAGGCAAAGGTTGTAGTAATCCTGCCGGTCTGGTGTGAGGTATCTTGACTTGGGCACATATGGGACAGGCCTGAACGTATCTTTCCACATCCAGTTTCCAGGTAGGCCACCAAAAAAATCGTGAAAGTAATTCTTGTGTGGCCTTGATGCCTCTGTGACCAGCTACAGGGGAATCATGGCACATTTGTAATGCTTTCTTTTGCACCTTGTTTGTAGGGAGGAATATCAGGTCTTGGTAATAAAAATATCCTTGTCTTTTGTACAATAATGGTCTTAGTTCTTCTATGTCATGGTCCGATAGGTTGGCGTATTCTTGTTGTACTTCTTCCAGGAAAGACTGAGCCACTCCAATGATCTTACTGGGTTCTAGAAGATACTGGGATGAGGAAGGAGAACACTCTGGATATCGGCGAGACAGAGCATCAGCCAGAATGTTTTGAGATCCTGGAATATATGTAATATAAAAATCGTACTGACTGAAGAAAAAGGCCCAGCGGGCCTGACGACTATTCTGGCATACAAAATTTCTTAAACATTGTAAATTACGGTGGTCTGTCCTCACCTCAAATGGTTCCTTGGAACCCATCAGAAACTGCCTCCACTCAAGGCAGGCTGTTTTCAGAGCCAATAATTCCCTTTCAAGTACGGAATAATGTTGTTCAGCTGTGGAAAGGATATGGGACAAATAGAAAACAGGATGTTCAAGGCCATCATCCTCTTGTCGTTGGAGTAAGACAGCTCCGATGGCTCTCTCAGAAGCATCAGTTACTACTATAAATTGCTTGGTGGTATCTGGATGTCTTAAGATGGGGGCTTGGGTGAAGGCTCTCTTTAAGCTTTGAAAGGCTGCTTCAGCAGCCTCAGTCCAGACAAACCCCTTCTTTAAATTGTCCTTCTTTAAGGTGTGAGTTATGTGGCTAGTCTGACTGGCAAAGTCTAGAATGAATTGTCGATAGAAGTTTGCTAAACCTAGGAAACATTGTGTTTCTTTTATGGTAGAAGGAGAAGGCCACTCTAGGATAGCTTGTACCTTTTCTTGATCCATAGCTATGCCGGTGGGACTTAAATGATAGCCCAGATATTTGACTTCCGTTATGTCGAACTCACATTTCTCTGGTTTGCAAAATAGTTGATGATCACGAAGTCTTTGAAGAACTTGTTTCACATGGGAAGTATGGAGTTCAGGATTTCTAGAATAAATAAGAATGTCATCTAGGTAGATCACGACTGTCTGATTAAGTAGGTCTGAAAACACTGAGTCCATAAATCTCTGGAAGATTGCCGGGGCGTTAGTAAGACCAAACGGCATAACCCTATATTCAAAATGGCCAAATGGGGTCCTGAATGCTGTCTTCCATTCGTCGCCTTCTCTTATGCGTAAAAGGTGGTAGGCTCCTCGTAAATCCAATTTAGTAAAACGTTGGGCCCCTCTGATTGCTTCCAGTATGTCCCTGATGAGAGGCAAAGGATAACGATCCTTAATGGTGATTTTATTCAGACCTCGAAAATCCAGGCACGGACGAAGATCCTTAGTCTTCTTAGGCACAAAAAAGAGAGGGGCCCCAGCCGGAGACGACGATGGAACAATAAGACCACTCTGTATATTTTCGTCCAGATACTCCTTTAGAACTTCCCTTTCGGGTTCCGTGAGGGAGTACATCCTCCCAAAAGGAACAATTGTGCCGGGTTCTAATGGAATTGCACAATCATATTCTCGATGTGGAGGTAGCACAGGTTTTGACGGTTTTTGGAAAATATCCTGAAACTCCAAATAGTGGTCTGGGACCCCTTGGACCGTATTAATGGACATACCAGTGGCACCTTCAGTAGCTAAGGATCTTTTCGGAGACCAATACTTGTCGGAAGTAAAACAGTTCTCGTGACAAAATTGCGAAGACAAAGAGACTGTCCGGGTAACCCAATTTATATATGGGTTATGTCTAATGAGCCACGGAATTCCAAGAATGATGGTATGGTTAGGGGACGTAATAAGATCGAAGGAGATGTGTTCTTGATGGTTTCCCACCTGTAGACTTAACATCAGGGTAGTGGTGTCTACAGGACCAGAGGATATCAAAGATCCATCCACAGTGTGTACCTGTTCGGGTACTTCTTTTGCTTGAGTAGGAACTAGGTTAGCAGCAGCCCATGTCTTGTCCATGTATATACCACTAGCACCACAGTCTAGTAATGCCATAGTCTTTTCTTGACGACCGTCAGGAAGTTGTAACAGGACAGGAAAGATGAACAAGGCAGTTGTATTGTCATTAAAGGAGCTGATGGAAGGTATAGCTGTAGATCCCGTCCCCTCCCTTCTTACAGAGGACGGGAGGTGGCGTTTCCCGAAGGTCTGGACGGACGTACTGGACAGGTACGGAGTATGTGACCAGCAGAACCACAATACAGGCACAACCCTCTCTTGCGTCTGTCTTCTCGTTCACTAGCAGAGAGCGGACCTCGGGTAGTATCCACCTGCATGGGTTCCCCTTCGATGTCTCTAGCAGGAGTGCGAGGTTCCTCGGAACGCTGCAGGTATGCACGTGAGCTACTTGGCTGGGTAAACCCTCTACTCCTTTTCTTTTCCGATCTCCGTTCCTGAAGACGATATTCGATGGACAGTGCTTGATCCATCAGGCCACGAAGATCTTCCGCTCTGGTAGAATGCACTAGTTCATCCTTTATTTCTTCTTTGAGTCCTCTACGAAATAATGTTACCAGAGTACGTTCCACCCAAGTGGTCTCTGCCGCCAGCTGACGAAAACGGGTTATATATTGCAGGACGTCTTGGGAGCCTTGTTGGATGTCGCACAAGGCTTCTTCAGCGGAGGCTTCCAATCCAGGACGGCTAAACATTTGTTTGAAGTGACTCACAAAGGCGGAATAGTCTGACAATACAGGGTCGTCGGAGGACACCATCGGGGTTGCCCAGGCCAAGGCTGGGCCGGATAAGGCACTGATAAGGTAACCCACCTTGGTCCTGTCGTGGGAGAATTGAGTAGGTCGGAAGGCGAAATACACCGTTAAAGCATCCAAGAACTCGCGAAGCTTGGTTGGTTCACCAGAGAAACAAGGGGTAGAAGCGGAGATTGTCGGAACATCACTGGTGCGGAGGGCCAAAGCCTGTCGTAACGCAGCATTTTCATTACGTAGTTGTTGCAACTCCTGGGCTTGTTGCTGAATCGTGGTTAACAGAGATTGCTCCGGATCTGCAGCAGCCGCCACTGTATTATCCATGGTGTTTGAGGACGTCGGAATGGTTAGGCGCTGCAATCTGTCACGACTCACGTGCTGCTTGCGCCTGGAATTTGCAGATCTGGTGGCGTGAATCTTCAATGTTCGGCTTTGGCCCAAAAAGGGGCGACTCTTTCTGGTAGCCACGGTGCTGTAGGCAATGGAGACACCAAGAACAGACCGTGCCCTTCAGAAAGTAGCGCCAGAGGGAAAAACCCCTTCCAAAGGGGAAAAACCTCCAAACAGGAAAAGTCCTGGAGAAAAACAAGAACAAACAAACAGGAATCCAAAAGGAGCAAAATTCAGAAAACACAGAATGCTGAGTCCAAAACCAAAAGGCAAGGAAATCAGGAGCGAAGACACCAACTGAGCAGAAAGTGTTGCAGCGCAAGGAAAGAGGAAAAACACAGCCCTTATATACCAACAAACAGGAAGTGACCCACAGGAAGTAAAAGGACACCATCTTAGATAGGGAAACAATATATAGAACAGAATAGTAGAGGAACCATAGAGAATAGGGAACAAGGAATGCTGGGAAAGCACAGGAATCTGGGAAGGAGGAAAAGACATAAAGAAAGGCACACAACAGACTGCAAACAGAAGAAAGGACAAGGAAACGAAGAAAAACAGGTAAGAGGGTTCAGAGACCCCTGGGACAGTGAAAGGCAGAAGGAAGAACGAGGCCCCAAGCAAATCTGGGGCCTCGAAACGCGCAGGAGAGGCTGGGGGCGCGCCGCGTCTTAATAACGCGGTGCGCGGCCCGAGCCGAACGCCCGGCCGAAGTCGAGCTCTCGGCTCGCGCCGCACCGCGCGGCGCGACATTGTGCCCCTCTGGGGTGTGGGGGGCAGATCTGGGTTAATTACCCTAATCTGCCCCCCAGGGAGGCAGAAAGACTGCTACTCCATTTTTTTGGGGGTGGGGGCATTGCAGTACCCATGCTAGGCAGCCTCCACCCCCACAATTCATTAAGGTAAGAAAAAGTAATCCCTGGTGAAAGACTGCCCTATAAAAAAAAAGCAAGGGGGAGTACACGCCCTTGCCCACGGGCCTGCTCCCTGGTGTCTAGTGGGTGGATCCCTGCTTTGGGATCACCCTCCTACGGCAATCCCCAAACCGGGATCCATGGGGCAGAGGTACTACTGAAAATGGGATATTCTCCCCTTTCCGATAACTCTGCCGTTAGAATCAGCGCTCGGGCTGAGATATCCCCCGAGCACTGATTCCGTTAAAGTATAAGTAGATCATTGGCCTGTCTTACTTACACTTTAGTGTAATGACTTCAGCACGCCCTGCACCCTGATTATCATTACACAAAAAAACAAAAGACACTGACTGCTCAGAAAGCTCTTTCTTGGCAGCAGAGTTAGAAATACAATAAATGACCCCCCTATGGTGCTCTACACCAGATGCCTCCCCAGAGTCAGACAATGGCCGACAGACACACTAGTGAGGTAGTGTTATGGGGTTAACCTATAGTCTGATTTTCCACATAGGAAAGCTAGGCCTGCCACAGTGAAAAATCTTTGGGGTGCTGGTCACTGTAAGGACATGCAGAGATTACATTTCTAAGTGTCCTACTTTTTAATACCATGCACCCTGCATTGTGAGCTGTGAAGGCCTAATATGAGTGACCTATTAATTTAAAAAAAAAGCTTTGACCTGCCAAAAAGGTTTATTTGCATTGCAGAGAAGAAGGGTGGCACTTCATTCCACCCTCGTCGCCAATGTTTTATAATTGAAGATATCTGGTTGAAAGCAACAGTTAATAGCCGGTTCACATAGAATAAGAGGTTGATGGTTTATCATAGAAATAGGTTATTGGTTACTTCGCAGAATACCTCACCAGGAGGAGCTTCGTCTCTGCTTATCCCCCTTTCTCTTAATTGTCCTGTCTAACTATCACTCACCCACATACTATGATCCCCATAAGCTTGGCTGGGCAGGGCAGGGAAGGAATTACAAAAACAGTGGATTACAACACTTAAACATATACATTATGGAACTTTTTACTTGTTTCACCTTCTCTTTGTTTGTGCGAGATGTATAGCTTAGAGGTATTTTATTACACTATGCATTTTTGTAATGTATACATACCTATTTTCATTCTAGTAAACATGGATAAGTTTGCCTGTTTTGATCCCTCTGTGATACATAGGTTAGATTTGCTTTGTACGGAGATTATTGAGTAAATACCAGTTAAAAAACAGTATGTGTTTTTGCTTTACAATAAACAGAATTATAAGATTTAACACGCATCTACTTCCATATGTGTAAAAATACCCTGTCCATTAGTGAAACAAAAACGTGACATTCATCATTTCATCTCAGATACATCCCTGCATCACTGGACAGGAAGAGACCAACTGTGGCATTTTTTTTATTTACCTTGGACAGAGCTTTCAAACTCCATAATCATCCCACTGAACTTGCACTCATTCAAGACCTACAGAGTAGCATGCTACTTGTCCACTGAAAGTGCATCAGTGCTTTGCCAGGGTCTGGAACACTGTATAAATGCAGTTGCAATGCAAAACAACATATTTTTTGTATAGTGTTTTGTGCCACCCTAAATTCTAGAAATGTTTTATTTTGTGTAAAAAAAAAAAAAAAAAAAATGAAACAGGGTCCAAAGTTTTCCTTATAGGACAACCTCCTGTGATGCCTTATAGCTGGTTGACATACCAAGACTGCCTTGTCTTGAGTCAACCACAAACCTCTTTCTTCAAGATCAAGATTTTTATTAAAGGTTTAGATCTACAAAGAGATTAACAATAATTTAGTACATTTTAAAGAAACATTTTAAAAATGTAAAACTTTTGCAACATGTCAATTTATTTACTAGACAGTATAACATCTAGGTTGCTGCTCTAACTGACAATGCCAATATTTCATAAATAGAGGTTTAAAAATATACATCTGGGGGATTTTAAAGCAGGAAAAACAAATAAAACATAAATGGCACAACCTGTTGTTGCGTCTTATTCGCAGACAAGCACCTGTAACATTGTTTAAAGGAAAGCAGTTCAGCCTAAACAATAATATACATTAGAGGCTGTAAGTTCCAGCATAGATAGGGTTTCAGCCCCGAAACACGGCAAGGCCATATTATTTCATCAAGCCTCTTTATTCCCCCACAAATCATTATTTCATTAGGCTATTTTTCATGAATGATTTCAAATACCCTTTAAGTTTAAAACAGCTCATATTTTGCAAATCTGCCAAACTTAAACTAAAGTGCTTAAGTACAAAAAAAAGGTGTGTCATCAATGTACAATCCTCCCTATAGAGTAAAAGCATTGTGTGCCTAAAAGCTTCCTATAGGCGTTCTCCTGTGAATGAAGAAGACAGTGTCCCAATCATATTACGGGTGCCAATCCCTTATAAAAGTGCCCCGACACGAGGAAGACAGTCACCCAAGCTCTCGTCACTATCAAACTGGACTGTGGCAATGCACTCTATGCCGGCATCACCAAGAAACGTAAATCAAGACTGCAAAGAATCCAGAATGCAGCAGCTAGACTCATCCTGGACATCCCCCGACACAGCCACATCTCCTCCCATCTCAGAAACCTACACTGGCTCCCAGTCAACACGCACATCACATGCAAGCTCCTGATCCACAACTACAAAGCACTGCACAACATAGGTCCGGCACACCTCAACCACCGCCTCGCCTTCTACGTACCCAACAGGCAACTCCGTTCTTCCCAGCTCGCCTTTGCAGCCGACCCCAAGATCTGGAAAAGCACAGCAGGAGGAAGATCCTTCTCCTACCGAGCAGCCCGGACATGGAACACACTACCTCTCAAGGTCAGGCAGACCCCATCACTGAAGCAGTTCAGGAAGGACCTCAAGACCTGGCCCCCTCGACTGAGCAGCACACCCCCAAACAGTGCCTTTAGACCCTATGGGTGATTAGCCGCGCTCTACCGATATCTGATTGATTGATTGAGTGCCTACAAAATCCATTTCAATATGTTATGCCTCGATTGTCACCATCGTATTTCGACTGCAAATAGTGGCCAAGTTCTTCCGCTTCGCTCTATGCATAATGTGCCAGTGATCAACTTTTATGAATTCTACAACTAACTACACTTCCTGTCACTTTACAAAGGCATAGGAAGATGTTATAGGCCCTAATGCAAACAGGAATAAAATAGCCTCCCTGTCCCCCGGATGGGTTGTAAAAGAGAACTGTAGTTGGGGGCACAGTTAGCCCCTCACAAATTTGCAAACATGTGGTGCCACTGCACATGCTGCACTGTTGATAGCTAGGCCCCTGGCTCTTTGTCTGTCAAATTTCTCCCATTGTCAGTGTTTCCTTGTCGTTGGTATGCTTCTTCTTTTGCCATTTTAAGCATTGCTGTTGTTTTGGTCCAAGTCTAATGAAAATAAGTCCTAGTCCCCATACATGAGTGCTGACGGAAGGATGCTAAGCATCTAGTCAAAAGAAAGGTAACAAAGCTGTGCTGTAGAGGAGGGACAAACACAATCACGTGTACAAATTAAGCACCGGCCTGTTCAAGAAGGAAGTGGCTCTGGGTTGAATATCATTCTCCTCACCTTTTTGGAATGTGTTGAATGTTTGACACTTTAAAGGGTTTTTCACCTAGTTCTATTATAAATACTCCCATAGCTCAGTGCTTTATTTGTAACAGATTGTGCCCTGGTGCCCAAGCACTGCTCAAAAGACAGTGGCCGGTGCTATTATATGTCTCCTCACTGAACGCCAAGGCTACGGAGCCCTGAATCTGTCTCATGCCTCTTTGATCCACTGCCAGACACTCCTTGCCCCTCTATCTCACTCTTGCAGGTTCCTGTTTTCCCCCGTGTTAATGGTTTTCCATCTTCTCTTCCTTCTTTCCCGTTTCCGTGTTTTCCCCTCTAAAATAATCTAAAAATAAGTTCCGGTGGGCCCCACAAACTTCAAAAATGAGTGCCGGTGGGCAGCACCGGCAACCACTAGCTCAAATAAAGCGCTGCCATGGTTGCCAACTGGTCCTATTTGGGTGACCCATTGAAAACAAATTATGACTTTTTCCCCAACAGAACTTTGCATTCTGGGACTTATAGTTCTAATTTTAATATTGTAAGTATAAGCTTAGTAACACTAGCATTCCAAAAAATATTGACTGAACGTGTTACACATGTTGAGAGGCCATTTGGCAACCATGAACTTTACAGGTACTCAGGGTCATCTTAAAGAATTTGGGGCTCAGGGCAAGCCAGGGCCTCTTGTCCCCATCAGCTTTGAATTGTATTACACATTTTCTGTTCATTGAAGCCTGCAGGATGCCAAACAATACCGAATCGTACGCAAACTTTCAAAAATGAGAGCCACAGAAAAATGGTTGAAATATGTCTTTCTCTGGGCCCTAGAAATCCTCATGATGACACTTGACACTGAGTAGAGAGAAATAGTGAAAATGAGACAGGCTGAGATAAAGCAGTGGACAGAGATGAAATATAGAGACAGAAATATAACTTTGGGGGGGGGGGGGGGGGCTTACGAGGGGCCATGGCCAATTGTTCTCTTTGTCTATGCTTCTAAACTTCCCAGTGGCATTAACCTTTAAAAAAAGGTCGAAATCCGTAGTTTTGCTTAAATTAGCAAAACAGTGGAAAGCGCTTTATTCACTAGGCCGTGGTCGTAAGCGCTATATAAATACAATTTACAATTACAATTGCTCAGTGGGTGGTTTTCTTCGGAGTTTCTAATCCGCCTCGAGCGTTCTTGGCAGCCCCGTTGGAAGTGTCGCCAAACAGCCCTGTCCCAGAAGCCTCATGGCGCACGCCACAAAGAGTTAACACTTTCCCTTGTCGGGGAGAGCCTGCCCCTCGCAGCTGGGCCGCCGGGTATGAATAGCTCTGCCCTGCTGTCTCCCGTCCTCTCTCAGCTCTGCTCTCTCACACTCGGACATCCCTGCCCCACCCTTCTCTGCCTCAGGGGGCTCTCGCTGAGTTTCTAAGGACCCGGTCCACACTTGCTACCCAGAGGATGGCGAGCTACCTGCGAAGCCCGGCCGCGGGCCAAGAGTCCCAGCAGATGTGGAGCCTCAACAAGCGCTTGGAAGCCTACCTCTCCCGCGTCCAGGCGCTGGAAGAGGAGAACGAGCTCCTCAGGGGCGAGATCGAGAGCCTGAAGGGGGCGCGGGCGGGGAGGTCGTGGATGAGCCAGTTTGAGGACGAGATTAGCGCCTTGAGGGACGAGCTGAACGACAGTTTCCGAGACAAGAATCAGGTTGAGTTGGAGAGGGACAGTCTCGCCGACGAGCTTGAGCTGGTGAAGAGGAGATGCCAGAGAGAGAGGGAGGCCCAAGAAGATGCCAAGAAGGAGCTGGCCGAGAGCAAGAGAGTGCTGGAGGAGGAACACAGGGCCCAGATCTGGCTGAAAGGGAAGGCCGCCCAGCTAGAGAACGAACTCGAGGCGCTAGTCGAAGTCCACGAAGCGGACAGGGCGGAGCTCGAGCGGGAGATGGCCAGCCTGTCCCAGAGCATGGAGGACTTCAGGGTGGCCCCGGTGGCCCTGGCGCCCCTGGAGCTCGAGGATTACTCCAAGAGGCTGTCCGAGGTGTGGAGGGGGGCCGTGGAGACCTACAAGAGCGAGGTCTCCTCCCTGGAGGCCACCCTGGCCGAGTCCAAGGACAGTCTCGGGAAGGCCACCGAGGAGACCCGCCAGAGCCGGGCCCAGCTGCAGGGCCTGGAGAAGGAGCTGGCCAGCCTGAAGACGCGCAAGGAGATGCTGGAGCAGCGCCTGGCCGGAGAGTGGCAGGGCCAGCGGGGGGACCTCGAGCAGTTCCAGGTGGGTGCGGGGACTGTCGCATTCTTACCTGGGTGGAGGGGGGATCCCCGGAGACATTGCTGGCGACCAAATGGATAGACCTGGGTTCTAATTCTGGATTCATCTGTTACACAAAATGTGTGATCCTGGTCAAATTAGACTGCTTCCTTGTACCCAGTTCCCAAGTAGCCCGGTTTTATGAGCGGTTCGAAATAGGCTAACCCCCAAAGTTCCCTTGGTTGTCTCACTGACCTCAGGCAAAGTTGCTCATGACGAAAATGTGAGTAATGAGCACTGGTAAAATCAAACTCATCAGTGCAGAACACAAAACACTCCAGACTCCTCGTGCAAGTATCCCCTTCTGCATAAAGTGCTATAACTTTAAGGCCCTAGATTCTAGGTAAGCACTACAGGCGTGATCAGATAGGGAACCCAGTGGCATTGACTTCAGTGATTGACGCAAGATCACACATTTGGATCAATTGGGAGCTGGGATCTAGATCTGCCAGTTCTCGTTCGGAGGTCTCTCTTCTCAGTCGCATAGTGACCCCGCCCAATTGAAATCCCCTCTTCCCTAATGTTCGCTATCTTTCGCAAAAGTGTTTTTGTTCCCCTCTTCTCGCCCTCACGTCTCACCCCTCCGTGAGGATCAAGCCTCGGGGTGTGAGACCCCAGCTTCGCCTCACCGTGACAGTGTTTCTTGGACAGCGCCTTTGAGATCCAGGTTGCTGGCAGATTCAGGGCGTGTCCCTAGCGCTGAGCACTGCACTAGAAAGGTCTGCACAGCCTTGCAGTACATCCCATCCACGTACAAAGGGATTTTAATTGACACACGAGACCATGTTTTCATATCCGAATTCGCCTCTCACAAATTATTTTTTTTTAAAGTTCTATACATAGTCGATTATATGCGTTTTTTAAATAAAAAAAACTTAGTTCCATTCACACGTTTTAACACAGTCTAAGGCAATGTTAACAAATATAATTTTCGCCTTAAAACATTAATCGCAAAGTTCCTCAACCGGTGACCAGAGCACAAAATTAAATTTGTGTTTACATTTTTCAACAAACTACTCTTTTTTCGAAATTATATTGCATTGCTGGCCAGTATGAAATAACTAACGGTATACTGTCCGCTTCCTTACCACACACGTCACACTGCGATTTCCACACAAGAAGTTGGTCTGTGTATAGTGTGGGACTAAATGCTCTTAAACATGGTGACAGTGACTCCAATATTTATACAATGCAACTGCAAATTACCACAGTCGGGTAGTTCAGTTCAATAGAACAGATGCGATGAGAAAAGACTGCAACTCCCAGAATGCATTCGTTTGGTAAATGAAAGTCGAGGACTGGGAACGTGGTGCTACAATGACATTGAGTCATCTGACCACACACACATGTAAGACATGTCCGGCTGGAAGAAACATCCCCTCCCTGCTCATGAGTCAACGCTTGCTTCCCATAATTAGTTGAATATTTAAACATTTCGTTTCCCTAATGGGCACGAACCCCTGAGGATGCTTCCCTGACCTCTGACATGCCCTGATTGAGCCGAGTGCCCATCTGGCTCCCCTGCCTGTACGCTTCCTGCCTCTGTGCTGTAAAGGATTCATCCCCGCTCCCTGCGGAAGCATGTTTGTGAAATTGGTGCTGGCTGTGAAAGCGCAGGCGGTGGGATGGGACTTAATGTATGCGAGCCCCAGTCTCACAGGACCAAAAGCCACGTCAGAATATTGGACGCAGCTGTTTCTTTCTGCGGAAATGCGCGTTGTTGCGAGGATGCCACTTAGTCTGCTTTTATGATCTTCGGATTCTGGCACACGAGGGGTCGGAGTCATGAAACGAAATGCCCAGGATCACACAACTGTGTTGCGCTTGGAAAGAAAGTTTAGAACCTGTGTTTTCTAGTCGGTTCACACTTTGTAACTTTGACCATCAGATCATATCCCCTCGATGGCAAAGGATGCATACGCTGGGTTAGGGCATCCGTGCCAAATCCTGTCCTACCCAGGGTGGTGCTTCGGACAGGGCACGCGCTGGGCATCCTGTTTCTAGGCCTGCACAATTCATAGGTGTCCGACATAGGAATGGCGGCCAGAGAGTTCCACTTAGCTTATGGAATTTGGGTAATTTCCTTTCTTTCCGGTGTCTATAAACTGTAGGTAGGGCTGGGTCAGGGTCAGACGCCTGTCATCTATAACAATACCCGGATAAACTTTTAGGAGCGCTTATGTGTGCAAACGCCCCACTTAAAGCGGTTTGTGAAAGCATCACCTGACCCTGGACGCTCGCCGCGCCTGCCTGTGGCACACCGAGTCATCTCCTTGAAAACCAGGAGTCGACGCTGCTTCTGCGGACATCAAAGCATCCCCGGTGTGTAATCAAGCCACGCTATAACGCTTCCAGAAGCGGTAATTCACGGTGGGCGCTAAACTAACAGCTCTCTCGCGGCGGAGCGGGGTTTGCATCGTGCATCCACTAGGTGCCTTGAAGAAGATATGTGAAGCGCCTAGAAGGAACGGGGGCGCGGAGGAGATAAGCCCCGGACGTAGAGTGAATGGGCTGTGCTGTTAACGGTGCAGCAGGTGCATGGGCACCTGGTCCCAGCAGTGTGAGGGCTCACCGCGCCCTAATCATGGCTGCCGTCTGCTACCTAATTGGAGCTAGGAGATCCCATTTCCTTTTTGCAGTAAGGCACGGAAAGAGGTGTGCACGGGCAGGGTTACCAACAGTGCAGCAGGTGCAGTGGCACCTGGTCCCAGCATTGTGAGGGCCCACCACACTCACCATGGATGCCGTTTGTTACCTGATTGGAGCGAGGCGGGCCAATCTCATTCTTGCAGTAAGGCGCAGAAAGAGGTGTGCACGGGCAGGGCTATCAACAGTGCAGCTGGTGCAGCGGCACCTAGCCCGAGCAGTGTGAGAGCCCACTGCGGTCAAGTCACGACTGTCATTTGCTGCCTGCTTCGGGCTAGGAGGGCCCATTTCCTTCTGGAGCAAAGGAGCTGAAACAGGAGTGCATGGGCACTTCTGTCAACAGCGCAGCAGGTGCAGTGACACCTGGTCACAGGAGTGTGAGGACCCTTGCTGTGGCTGCATTTCCCGTCCCCATGGGGATTAGGAAGGGCCATTTCCTCCTTGCACTATTTCCCATGTTACTTTTACCAGACCTCTAGGTGAGAGTAACAGGGGCCCAGCCTCTGTGCATGTTTCCAGAGCAGATCTTGCTTTCCCTTGTAGATTCGGACACGCCCACACTCGACCTCTGACCCCTCACACGCCCCCGTCTGTGGATTTACGCATTGCCATAGAAATCGTTCCGAATGGAATTCCAGGTAACTTGGCCAGTGCCATAGCGCTTCTCTGCCCCTGGTCCCGTGCAGTGCCTACAGATGTACACTGGTGCACAGGCAGCCCAGGCAAGAGTGGGCCGTGGTGCACTGTGACTGGAGGGTGTGCGAGCGCCTCCTTGATGCTAGATGCTTGGCTTTGTTTTCCAAATATGGATCTCGAAGCAACTGCAAAACAAGCATTGGCAAAGCCACTAGGTGTGGTCTAGCAAGTCGGTGTGGTGTTTAATATTTTTCATTCGTGTGTGTGTCACAAAAGTAAAGAGAATAAAAAAAGACAGCACGCAGCTTCCTAAACGCAGAAGACACATGCTTGCAATAAATTGTGAAAAATAATAATTCTATATTATGTTAATAGAACATTAACAGTGGTTCCTAGCATGTAGGTTTACTTAGAAGAGGCATAGCAATAATTTTTAATATTAATGCAAATCACAGGAAAACATGATTCCCACTTGACACAAAGAAAATATTCTATTGGCTTTGAATGACTCTAAGCTGAAGACATAGATAAAACACACAAGGATTACTAAAACAAACCAACACAAAAACTAAAACAATAAAACGTAAATTGCACTGGCAAAATAAAGTGTAGACCCAGCAGCACTGATAAAGTCATGCACCACTTTGAGGCAGATGTGCACGTGATCAGGTAAATGTGCCATTCCATGCAGAGAGCCAATGGCTGTATAGGGATGACCCATTGCCCCAGTTTGAATGCTGGGGTGGGTGGAAGCAAAAATATGAATGCAAGTTGATCAGACCAATAGGCCAAAAGGGCTAACCCAAAGCCTTCTATGTATGATGTATGTTTTTATTATTTTTTCATGACTTTTATTGTTTATATGAGGATGGCGAGATGTCTAAAGCTGTGTGTGGGCCAAACCTTAAAACGATATGTCATCATGTATTCTTTACAGATGTTCCAAAGAGCAGCTGAGATAGGAAGTGCTATCGATTTTCTTATAATGTGGCACAGAGCATGATCACGATATTACACTTTCTTTTTCAGTGGCTGTCCACCTGTCTCTCAGTTCTTTGGGAATACTTCAGTGCTGTTTTCAACTAAATTGACTTTCGTGATTGATACTCATTTTGGACGTGCTATCAGCGAGGCCCAACATTGAATGGGCATGCAGGGCAGCCTGAATTCCCATTTACCTTACTTAATAAGTTTGGATGGTCGCTACTCGGCAGCATCACACGCCTGCCTTCTTTGTGGATGTCTTAAGCCCCCCATCAGGCTGGACAGATCGATGAGTGGGTTCATGCCCAGCTCTTTAGATATGCACCTTGATGTGGACACCGACCTGTCCTAGCAGCGCAGACTTTTATTTCATTCCTTTAGGTGCCAGGTCGTTAAGTGCCATTGGGCAGACTAATTCTTTCACAGTGCTTAGATGCCCAGGTGGACTTGGCACTATACTGGCACACTTATTGTGAACATTGTGTCATTTGCATCAAGTAGGAAGAAATAGCTTGGCAGAGATCTTTTCTGTTCATTTTCCGCACATGGCCTTGAGTTACGTTCCCTGTCTAGCCACCAGTCTGGGGAACATTAGCTGCTCTGGTAATAAACTAAATTAAATCAAATCATTTCATAGCATCCTGAATTGCCCCAGCCAATCAGCTCCAAGAACCTACCATGATTGAGGAACACATCATGCAGACTTTTACTAGCTCAATGACAAAGCACATTACATCCAGTAATAAACATGTTTAAACTGTTTGCAGGCCAGGACAGAGGTCAGGCCTGTGGGCACCGTAGTCTATATTGTATGAGCTCAGTCTGGGTAGTTATTACCACATTACAGCATCCTTTACAGTAGATCTGTTTAAGCCTGTTATTACACTAGTGGTAATAACATTAATGTTATTGATATACAATGCTGATAACATAATATAGTGTAACTTAACTGAACTCCGCTCCTGCTCTGTGCCTTTTAACTCCATCCTTTAGAGTGCGTTTGGGGACATCTTCGCGCCTTGGATATTGGTATCTCTGGTGTTATGCAAAGATCCATTCCCCAGGTAGACCACTGATTTTCCAGGCGCATTGGCCACCACTGGCCCCATATGGCTAAATAAATCCAGGGTTTGGAAAGCGCCACAAAGCAGCCCTGAGGGTCTTAAGGCGCTGGATTTGTAGGCACGGGAGGATGAAGTGATTGATCACGGCCAGTTCGAGGTGTCGCGGAAGAGAAAGGAAGCCACGAAAGGTGGAATCTAGTGGCATGAGGTGGAAGCAAGGCCAGGGGGGCTCGGTATTCAGCAGCAGGGGCGTAACAAAGGCCCCCGCGAGAAGGGAGAGAAGGGGTAGGCTCAGCACAGTACCCTGGCCTGAGAGCTCCTGAGTGAGTTCGGAGGGGCCCCTCCATGTACTTTGCAGGGGGGCCCTTCAACTTTCATTACGCCACTGTTCAGCAGCCATGGATGCTGAATGTTATGCTTTGTTTTGCACCCATCTCATGCCTCTCTCTTTCACCGCCCCACACTTCCTGTCTCTTTGTCTCACTCTCTTCCTCCTGCAGTCTCCTCTGCTTGACTCCACACACGTTTAGCAGATGTACTCCGCTGCCAGGTAATACCTCTGTGCTGCAATCTGCAATACCTGTGCGCATGTCCTAGTGCAGACAATGTAAAGGTTGTATTCCGCTCAATCAAGGAGACTTTTCACTGCCTCACTCAGCTCTTACTCGTGAAACAGGGTTGACGGACCTATCATGACCAAGGCCAATTTGACCAGGGAGCTGCCTTTCGTGTTACCCCTGCTGATGATCGATGAGACGGTAAAATCAAAGGAAAGGGACATTTGGAACACATGGATTATTAGAGGGCATCTCTTCTCTGTCCCACCCTTCGTGAAATAGCAAATGATAACAACACGTATTGCAACTTATGCCGTTCAGCATTCCAGGTAAAATAGCATTTGGCTGCTGGAGAGCTCCCTAGCCACTAATAGAAAACATTTTTGAGTCTTTTTCTTTTTATTTGGCGCCACCAAGTGGTGGTACCACGGGGCTGCTGTCTGACCTCGCACGTTGTGGAATGGCCGCTTCTTGTCTTGCATAGAAAGTTGAAAAGTTACAAAAACATTAATGAGTGAATAGTCACAGCTGTTCACATCCGCACTGAAGCACCAATGGGGCCTGAGCATCCATTCATTTACGCGCACCAGCCATGGAGGCAATATTAATTGCAAGGAAGACTCACACTTTACCCTGCCTGTCAATCACGTCACGCAACAGTATTGGCAAAGCCAACATGTCTTTGCATGCTATAGGGAACTCTGGGGAGTAATAGCTGGAGAAAACTGTCTTCAGTGGGATGGAGCTGGGAGAGTTCAAGCCTCTGGTGTGATGCTTGTGTCAGGACTGGAGAAGTTGCTTCTGTTGCTGACAAATCTGAGCTCACTAAGTGTGCAGTAAGGAATTACTTTTCCACATTTATCAATCTATCAATCATAACATTTGTAAAGCGCAGCACTATCACCCCTATGGGTTTCTGTCTGCTGCAGGTGCCCTGTCTCCATCGAAAGCCACATCTTGAGTCTCTCTCTGGAGTTCGCCAGGGAGGGAGCTGTTGGGAGGTGGAGGGGCAGGCGGTGACCGGACTTGGCTGCTGTGTAGGAGAAGGGGCGGCCTCCGCAGTGGCTGGGATGGATGCTGGGGGAGTAGGGTGTGAGGTTTAGTGAGGTGGAGCGTAGTTGTCTTGCTGGGACATAGACGCTCAGTCGCTGGTTGATGTAGGACGGCCCTAGGTTGTGGAGAGCCTTTTATGCGAACATAAGGATTTTGAAGTGGTATCTCTTCTGGACGGGGAGCCAGTGGAGGTTCCTGAGGGGTGGGGTGATGCTTGCATGCTTGGGGAGGCTGAGGATGCTTTCATGCTTGGGGAGGTTGAGGATGAGTCTGCCTGCGGGGTTCTGTAGAGTTTGGAATCTTTTTAGTAGCTGGAGGACACTCCCGCGTAGAGAGCATTGCTAGAGTCGAGGCAGCAGGTGACCAGGACGTGCTTGACTGACCTTCTGGTTTCAGTAGTGATCCATTTGAAGATTTGAAGATTACCAAAATGTTATGTACAGTCAGAAGCACGTCATAATCTTGTTGATTAAAATTACCTCTGGGTAAACCCACAGTCATTTCTTTTTTACCGTAGGTATGATTAAAATGCGAAAAATGAAAGTAACGTAGATTTAGACTCACATGGCCATAGAGATACCAACATGTTTCAGCCTAATTTGAAGCCCAAATACATCAGAGGCTTTCATTAGGGCTACTTAAGATCTCTATCTACCTACTATCTGTACATATTCATGAAAGTCAGTATTGATTGTTCCATACTCCACTAGGTTGAATCTAAAATATTCGTAACTATTGAATAAATAATCCGTAGCCACACATTTGTCAGGAAGTTGTGCCAAATTCTGAACCTATTTAGCCCACCTACTGTGCATGATGGGCTAAATAGGTAGGTCATTTGATTGACCCATGATTTGTCACAGGGGCAATCGAGGATGTTTCCCACCCTCTACCCATAGTTCACTGTGACTACTGACCCTCAAGAGTATTGGACTGGGCCCATGGATGGTGGGAGCTGAAACTATATTTAGGGCCACTGTTCTTTTACCTGTGATCCTGGAACTGGATCCTGTTGATCTCCTATGAGTAGATCCCTTATAGTCCCATTTAACTGCAGTTGTTCACTGGATACGGCTATCCTTCCAGACCTAGATCGCTGTATTTCTTTTTGGGATTTTGAGAGAGGTCTGCCTCTCAGCTCAGAGAAGGAGTCCTCCAGTTCTTGTTCCATTTAAGACTTGGACTAAGGATGCTAAGGAATCCCTACTCCTGCGTCCACCTGGAAGATGCTTTTGCAACAGCCCGAGAATGCCAAAGCAGCAGCCATACAGCAAAAAGAGTAGGTGCATGATTGACAGAACAGCGAATCATCTCATCTCTGTCCTGTCCGTGCCCATCTGTAAACTACCACCAAATCCTTGGTTCCTGCCTATTTCCTACTGCTCCTCCTAGATCCCACCCTCCAACTCCATCCTCTGCTTCTACTCCCCTTATTTTGTTACATTTCAGCCTACTTTCCTCTCCTTTCTTCCCATCTTGTGTCAAAGGCGCCCAATAGTTTTGCAGTACTAGGGTGGCCAGTTTCTGCCCACAGATGTCTTCAGGTCATCACAGTTGGAGATCAAAGTGGTTTCAATACTTCAACATAGCAGTTTTATGTCACTGAGCCCTAGTGGCAGCATCGGTGCGATCAAAGCTTCCGTGTACTCTGGTGGCATAGTGGTACCCAATCTGACCTACCACACACTGAATCCAACCTTGGATGGTCCAATGTGGATGGTGACATGTCCATGTTCCGACCAAGAACCTATATGCCCAGCATCTTTAACTATTGACATGCTCTAAGTGTTATGGGGGGCCTGGTAACATTAAAAGAATAGCGGACTAGTATTCCTGACTGACCCTGAGGATAACCTTGTGACCAGATAAAATTAAGCTTATCCTGGTAGTCCATTTAAGAACAGACCTTTCAGTCACCCTTGTAGTGTTCTTGCATAATAAGATAATAGATCCAATATGCTTGTTAGCAGCATCCACAGGATCAGCCTGTCCTGTAAATCTGGTGGTCTGGAGCTAGAACAAAGCATCCTTTCTTCCATGTCACCCACCTAAATTTCTTAGGCCACCTGCTCCTTCTCGTAAGATGTATGGCTTCCCTACAGAATCCCAAGGTTTAGGAAAGGTTACCTGGTCACCAGTACCAAATGCACTGTCCTTGTACCTCTGGCCACTTCAAACACAGGTTCTCTTATTGTTCTTAGTCTCTGCTCAGTGTTGTCCAGCTGTGAAAATTAAGAAACCAAATACCAGGACTTTGAAAACATGCTGCAAAAAATCTGGACTACAATGTTCGTTTGCCATAAACACGCAAAAGCATGTTGCCCAAGATATCCTATAGAGCACACAACCTTGGAAAAATAAACCATGATACCCGCCTCAGCACAGTTGATTGAAATAATCCAAACTGGTGCTCTACTACCAGGAAAGATCTTTTGGTCTGTCTTCTAATGATCTTCGGTTCCTTAATCCTCTTTCTTTTGGTTCTGTGAGCTCGGTCAGAGTACCTGTAGCATCAAAAAGGGGAGGTTCCATGGACCTCAAAGTGGACATTGACAGCATCATATGTCATGCACTCTGCCATCTTGGACCCTTCAGACTGGTAACACTGTGTGTGGACATAGAAACCATTTCCTATCACAGTGAGCTTGCCTGCATGAAGCTCTCTTGACTATAGCCTGGAAGCAGGGGACAGAGCATGAATGCCTTTCACAGATCTCAAGTTCCACAAGTCCATGTTTCAAAAACATATCCAGCCTGGGATTTTCTCAATGCATCTTGATGATGTGTGGTTGATCCCATTATGAAATCATGACTATAGTACCATCATGGACATAAAAACATGAATTCTTTGATGGACCTAGAAAATATGAGACCTCTGAACTTAAGTTTGGTCAGAGCACCACGAAATTGACCCCCCCCGGAGAATAGAGTAGGTTGTAGATTGTATTTCTTTTGTGTGAAGTAGAAATCTTGAGGCGTGAAGATGCAGGACAGCTGAGAAAGTAACAACAGAAACTAGAGAGTAGAAAAGAAATTTGAATAATTACAAGAACCCATCAAGTGAAGCACCCCAACACCACTGTTTTTTGGCTGGGTGGAGACTTTTTCATGACATTAGCCTTTCACCCCTAAATAGGCCAGATATTGCTGATGCATACACCCTGATCTAGATTCCAGGTATTCACAAGAAGATGGTTCCTCTGAGACAGCTGCTAAGCCCTTCTTAGGACATCGCCCAACATGGCTGAGGTCAATCAGCCTTCACCTGGGCTGCCAGGCTAAAAGAGACTTCATCACATGGTTGTTGACAATAATACCGCTGATCACTGGCAGTTAATGAAGTTCACACTTCATGTGCTCTTTGCTTGCATGTGCTAATAACTTGTTTTATGTACAGTGCATCATACCACACTTCTTCTATTTCTAAGCACTGTCAATAAACCATTACTATCATCCATTGTGACGAATTACCACACATATTAGAATTTAATGGACCACTTGCTTTCAGTCCCCAAACTCTATGCCCCTCTCTCCGGGTAGCTGCCCATGCAAGAGATCGCCATACCGTTTGATGCATTTGGCGTGCCAGATGTCAGGATCAGATAGGTTGTTCATACCAAGTTCTTTACCAAGGTTTACAAGCTGGTGTTTCGCCACATGACAGTTCCTCCCTTAAGCCAACTGGGGATCACTGTCACTGCAATCTAGCAGGGTTTCAATGGGAGCGGTTTTATGACAGTTCATATCAAGTACACTAAAAGTGAAGACACAATTTGCTGAGAAATGTATAGGGAATCTGATAGATGTTTGCTACAAGGGGAACCTATCCAGTTTTTTCAACCAGTGGGTAACTGCTGAAACTTCAGATTGTCACAAATAGGAGCCAGAACCTTGAATGCCATAGAGCTGTGGGTCAAGATTTCCAGCAGACTTTGTGGAATTAACTAAACAAAGGAACATTTTGGGAGGACTCTTTCATGAACCAGTAAATACAAAATTGAGTACTCATTAATACTGAAACTTAGTGGATGTCTAAACTGATGGGACGGGACACTCCCAGTTTGAGTAAAAAGCAACGCAACACCCAGTGGTATTTTTTGCAACTGAAAGTACACAGATTAAGGAATCACCCTTTGAATGATTCATCTGGGAACAAACAATTCACTTTAGTTAAGGTCTCTGAAGTGCAACTGTGATCTCTCAGTTCCACATCAGACACCCTGACACTTGACAACCTCTCCCCTCCATTGTTCAGTGATTGCAGCTTATAGTAATAAGCCATATCATAAGGCGGGCTCTTAAAATAGCCAACATCACACGGAACCAGCCAGCCCTTGGCCGATTTGTTCCCATTTCCTTATAACGTCCAGCTTGACTTTTATCTGATAATTGTTTTCATGATAGGGACACAAATATCCAACTTTTGTTAGAGAGGATGCCCTTGACAGTGGCTCACAAAGGTAAATATTAATGTAAATGCATACTTTTTATTTACAACTTAATACCACTGCTACTAATGTTTACAGACAATGGAACTAAGACACAAGTAGATGATGGGGTTTGACCGGGCCGACAAGATGTAGTCATGACCGCCGTGCCAGAGAGAATCTAAGCCTTTGCTTTGGCATCATGTACCATAGCTCTCCATATTTAACTATATTTACTCCATAATGGAATACTTTGTCCTCGTTACTGTGATCAGTTTACATACAAAACTGGAGAAGCGTGGGTCAACGATTAATATAATCTCCAAAATCACTCTCCGTCATTGAAAAAGTTCAACATCAAACACTGAATATCTGCTTTCCTCACCTTGAGAGTTGGTGAACAACCAGAACACTAAAGTCACTTACATAGTTAAAACCCGCAGAGACAGGATTACGTTTCACAATCCTTCACAGTATGAGCATTGTCTGTTGGGTACCTGCCAAGTCTGGGTTGTAAGAATATTGACAACAAAAATAAAGATTTTTCCATACCGCCACATCTATGTACCTAGAAGATTGTCAACGTGCATTGATGAGGAGTTAAGAATAGTAAATCTATACTCATCTCCCTTTACTGACCTTCATGAAATTTCCTTAGCTGATATTTGGGTCACATATTTGCGTAGATTGATATTTTAGTTACGGAGAGACGGTAGCAAACACCAAGTCTGCTCCCAATCATGCACCACCAGGGACCTCCAAATTGGTTCATGTGCATGTAATCTGTGATTACAAGATGGAGCAGCTGCCTTTGGAGTTAAAGGAACAAGTCTCTAGAGTACTCTTAGCCCAATCCAAACTCTCCCCTTCAGAAGCTTCCTGAGGGGAGGCCCCATACTTCTAAGAAGGACCAACCAAGAACAGCAATCCATGAAGGCTTTCTTATGCTTGCCCTAGAGTGCCCTGTCGCTGGCCTTGCTACCACTGCTCTCTGGGGTCAAGTAGGAGGACTCAGTGGCTTGGTTTTAAAAGCAGTATTCATTTTCTGTGGTTACCGGCCCTTTTTCCCCTCAGATGTGAATCGGCTGGTGGTCTTTGTAGGATCAGACAAAGGCTCAACTCTGAGATGACATCAGGGGTCAAAGGGTGCATGATGCCTCGTCTGCCAACCGGCGCCATTTAGTAAATTAACATTCAGGAGACCAGCAGTGGGATGTATGAATAGACTCATTTTCTTACTATGTGAGCTCCTTAACTTTTACAACAAGTATCCTCTCGTGGTTAAAAGCTAGCTCCTGGAAGTGACTTCGGGCAGATGTGCTTGGCGCTAGGCAAGACGGAAGTAAATAAGTAAATAAACTCCAGCTCGCTCCCTTCTGTGACCACAGGCAGTGCAATCCATCACATACTGTTACTTCCTTCCATGGCTAAAAGGCTAATTCGGTAATGGCTCCTAATTCAATTCTCCGCTTGCATCTGTTCTTCGCCCATCAATACTGCTGCATCTGGGTACCACCGAGACAGCGCTACAGCGGTTCGATCGCCTCCACGGGGATAACGAGGCACATGTTTAACCCTGCACTTGCTAAATGTCTGGAAGCCAGGCATGCTGACTGTTGAGCACCCGAGGCCCAGACATGTTACCTGCTTAATAGCAATTATTATTCTCAGACGCTGATGGAGGCTATTTGTTGGGTTCAAACACAGCAGGTCAGCAAAATAGATTACTTAACTCTTTCTCCATTTTTGTAAATGTCATTTAGCGGCTCGCCATTGTAAAGGGAGCTCGTGGGAGTAAATTAGTAACTGCATTAGCTAATGGAGTCTGTTTCATGGGGCCTAGAGGGCATGTTAGGCCTTGAAAGGTCAGAGTTCTCCAGGCCACGCCATAAAATTAATCAGAGTGCCTTTTCGGGCAATTACACGAGAGAAACCCTTGGTTCTACAGCCTGATAGATGAACATAGAAAGCTAATAGCAACATTTTCTAGGAGTATAATTCAGTGGAAAAGAGGAATGCCATGTCATACCATAAACATTCAACCAACCATCTGCCATCGAGTATTGATGGAAGGTTTCACCACCGAAATAATGCACCAGGAAAGGCTTGTAAATATCAATTAGTCAACATTTTGAAAAAACACAACTTTATTACTTTTCAAAGCACCAGAATTATTATTGCTAATTTTTGTCACGCCGGTGACTACTTCTCCCTCTTTTTACGACCTTCACCCCCTTTTGCCTGTCTTTTAAGGAGCTCTTCACAGACTTCCCCGCTCCCATCGGATTTTCATACCTTTCCCTCATTGAATAGCATCTCACTGCCCCCCTCACTTTGTAGCTGTCATTTTTAAGAGTGACAATTTTCTAATTTCACATCCATCTTCGCTTCTTAAAATTCATATTTCTTCAGTTAATCTCCATGTGTTTCTAAATTATTGTGCTATCCCTTGCTTTTCTGACGTCCAATCTCGTTTTCACTTTTTCCCCATTTTGCCACTCAACATTGGAAGGCTCCTTCCTTGACCAGTCAACCCACTATGGGGGTCATTATGCCCTGGGGATTACGAGCCCCCATCCGCCAGCCTGTCCAAGGTTGGTGGAATGGGGGGCTCGGGGGGCCTCTGCACTGCCCATGCACTCGGCATGGGCAGTGCAGGGGCCCACATGCACAGCCCCATAGCACATTCCACTGCCCGAATTACAGGCAGTGGAATGCCCGACGGGTGCTGCTGCACCCGCCACACCGCCACATTGCCGCCGGCTCCTAATATGTTAAAGCCTTGTTCCCCACTGGGCTGGCGGGCGGAATCACTTGTTTCAGCCCACCGGCCCAGTGGGAAACTCAAAATAGGGCCAGGGGGGTCCAGGCCAACCGTGTGGCCTGATAGCAGTATGGCACTGGCGGGCGTCCTCTGCCGCCCGCCAATATCATAATGAGGGCCTAAATGTCTTTTCTCTTCACATAGCCTTTTCAATGAACACTTTCTTGCTTCACCACTCAGATGCTAGTCATTAACTCTACAATCCTAAATGTTTAATTTGAGCCGGTGGTTGCCGTTGGGGGGCACCGGCACTTATTCCTGGGGACCAGCACTTATTTCTCCACATCAGACATTTCCAGAGACCAACAGAAACAGAACGAGAAGACGGAGGAAGAGAAATGCAGAACATCCATCACAGAGGGAGAAAGCAGACACCTGTAAGAGTAAGATAACGGCGCAGGGATTGCCTGGCAGTGTATTAAAGAGGCTTGAGGGGATTCAAATTGCGCACCCTTGCTATTCCCGCGCTGACATATCATAGCGCCAGCCGCGGGTGTCTGAACAGCGCTTTAGTCACCAGCACTTATTCTTTTACAAATAAAGCACTGACAAGATTGTATTGCGATCTATTCACATAGCGCTTCACACCCCATTCTGACCCTACACGTTTAAGGGTGCTAACCATCCCCTAGTCATTTTACCTGTAATTAGTTGCCAGCCACATTTTTGTAACCTAGGTATTAAACTTTGTCAAAAGTGCTTCACAAAGCTGTTACAATACACACACAAAATTACAAAATGGCCACTTTTTACATTTAAGTTTTCCAACTAAAAGCTCATAATAACATTACAATCTGTAGACAGGGCCAGTGGAATTATGTGACAGAAGAGGACCAAATTATTTGGCATGGTTGACTAAATTTTGGAGCAAGAAAAAGTAAATTATGTGGCACATTGCAGCACATTTTGTGATAGTATTACTTCATTATTTAGTCATTTTTACAATTGGCAACCGTGCCTACAAAAATAGTTCACCTTAATTTGTACCAATTTAATGCCTAATTACCGCAATAAACAACTGAAAGATGACCAGGCATCCTTTGCTAAAAGCCTTCTGGTGTGCAGGAACTCGAGTTGTCATATTTTTTGTAACTTTTGATCCATTTGATCTGAGAACATTTTTTGTTAAAATCTACAGATTAGGTGGCAGATGATGGACTATGTGGCAAATGTGACAGATCCATAATTATGCGAAAATCGCCGCAGCCTCAGAATCGCATAACTCCAGTGGCCCTGTCTATAGGCCGCATCACTCTAAAGTTGACTTTGTCAGTCAAAAACAGACATCATCTCTCAGAGATATTGAACCCCTAGAGATATGTTTTGACCGGTTTATGACATATTAGTGTTATGCAGTTGATATGCTTTGAGAGGCAGGCAACTTGAAAGAAGGTAACCACATAGATCTAAGAGTGTCAGATCCGTACCAGTTTTTCAGGGTCACCACTGATAATGTTCGTGAGTTCCATGTAAAGTAATCATACGTAATTTAAACTACATTAACATTCTGAAAGTCTGCTAGGGTTCTATCCCACCAGGACCTATCTTGGACACCAATGGTCTAGACCTTTCCCCTCAAATTAAGGTAGGCTTTTCTTCTCATTTTTGGAACAAGTTATGAACTTGTAAGACTTTACACATTAATTAAAGCAGACTCTTAGATATGTCTTACATTTCTGTTGCTTAACTGACAATCCTTTTATTTACATCGAGTTACTCAGTGTAGCAGATCTTAACACACACTTCATTGTAGTTATTTTGAGATCATTTTCTAAGTCTTTATCGGGTTGGCGCCCGGAGGCTCAGAGCCCCATTGTATATCTGACACAACACTGTTGCCCTGGATAGGAGCCACTCAAAGCAGTTATGACCTAGACACTTGGCTAGCGACACATCCTCGGCTTGTCATCAGTCTCAGCCTAATCTGTTGGCCTCCGGCACTCGAAATGAAATCATGGGCCAGAAATAGGCACTGAGTTGACGTCACTGAGAGCGGCATTCAGGACATTATCAGCCTTTCTACAAAGGCCGTTCTCAGTGCAACTCATTCTTACTCAAAGAACTGGGAGAGAGCATCCGTGAAGACCCTTGGGCCAATTTGACCACAAACACTATTTCTGGCATTTGACCACTGTATACCTCTGGATCAGGCTAATGAGAATACATTATCTCTTTGTCCATAATTCAATGAAAAGCTAACACTGAAGGCTAACTCTTTTCAGGGCACTTCAAGTGTATGAGTTACAGAGCATGACTGAAGTTTTGTTGAAGGCCATATTAATCATAACCCAAACGGTTTTGAAAATAATATAATGGACCCTAAATGTATAGGAATTGAGTAAACTAATTTAAAATTATTTGTAGACTCTAATTTAAAAAAAACTAGA
This sequence comes from Pleurodeles waltl, assembly GCF_031143425.1. Lineage (NCBI taxonomy): Eukaryota > Metazoa > Chordata > Amphibia > Caudata > Salamandridae > Pleurodeles > Pleurodeles waltl. The sequence goes on from NC_090451.1 coordinate 652,754,523, forward strand.
CATCCTGGGAATTGATATTTCGGAGTCCCGAAATTTCCAAAAACCTGGAAAATGTCTTCTGATGTTTCATTGTCAGCTTGATTCGGAATTTACAAAAACTCAAGGGTTAGTAAAGAATCTGTTTGGGTCAGTACAATGTAATTAAAACAGAATGTTGTCTATAAATTATATGTTCTAGAGACTTTCAAGGTATTAACAGTATTTTCATTTGCGTTTTCATAGACTCAAAAATGTTCTCTGAGAAAGTTTTTTTATAAACAAATTATGTAATTAATCTCAGCAATCGTGGCATTTAGAGGACATTTCCCAAATAAAGTTTTTGCGGGAGACCAACAAAAGAAATCCTGGAAAAGTTTAAACATGTTGAACTATCTTATAAAGTGTGGTCAATAATTTCAAAGGCAGCGCTTAAAAAGAGGCTCCACTATATATCTCTTCTTTCTGTCTTTTCTCCGTTATTCCTTTATTATTCTTATCCATTACAATTTTCCTGTCATCCCTGTTTCACTAACACTAGATTAAGTTAGGTTTTGGCGCTTTCACCTTGGAAACAACATGGCGATATATTATGGCTAGACACTCTTTCGAATATCTTCTGTTTCTCTATTGCTATAGCGGTTGTAGTTGAATGCTGAATAGATACAATATTTGTTGGCCAACTCTGAATGCTTTTTTGTTTTCCTCCAGCCAACTCCCAAAACTGGAACACATTTCAGAAATAAACAACTATGGCCCAATACTTAGGAAATTGTCTCTCTGGGGGTCAGGTGGCAATATTTGCTTACACTGTGGTTTGGTTTGGTTTCCCAGTGGCAGTATCCGTGCCCTAGTCAGGACAAGGCTATAGCCATTATGAATCGGTGGTCCTGTGGCCGAAGGGCTGCCTGGTCAAGGGTTTCAGACGGCTGAGCCAACTAAGGTTACTTCGCAGGAAACCTGGTTGTTCCCCTACTTTCAATGAGATGGCGGAAGGGCATGTTTGGAGTGGTGGGATCACCATCAATTTATGTGGTTCTACCTCCAAGCCAAACTTAAACTCAGTAGACTTTTCAATCCCCAGCCTCAGTGGCTTTGGGTGAGGTCCAGCAACTAACAGGAAAGAGCGACACAGTAAAAATGGAGGTTTGCTGAGATGGTTAGCAGCCATGGTTTGCATGATCTTTAAATGTCAGTTCTCTCTTCTCTGGTACTTTAGATGGAAACTAAATCCTGGGCACTCTGGGAAGAACAATTACATTTGATGTTTATTGGAAGTTTCCATGCTGTTGGCCATTGGCCAAAGCTGGCTACACATTAAATGTCTCCTCAGAATTTGTTGTGGAGACTAATTAAATCCTGTTTATTCTATAGTCTATTCAGGATAATCTTTCATGTACATTCACTCTCTCCTCAAATGCTTTATCTAGCCATGTTTGCAAGCTTTGTCTCCTTATGGAGAACACTCCAAGTGCATTGAAGTCAAAGTAGACATATGTTTTTTATCCAGAAGTCTCATGGAGTTGCTTCTCTTTGTCTTGTTTCGTTCATTCCTAGTTGGACATAGAAGCCTTGGAGCAGGAGAAGCAGGACTTGAGGGTTCAGATAGCACACGTCCTCGAAGACCGACAGCAGCTCATGCACTTGAAAATGTCCCTCAGCCTGGAAGTGGCTACTTACAGGTAAGACTCCTTTCAGTCATGCATTTGTTTTCACATTTTCAGGAATACTTGCACATGTCAGGTTCAGAAACACTAATTTCCCATTATAATTCTCCATTGCTAAGAGCCTTTTCAGAATACAACTTGGAATGCTGAAATATTCTGCATCTTAGAATTACTGATCCCTGTTGAGTTGTTAATTCAAAATTCAAGAATGCTGCATTGTATCGCCAAGTACCTCAGAATGTAAGCCAAAGTGCAACCAAAAGGAATCCTCTGATAATCCGTACCAAGAGTTATCATGGTATAAATTGACTTTTGTGTTGAGAGGTCACACCTTCAGCCACTTGAAGATGCTTTCAGTCTCTAGACTGTAACGAACGCTTCAGGTTGTGCTTCGAGCCATTAAATTGCTATTTCAGCTACCCGTGTGCCCATGCAGTCATCCCATCTTTGTATCCTGTCACTAAACCCCACTTCTAGCCACCAGACCACACAATCAGCCATCGGTCCACACTTTCTGCTACAAAACCAGACCTCTAGTCACTTAGCCATCCGTACTTTCATTAGACTCTCCCACAGCTACCAGGCTAGGCCTCTAGCTGTCAGAACCCATCTCCAGCCACCCTAACTCTCCTCTTGCCTCATGACCCTAATACACCACAAACATACCTTAAGTGATGAGGCCCCTAGACCTTTTGGCATCTTAATTCACCAGTTGTTATCATCAGCCTCAAATGATCTCTAGAATGCAGGCCCTTCGGTGTCTTTTATCTATTGGTCCGGCCTGTAACTATTGCCTCATAACAACTAGCCCCTCTGTCGGATTACCTCACTATCCAATACACTGCATCCTGAGCCACTTGGCTGCACCGGTACCCTACCTACCAGTCGCCAACCACAGCCATCAACCCAATCTTCTGGCTCTCAAAGTGCCGATGTAGCCGCAGCAGACCACACGTCTAGCCTCCAGACCATATCTCACTTGCCTTGGATCCCTCGAGTTTCACTGCAAGGTCCCCCAATTCATGCCACACAAACACACACATTCCATCACTACAGCCCCATCGCCTTCCATTGCCGCTAAACTCTTAAAAATAGGATCTTGCTACCAACCAACATACCTCACCATCAGAGCCTGCTTCCTCGCCTTCAAAGGACAAGGAAGTTCACAATAGGATAACTAGTGGAGAGGTTTACGGAATACATAGCAAAGGGTTCGAAACATATTCGAGTTCATGGGAATTGGATAGGTGGTGTAATTTCAAATGACAAACATCACTTCTAGTTTGGTGTAAATCTTGTTAAATCATTTCCATTTTCTGAATTTTTTGTACCTCTGCAGCATGATTAATTATTTATTTTAATAATCAATTTAACTGGTTAAAGAAAACTATTTATAACATTCTTTTGCACACTTCCCTAGAAAAGCCAAATTAAAGTATAATGCACTATTTTAAATTGGCTTCAAATTGTATTAGGCAGCATCTATCTATCTATCTATCTATCTATCTATCTATCTATCTATCTATCTATCTATCTATCGAGCTATAAATATTTTATGCACATTTTTACAAGTCCACTTTCTGGATCTTTTTACGCATGCATGCCTCATTTTCATATTTGAAGGCGGGAAGCTCCTGCTCTTCTCGATGACGACAGATCAAGCGTGTCACATGTGGATGGTTCAGGTTACTTGGACTTTGTTTTACCAACTGGCTGTGGCTCAGGGGAGAGATAGGACACGGGGACGCTGGAAGGCTGAGAAATCTGAATTGTAGGATTTACCTTTAGCGAAAGAGGGTTAGAGGTCTGATTAGAAGTTGAGCCATGGGTAGTAGTGCTGGGAACACATTGTTGCTCCTGAGAAGAATCCACTGCCAGTCGGTGTGTCAATTTTGTTCCTGGAGGGCTGAGACTATTCTTAAATTCCAGAGCAACCACAGTCTATGTGTATGATATCTATTAAAATTAATTGTATGCACATTTATCTCATATCCTGAAAACCGTGCATGGACGAAGATAGCCAAGATCTCACCACCCCCTTAAACAGGTCTGCAAAAAAATTTAGGTCACATAAGCATCATAATTAACAGTTCTTGTTCTGGGCCAATGATAGTCTATGCGACTGGCCTTGGAGGGTATATTACTTAGGAGTGAGTGTGAAGAAAAGACAAGAGGGTAAAGATACACCCTTCCTATCCAATTCCAATAAAAAACAAATAGGAGATTCTCTCTAAACCCTCTTCTGGTACCCAATGTCCACTACCCTGGATTTTACTTTTAAAAGAAGTGCTTCCTTCTATTTCATCACATGACTAGCCAAGAAAATGTGTACTCCAATCTTGTGGTCCCACCCATCTCTCCATCAATAATTGTGATTGTCAGGGCAAACGTTCTTCGTAAAAGGACACAATCAAAAGAGAAATGAACCAGCTATGACTTTAATTAGGCCTGGTGTTAGCCAAGGTCCTTTTGAATATACTAATATTGTGTGTGTGAAACACTTATGCATAGGGGCATTCAGTCTACCCTCTTCATCCATTGGTCACATTGTTCTTATGCCCACTGCAGCGTACACAATGAGGTAATGGGTCAGCTCACTGCACTGTGAGTGATGGAATTCGGCCTTTTCACAAGGAGCGCATCCACTCACAAAGTAGTTCTCTTCACTACCATTGATTACTATCGCAATGTGTGTTTTTTAGACTAAAAAACATTTTTGTGGTGTTGGCCAATAATTAAAAAAAATTATATTGATGAGGACCTGGCAGCATCCTCGACAGTAGTGTTTTGCAAAAACTACGACAAAAACAAGCTTTGTCAAAGCCAGAAGGCTGGCAGCCACATAAGTATTTAGGCTTTACCAGTCCACTTTCTCTGGGAGGAACATCTTAGTTGGTTATAAACATTAAGGATGACTACATGAACATGAAATACAAAAGAGCACTTGCTCCTAAGAAACCCAAAGGTACAGATATTGAAGCTACCCGAGAGTGGGTTCAGGGAGGTGGTTGTTTGTGTTTTCGCTGGCTGGATACCAGAGAGGTGAAAGGAAGGTTTTGCTTGGTCTTTGTTCATGGTGGATTTTTACCTGATGTCTTAATATATGAAAACCTGATTTTATTGTTGCCTGCTAGCTATTCTCCTATGGTGATGTAGTGTTTGTTATTCTCTGTATACAGATTCTGTAGTCTGTTGGGTGAGAAGTTGTTAGATGTGGAGCCAGAGAATGTGATGTCATGTTAGACTTTTGTATGTGCTTAATTTGTGTCAGTGTGGCTGCAGGTTGCCATACCATTTTTTTTGTCATCAAACTTTGATCCAGAGCAAGAGGGAGCAAAGAGCAAAAGAAGGAAGGCGTAGGAAGTGAAAAATAGGAGAACAGTGACAAAGGGAGCAAGCAGAGAAGAAAAAAAATACAAATGTGGGAGTCAGGCTAGACTAGGTTCAGGCCCTTCTCATAGATAATGAGTTCTGGGACACACAAGTGCCGGCAGACCTCTATTAATTAAAGTTGCTATCAGCCAAGCAGGCAGCACTCCCTTTGTCCAACCCCTGTTGTGGCTTCCATGGTGATGAGGTTATTCTGTGTTTTCACGTTTATTAGCCTCTTCCCAGATGCATCTGGTGGCTCTCTGTCTCTTGTAAGCATTGTTATTCCTGCTAAGGTGTCAATAATACAGCATTCCAAAGTTAGTATCATATTCTTCATGTCCCATTCTTATTCGACAGATAGATAAGGAATGGGACCAAGGGATAACAATATATGTATCTATAGCTATATAAATATTCTCTCTCTCTCTCTCTCTCTCTCTCTCTCTCTCTCTCTCTCTATATATATATATATATATATATATATATATATATATATATATATATATATATATATATATATATATATAATATAATGGGTTTCCTGCCCCCCCCCCCCCAAAAAAAAATCCATACCATCCCTGGCAATGAAGTCCACTCCTCTTCAGGCACATGTAGTGCGATTAACTGTTGCCACTGACTGGACTGCTCTATATGCTTTGTTCTGAGGTGGACAGAAGCAAAGGGACTGACATCTAAACAGACCAACGGGTGAAAGAGGTGACAGAAAGCCCTCTTATGTATATACCATCTATATATTTTAATATAAATCTTTTGGAAGACTTACGGCTCTTCAGGCAGCTCAAACCATCTCTAGGCTAGACCTGAAAAAATGAATTGAGCCAGCTTTGTAAAATATAGATATGTGAAAAACTTGAGAAGAAATGAATAGTTGTTGTACGGGTTAGAGCCTGAAAAGGGTGGTTTAAGTATCTTCTGAATGCCTAAAGGCTTGGGTTCAGCCTGCTAGCGTCTTATTCCACTATCTGGGCCCCAAACACAGGACTGTCCCACACACACACTCCAGCCATCCATCCATTCACCCATCCATCCATCTTAGCTGGGGGTATCTCCAGTATTAACTAGGTCTTGTTGGCCTCCAATAGTGTGTAATTTATTTTATGATTAAAAAGGGAGGCCAGGATAGGTGGTTTTATGAGTTATGCAGGCTGGTCTCTATTAAATTATCCAGGGTGACACTTAAATGCTGATTTTTATTTTTGCTAACTTTAACAGACTGGCTGGCTATCTAACTGCCATCTTCTCTTGGTTACGGAATTCTGCGGCTGTTTTCTTTTTGCGATGTTAGTTATTTTTTTTTATGTTAGTTATTTTTTAAAAATAAATATGGTTAATGGAACCAAAACATCAAAGGCGAGGGAAGCGGCCCACAGGGAAACATGCACCGTGTACAGGGTCACGCCATTCAGGAAACAAAATCAGTTTTACAAAGTTTTCTCCGCGTGGGGGAGAAATAAAAAGAGAAACGATTTAAGGGACTGAAAGAAAAACAAATGAAAAGTCTGAACCCATTCTGCGGACGCAGCGCCTTCTCTTGCGTCCCCGCTCTTCGCACACGTCCCCCCACCCTTTCTTCGCCCCGCATTCCTTCCTCTCCATGGGAACTTTCTTAAAACTTCTCCCCCTCCGCCTCTTTTTTATTAAAACACACACACGCTCGCGGCGCCGCGGCCCTCCAGATGGCGCCGCACAAAGCGGGAGGCCGCGGATTAGCATGAGAATGAGGACGGGTTTTGGGAAAGGCCTGAGCCAGGCCCGGTCATTATGTCACCCGTTCTTTGGTGTCACCGGGCATTAATCCCATTATGGGGGGAGTGACACATCCCAAGGGCCTGGGAGCACGTACAGTGGCGGCGTGTGAATGAGTGGCGTGGGGGGAGGTGGGCCAGGGAGGTGATTGAAAACAAAACCGAAAAGGATGGGCGGGAAAAGACTAAGGCCCATATTTATACTTTTTTTAGCACCGCACTTGCGTCATGTTTTAACGCAAAAGCGGCGCAAACTCACAAAATACAATTGTATTTTGTAAATTTGCGCCGTTTTTGCGTCAAAAAGCGGCGCAAATGCGGCGCTAAAAAAGTATACATTTGTAAAAGTGCTCGGGACTTTCCACATAGTCTAAGTAATTTATAATTCCGTGGAGAGCTGCGTAGAATCCTTTCTTATCTAGTGGAGAAATGTCATCCTTTCCAGATACCATAAATATCAAGAGGTGGATATTAAAATAGGGATAAAGGCCCGTATTTATACATTTTTAGCGCCGCATTTGCACCGCTTTTGCGTCAAAAAGCGGCGCAAATGTATTTTGTGAGTTTGCGCCGCTTTTGCGTTAAAACATGACGCAAATGCAGCACTAAAAAAGTATAAATACGGGCCAAAAGGTCCAGTATGTACTCTATATCCCATGGTGTAGGCACCTGCTCCTGCTACCTGCACATGGCATCTAGGCCTTCACTTTGAAATGTTACTTGGCCAACTCAGCCTTTCATCCTTCTGAGTTTGATAAATTGAAACCTTCCTAATTGGCAGAGTGAAAGTTCCTGGAAAACCCCGTAGTGTATAAAAACAAGATTTCATTTTTCCCCATACTCACTCTTTCAGCCCGGTAAAGCCCATCATAAGGTATATCACTCTAATTTTCAGCCTCGTGCTACAGATAAGCACGCTTTAAGTGAAAACTTCGCCTTTTTTCAAGCAAAATAATGACAACCCAATGGATTATCAAGGTATGCTGGTTCTCAATGAAAAGATGGCTACAATTGTCAAAGGATGCACCCCTGAAAAAATAAGCACATTTCACAATTCTGGATAAGTTGACTAAACATGCAGGATTTCCCCTCTGTTGAACCTGGTGTGTTAAATTCGTTATACCAGTATGCCGAAGATATTTCCTAAAATAAGAATATTTCTTGAAAAAAGTTCTCTTCCTCCACAGGGTCATGATTTATAACTGATAAATTTGAATCTTCTGAGTGCAAAGGCTTCAGAAGGAAATAATGTCCATATTAGAAACCAAACTTTGCCCAGGCAAACCAGTTAACAACAGCCTGCCACCGTAGACGGCCTTGACTAGAATGGGGCCACGGGTCATGGCAGTCCTGACTGTTATGAAAGCAACCCTCCATACTGCAGCCTACTTGGGAAATGCCAGAGTGGCAAAAGGGACAATCCAGCACTGCCAGGCTGTATCTCTCATAATAAGTACAGCCAAAGCAAAACACAACATTGTTTAGATTTTGTTGTGAGTCAGAGGGCTCCAGTATTGAGAATTATTACCTGTGAAAGCTAGTTAGCATATATGATTACATCACAGGAAATGATGCCATACACACTAAAGGAGAGTGATAAGTTACAAAAGTGACGGAGCAGCACACTGAAGTGTCCAGCGAATCTTCTTCAATCAAGGGGGATTACTTCACAAACACTCTAGAATTCTCTGCAAAGATGAGGTTTTGACTAAGAAGGCTGCTTCGTTTCCGATTTATGGTCAGGATCACTGGAAAACAACATAGTGCGGCAACGTCAGTGTCAATTTATTCTCCCTGGCTGCTTATTTTATCCTCCATCCTGCCACATGATTCCAGTCGTCCTGATTATGATCAAGTGGACTTCTTGATTCATTGTCTCTCAAGGGAGAACCCCACTCTTTCTGGGTCTATGGCCCCTCGATTGGGCCTTAGAGTTAGTAGTGCTTTAAGGATGTCAGTGGTGGTCTGGTAGGTTTTCTGTTTCCTTGACCTAAGGATTTATTTGCTATCTACATACCTTTAATCAATATCCTCTGCATTCAGTCATAAGACAATTTGCATTACTCGTAGATGTTCAGAACTCAGTTCCATTAGCACCAAGTCCCATTTGATGACCAATAGATACTGTTTGCTAAAAGAAAAAGAAAAAAAAAGCTTTTGGTGAGCAGCAAGTCTCACTTGGACACCTGCAACCACCTCCTATAGGTTAGCGGTCTCTCATGGGAACCAAAACACCCTTTAAAGTGACCATGGAGCCTTTTTAGAAGGCAACAAACCCCCTTTCTGTAAACCCCAAGCCCATTTTGATGAGCGGAGAATATCGTCTGCTTGCCAGCTTTTATTGATGGGCAGCCAAATCCTTTCAATCAACAGCAGGCCTGTTATGGCAGGCAGCCCACTCATTGTGGCTAGCACATTTTTTGGTTGGTGAGTTGGCAGGAAGCATATTAAGTTTCTTGTAGGCAGAGATCCTCTTTTCCCGTATTCAAGTCCATTTTAGTGGTCTGTGAACTCATTTCAGTCCACGGGTGATTTTTGTTTTCTGGATAGCTATCTCATGTTATGCATGTGTAGGAAATTGGCTCTGTATATACTTTTTCAAAGTAAGAAATAGTGTGCACAGATTCCAAGGGTTCCCCTTAGAGGTAAGATAGTGGCAAAAGTAGATAATTCTAATGCTCTATTTTGTGGTAGTGTGGTCGAGCAGTAGGCTTATCAGAGGGTAGTGTTAAGCATTTGTTGTATACACACAGGCAATACATGAGGAACACACACTCAAATACTTACTCCAGGCCAATAGGTTTATATATAGAAAAATATATTTTCTTAGTTTATTTTAAGAACCACAGGTTCAAGATTTGAAGTAAATACATGAAATGCAAGGTACTCCACACAGGTAAGTTAGGAACTTTGAATAAAAGCAATATCATATACAGCCTTTGTTAAAATGGCAATAAGCTATTTCAAAAGTGGACACTGCAAAAATAAACAGTTCCTGGGGGAGGTAAGTAAAGGTTAGATTGTGAGGTAAGTAAGACACTTACAAGTCTCAGTTCCTGGGCATAGGCAGCCCACCATTGGAGGTTCAAGGCAACCCCAAAGTTACGACATCAGCAGCTCAGGGCAGAGGTCAAAGAGGTGCCCAAAACACACAGGCGCCTATGGAGAACAGGGGGTGCTCCGGTTCCAGTCTGCCAGCAGGTAAGTACCCGTGTCCTCGGGGGCAGACCAGGGGGGTTTTGTAGAGCTCTGGGGGGGGGACACAAGTAGGCACACAAAACACACCCTCAGCGGCACAGGGGCGGCTGGGTGCAGTGTGCAAAGCAGGGGTCGGGCTTCAGATAGGAATCAATGACCGGTGGTCACTCTAGCGGTGCAGGCAGACACAGAGGGGGGGTTCTCGGGACAGCCACCACCTGGGCTACTCAGAGGATTGACGGGGGGTCACTCCTGAACTGAGGTTCGGTTCCTTCAGGACCTGGGGGCTGTGGGTGCAGTGCTGGTTCCAGACGTCGGGACCCTTGTTACAGGCAGTCTCGGTCAGGGGGAGTCTCTGGGTTCTCTCTGCAGGAGTCACTGTGGGGGCTCATGGGGTCATCTCAGGCTACTCACGGGCTCGCAGTCGCCGGGGAGTCCTCCCTGTGGTGTTTGTTCTCTGGATCGCGAGCCGGGGGCATCGAGTGCAGAGTGTGAAGTCTCACGCTTCCGGCAGGAAACATGAAGTCTTTGAAAGTTGCTTCTCTGCTGCAAAGAAGTTGCTGTTGTTGAGCAGAGCCGCTGCTCATGGGAGTTTCTTGGTCCTTTAGTCCAGGGCAGTCCTCTGAGGCTTCAGAGGTTGCTGGTCCCTCTCGGATGCATCGCTGTTGCAGGTTTTCAAATCAGGAGACAGGCCAGTAGGGCTGGGGCCAAAGCAGTTGTTGTCTTCCGTCTTCTCTGCAGGCTTGTAGGTCAGCAGTCCTTCTTGTTTCTTCAGGTTGAAGGAATCTGATTACCTAGGTTCTGGGGTGCCCCTAAATGCTATTTTTAGGGGGGTGTTTAGGTCTGGGAGGGCAGTAACCAATGGCTACTGTCCTGGAGGGTGGCTACACCCTCTTTGTGCCTCCTCCCTGTGGGGAGGGGGGCAGATCCCTAATCCTATTGGGGGAATCCTCCAAACTCAAGATGGAGGATTTCTCGAGGCAGGGGTCACCTCAGCTCAGGACACCTTAGGGGCTGTCCTGACTGGTGGGTGACTCCTCCTTGTTTTTCTCATTATCTCCTCCAGCCTTGTCGCCAAAAGTGGGGGCTGTGGCCAGAGGGACGGGCATCTCTATTAGCTGGGATGCCCTGGGGCACTGTAACAAAAGGGGTGAGCATTTGAGGCTCACTGCCAGGTGTTACAGTTCCTGCAGGGGGAGGTGAGAAGCACCTCCACCCAGTACAGGCTTTGTTCCTGGCCACAGAGTGACAAAGGCGCTCTCCCCATGTGGCCAGCAACATATCTGGTGTGTGGCACGCTGGCAGAAACCGGTCAGCCTACACTAGAAGTTGGGTTGGTATTCAGGGGGCATCTCTAAGATGCCCTCTGGGTATATGTTACAGTAATTTCCACACTGGCATCAATGTGCATTTATTGTGCAGAGAAGTTTGATACCAAACTTCCCAGTTTTCAGTGTAGCCATTATGGAACTGTGGAGTTCGTGTTTGACAAACTCCCAGACCATATACTCTTATGGCTACCCTGCACTTACAATGTCTAAGGTTTTGCTTAGACACTGTAGGGGCATAGTGCTCATGTACTTATGCCCTCACCTGTGGTATAGTGCACCCTGCCTTAGGGCTGTAAGGCCTGCTAGAGGGGTGACTTATCTATGCCACAGGCAATGTGAGGTTGGCATGGCACTCTGAGGGGAGTGCCATGTTGACTTAGTCTTTTTCTCCCCACCAGCACACACAAGCTGTGAGGCAGTGTGCATGTGCTGAGTGAGGGGTCCCCAGGGTGGCATAAGACATGCTGCAGCCCTTAGAGACCTTCCCTGGCATCAGGGCCCTTGGTAACAGGGGTACCAGTTACAAGGGACTTGCCTGAGTGCCAGGGCTGTGCCAATTGTGGAAGCAAAGGTACAGTTTAGGGAAAGAACACACTGGCGCTGGGGCCTGGTTAGCAGGGTCCCAGCACACTTTCAATCAAAACTTAGCATCAGCAAAGGCAAAAAGTTAGGGGGTAACCATGCCAAGGAGGCATTTCCTTACAGAATGGTTTTCTTTTCTTTTTCAAGGAAGGTGAGTCTACTCAAGTCCTGAGATCCTTCACTCTGACATTCACCTTTGCACTGATATCTAGAGTCCTACTCTGCCACTGCTATTGATCAGTCTCATAGTGCTGAAAGCCTGTATCCATTTAGTGAGGTTTCGTACTCTGTCATTGAGGTTTTATATCTGGGCATTCAGGTCCTGTCCTCTGACACTGAAGTTCAATACTCGGGAAGGCCCGCGATGCCAGTGGTCATTGTCAGTGGTCAGGGTTCACCCACACCACCTACACAGAGCCCTGGCACAGTCCTTGGGAAGAGTGTGGGATGGGGAGGGGATGCATGCCTGTATGGTGTCTAGGTTTAAATTTGGTAGCAGCAGCCTGGTGTAGGTGCTGAAATGGGGGAGGTCCTACCTCCACCATAATCGATTTTGATGGCCCGGTCACCAATTTCTACATGAGCCTCTTTTTCTTCATGCACAGAAAGAACAGTAAAAAAGATGAAGTTTTAAAACAGTAAAGTTTAAAGCCGAAACCTCCGCGCAAGAAAAGATCCATAAGGGTGAAGTATTATCAATAAATCTAGCCTTGAGTCAAATCCACAATAAACTATATGTAGAATGAGAGGTCGTTTTCAAAGGCCCTTTGTCCCTCAGACGTGTCAATACAAATGACTCCGTATATGCTAATTTTTTAAATCATACATTTCTCCTCTGCAGAAAGAAGGCCTACTGCAAGAAAAGTCCTTTTAGTCAATAACAGTTCCTTTGTAGCATAAAATGAAATATTAATAAAGTGGTTACATAAGACAGAGTTGCGACTGGGCTAAAAGAACGACAGTCTCAGACCAGCAAGAGCAAAGGGGTCCACGGTCCATCCCTTTGACACATCAGTTCTTGTTTGATAGTTAATGGATAAGTGTGAATGTTCCTTCTCATCCTCTATGATACCCTACTACAAGTGCCATGAGGTGGCAGTAATGCCACATTGCCTTGCCTGATGCAGTGACTCTCAATGTTCCTCTGGTTGTAGTGTGAGGTGATCACATTGCTTAGTGCAGAGCCTTCCTGGTGACTACTTGTGGCAGTGAAGCCCTTTACTGTTGTGACTGGATCGAAGGCTGTTCTTTTAGTAGAGATGTGTTTGTAGCGCTTGCAGCTGTACCGCACACGCTTTTGCACACTCCTGCCACCTTGTGTTGGGTGCATTTTTTTAAAGTATAAGTTTCGGTTTGAGATGACTCATGCCCCCCCAATTCCACAATGCAACAACGTTTTCATGATATTTGCTGGTAAACATTGAATACCTGGGAGTAGGCCAACTGTATCCTGCTTTCCCACCAATTTTTGGTCTGCAGTTATTCAGTTGTCTTTATAGCCATGTCAGTACAAGATGCATCTGTCAATAACTTGCCGAATAAACGACTTTAGAGATATATTTAGTCATTAGATAAAACAGGACACAACAGCCCTCACGTGGCAACTGATTAAATAATGTTACTAATTACAATATTATTGCTAATAATAATAGCAATGCTGCTATTAACATTGTTAAGAAAAACAATAATATAACAATAAAAACTGAAATTAGATAAGCTCAGAATTAGGCACGGAAAATGGAAGTCTCTAACAAGAAATAAGAAAGAAAGAAGAGTTGTAGAGGCTCATGAGTAGAAATTTAGTACAATTTGTCTGTACTCAATCGGTGACATGAACTACTAAATAGTTAAAGTAGCAGGTCAGGGGCCTGTAGTAGAGGAATTAGTCTCGATTGTGGAATTAGTGCCGTACGTTTGATATCGATGAAACATACTTATCAATCTAGCGAGGTCCAGATTTCCACTATCAGAAAGTTTGATCACCTTCACCTCTCCTAGGTGGGAGACTAAAGGTTTCCACATGAGTTAATTTTTGAAGCCTACAAATGTCAGTTATTTAAATAGAGCCAGCTCAACTCATATCCAATCAGATTGTTTCCAGTGCATTATTAATAGCAATACCAATAGACATAGAGGTGATAGAACTGACACTCAGTCTCCCATGCATGTTTTTCACGTGTCATAATTGGTGTCAAAATGATGGCTCTCAGATGCACATGGCTTGCAAACTGAATATTCTACTAGGACAATCACCTCAGAATGTTAAGGAATTTTGGAAGTTATGATCTTAAAGAAGTTGTTTTGTTAGGAGCCAACCACCTGACAAATGCGGTACTTGTTGAATGTAAAGGTTCCCTCGTCTGAACTCTGCCTCCTGCCCCGTTTTTCCACCACCGCTCTTTATCACATCCACTGCCTGGCGTCTTCATCTCCGCTTTCTCCGTTTGTTGCTGTTTTGCTACCTTCCATTGCCTCCTTCTTTGCCTGTTTTATTGCTTTCTGTCCTGCCCTGGATTAAAGTCTGGTGATAAGTAATAAGTCTGGTTCCCCAGGATGAGCGGTGAGGTTCAGCACCTGCAACCACTGGCAAATTATGTACTCAGACTGCAACTAACCAATGAATCTATGAAGCATCTGAACAAGAAACAGATAGAAGTCTGGGGCAGGATGCTCCTAACTCCAAGATCACTAATCCTGTGATTGATTAATTCATTGACCAAAGTGTAATGTCTTTATAATAATCCTCAGGGTACGTTCCATCAGTTTTACAAAAGCCACCAGTTTTGATTTGTAGTCATATACCTTAATGTCCTTTAAGTCTGTCACTTGTTTAGAGTTTCTTAGTTTCTGTAATGGCTTTAAATTTATATCAATATCTTCAACGTCTGTTTTGGCTTGGCCTTCTGAATAACCAATTCCCACATCTACTGAATTATAGAACTCATTTAGTGCTCAGGGGGGCAACCCTTTTAGAAATACCCCGCTGCAGGAGGGCAGAATTTTCATTGAAAGAGCTCTTGACAAGTGTTTGAGCACTTTGAGTCACACAGCAAAGTCACATTATTGCCCATTCACCATTTTTCATACATAAAGCCTGAATTTAGTTTTTTTTCCCCTGAAAAACCAAAAAGGAAAGTCACTGAAGTGCTGCAAATTTTTTCAAATGCATGTGGGACATTTTTTTCTGAACAGCATTGGAAGTCCAGCCTCAACAAGGAAAGGTCTTACGAACCTATTAAAGATTGAGGACAGCTGACCAGCTGGCATGATGTTTCTGATAGTGGACCCAGTTGAGGCTCTGATGCCAGAACCTCAGGAGTAGACCCACATTTAAAATAGTGGGTACCTAAGAATTTGACGAATGTGGCATTCAGTAATTCAAGCTGAATGCCCTCTTACAGGCAATCTCTAAATATAGTAAAAATGTTATCAACGCTTGTGCAATATTACCCTCATCGTCTACAACACTCAGATTTTTGCCTTTAGTTAGTTGACACTAGGGATCATTTATAGTTAATGATATTGATTAAATATTACAAAATGCTGCTAAAGTGTGTTTTTCATTTTTATAATTGATTCAAGATTCTTGATATACGATGTAAAGTTTCTGGCACAGCCACATAGGAAAGCAAGATAAGCGAGCCCCAGAAAAAAGGGAATGTTAAGTCATCACTGGCTTGATTTGCTTATGGAAAAACAGGGCTTACCTTATACATGTGTATGTGCTCCATATGGAAAACTAGAAACATTATTAAAATGTAGTACATGTTTTCTTTAATATTACTTTTTCAGTGTATGCAGCATCTATGTTTCTTCACCTTCACACTAAAGATTGTTCAGATTGTGTTGATCATTTGAGCTGCATAAGATAACTGTGTAGTGTTAATAATTTCTTTATCAAGGACGGCACCTACCTTGTATTGTTTTTTATTGATAGCAAAGGACAGTTAGCAGCTGGAAGTAAAATCTTTCTTAAAACCAGATATTTTTTAATAGGTGGATTTTCACCCAAACTCAAGCAAGTAGATTGGAGGCATTTGGGATGGTTCATTTATCAATTGATTGTGTGATGTCACACAGCAAATCTATTTAAAAAAATGACTATATGTTCTAAAAGGTTTATAAATGCATATTGACAATCTGGTCCATTACTGACATTCGACGGTTGCCAAATTTAAATACATTTCTGCATACAAGCTTAAAATTCCTGCGTAATGCAGGGCATCTGTACGAGAATTGTATGCCCTCATGTATGAATGTCACAAGAGACAGACTCTCAATGTATTTGACAGTTGTTTGTATGACGTTTTTATTCTAACCACTTTCACACATGCAAAAGGTGCATTAAATCATAAGAAAAAACACATTTATGTGAAACATGCAAAACTCAGTAATCAACATTAATGCAAGAATGCACCCAGTAAAAATGATATTCCTGGAGCTAATTGTCACATGAGCCAAACATCAATTGGAGGTTCCTTGAGGTTTCAATTGCAATCTTGAAGGCGGCTTTTGCTATCTCTGTGACTAACCCTGGGACTGGTGTTATAGAGGAGGCAATGCTGGAGCGGGTAGATGGGGCTCTTTAAGAACCTTCTGCTGTCTCCGATTGTTGATTGCTTTTTGTAATCACACAGCTTTCAACGGTTTGCTGCGAGGAAGAATCTGCAGCCAATCAAGAGCCATGAGGGTAGGAGCATGTAGGAGAGACATTTTTATGTCATGTTCCTCCTTCTCATAGCCCTCATGTTCTGCTGGAAGACAAGCAATAAATGCTCTTTTTCTGCCCATCTACCCTGACCACTCCTGCACTTGGCAGAAGGCAGAAGAGAAGGGAAACATGGCTTCTTGCTCTTTCCCTGTCTGGTCGGTGCTGATGCAGGCCCTAGTTTTTCTTCATACCAAGACAGAACCCTAATAATACAAGTGGGTCAGGCAAAGGCAGAGGAGGACAACAGCTCACCTCTCGCATAATTTCTGCACCCCGGTGTATAATGGCGGAGACCATCAGGCCTATCATTCCGACATACTTAGCATGAGAAGTATATGCATCAAAAAGACATAACACCCTGGCAAAATAACTGTAGCACTCAACAAATGGGCCCTGGCATATGCAGGCATTATCTGGGAATATGATGACTGTAGTCCTGTCGTGTAATGGCAAAGCTCCTGACATGTGAAAGCAGATCCAATATATTATGGCAATATCACAGTACAAGTAGGTTCAGTAATCAAAACAGCAAATTATCTGACATGATAAAGCTTTGTGGTTATGCCAATTTTATCCTTACTGTGTAGGACTTTTCATCGACTTCAATTTTGTCACTTGTAGTGATGTCACCAAGGTTCAAGGCTCCTGGATGTCACATGTTGTCCCCCATGTCAAAAGCCATGCAAGGAGTTGTCCCTGATACCATTAGGTTGTCAAAGAATGTAGCGTTTTTTGCTTCCGCCAATCATATTTTTCTGCTGAAATGGCATATCCGAGAAAATTCACATCCAATTTCTTTACAGCTGAATTTAAGCATTTAATTAATAACTAAGGAGGGCTCTTATCCTACACAAAATCGTTTCACCACATACACTGATCGGACAAAATTCACAAATGTAGAGGGTTGAATGACTTGCTCAGATGTTGTAATAGTCAGGCCCAATGAAGATGCACTTTCCCCACTGTCCTTCCTAATACTTCCTATGTTTCTGTCTCACAGGACCCTTCTGGAAGCTGAGAGCACCAGGCTGTTAATGCCCTTCACCGACAGCAAACAGGCCTCTCCATTCAGAGGTAAGACAGTCCACTATTCTTCATTAAGGGGTTATAGCTGATCAATTTCTTTCTCTGATTTGTGAATTTTGTTTTACATTTAGTAATATTCCATTTTGTTTATGAAATTGCAATTGAATAGAAATAGTTTGAGTAAACATCTTTTAAAAGGATTTGTTTGGGATAACCCTCACCAAAGGTTATTTTAGAAGGAGAATTCTGTTGCATATGAACAGTTGCTCTGAAAGCTTAAAGATTCTGACAAGGCAGTGGGGGAACTTTTATAGTGGGTGGTCCTCTGCCTCACCGAGCCATTCACCTAGTATTCTATATATATATGAGATCTTTGCACTTTTAGTACTGTTGCCTGTAAACATTACCTAGAAATACTATTTGTGTATAGTTTTACCCAAGTATTTAGTGCATTGATAGCACGCTCAATTTTACAAGTCAAGGACACTAAGGCACCATGAAGTGAAGGGATTTTTCCAAGAGTCCATATTTTTGTCAATTGTGGAAAGTAGAATGGAACATACACCTCTAGATTCAGCTGTCAGTGCGCAAACCACTAGGTATCACAGAAAATTTAATTTGATATAAAATTACATTCTGAAAACCTGGCTTAGATGGATTGGGATTATGAAGATGTTTTGGTACCAACAGGTTCACCAAAGGCTGTTGCTCCCTGTGAGAAAACAAGGACGGCATTTCGGTCTAAGATAGACTAACTGGGACACAAATTAACAACATGAATCTCAAAATTTGTGATCCTACCTATATATGCAAATATAAGGAAGAGGAAAAGGTGAAGAAAAGCTTCCTCCAGTATTTCTCACGCTCTCTAAACTCTCTCCCGGTGAACGCAAACCTTGGCGTGCATGCACAATGTCGGCTCCATTTTGCAACGTGAACCTGACACAACCCTCTACCACTGAGACTGGAAGCTGCACAAGAAACAGACCATTCCGAAGTACTACATGAAATCATGGAGAAAGTTCTTCAGTAGAAGTAATTTATTTAGGAAAACATATCTAAGTCAAACAAATAGGTTATCACTACCTCTGCGATGCAGTATGCTTGTCTTATGGATGTCCTTTACATAAAAGGGGATTAGCCGGAAGCTCTTTCTAATAGAAGCCAGATCTTCAGTCGGCTCAAAAATCCTAAGTAACAATTTAAATATCAGTGGAAGTCATTAGGCAGATGGAATTCCTAGCTGTTTCTAACACCTAAGTGACCATTAGCGTCTGGCTAATATTTTTATTTCATCAATTTGATGAAGATTTTCATATAAAAACGTCATAGTCAGAACTTGGTCGGTGGAGTATTTGACAAAAGATCAACAAAGAGGCTTGCACTCTGTTAGTGCAGTTTCCATACAGTGCCATGACTTTGGGTTGTCTTAACCAAATCTGATCCCCACTCATGTCATTAACTGTGCTGCATGGAATTAGATTTCAGGTCTAGATGAAAACCATTATCCTAGTGAACCATTCATCCATCTGTCCTACAGTAAGGCCCTTCTGCCACCTCCACTGATTAAGAACCTTTTCTGGTGCAGATGCAGTAACCTTGGCTAAAATATTATTCCTATTCATCTTGTAATATGCTCTTGTCAAATAGCCATTAGCTACAGAAAATCAAAATCTTGTAGGTAGAAGTCTATTTTTAATACATCTGTAAAGGGCACCACATAAAGAGCATGTGAAACTGGGACAAGGCCTCCTTTGGCAGATATATATTGAATAAAGGCCAGATACCATTTGGGACTAGGACACAATGTCATGGTATCTCCTTTTTATGCACCTCATTTATCGACTTCCATGCTCCAGGTTTTGCCAGCCATTATTTTAGCCTGATTAATTTTTTTTCTTTTTTCACCCTTTTATTTTATAGTAAACAAGGGCACTAAGATTCTTTGTTCTTCAATATGTATGCAACGTGTTCCTACTCATTTGCTGACACTGCATTGCACATACATGATGGCCTTCTAAAGACCTGCCTGTGCTATGGTTTCCTCTTGAGAAAAAGTCCAGGATTTAAAACTGCTCTACTTAACTACTCTTTTCCATCTTGAGACTGCTTCTTCTTCACCAGTTCGCCATCTTACTCAATTGTATTTTTAATTTTTAATCACTTGTTCTGTAGACACCGTATAAAGTCTACTCATTGGGTAGAGGTGAACTCTTCTGTCCACTGGAAAGCCTTCAAAAGTTCTCACATCTTCAGAGATCTTCCACAAATACACAAATGTGATTGATCAGGCAGCTGAATTTAAAGTATATAAAAGTGCATTGTGCAAGTCTGTCTTTTGGAAAATGTTCATTCCGATTGCTTAATTAAGCTGCCTTATAATGCTATTGAATAACATCCATAGCGCTCACTGTTTCCACCTCCTATGATTCCACAGGGAAATACAAATGCTAATGATTCCTAATCCTGAATGAGGAGAGGTTCCTGGCATTGACATTCTCTCAGGAACAGGGATGTTTGTGGAAATGTGTGTCTTATATTTATCAAGTGTTCTTCAGGAAAGCTAATAAAGGATCCTAGCTGGCCCTTATTCTTGGGGCGGAAATGCAAACCGGTCACAAAGACTCCATGCCTTTGTGCTTCATTGACCGCCTTCTCAGTCAATACTCTCACAGTATATGGGTCCTGCTACTCATTATTGTAACTAAGAGTACAGATTCCTCTCGATGGGTGAATTTTCATCCCTATAGTTGCTGACCTTGATGCGGTGAAACAATATTTTATATTCACTTAAGAGAGAGGTTCAAGATCCTCCTTTTTGCTCTTCCTGTTAAGTCTTGGTACATTTGAGGAGTCAAAATCCATTATTAGACAAAAGTAGTTTATGAAAAGGCTGCAAACCCCTTTAAGATTTATGCTCCATCGAAACATCAAGTCTTTCAAATTAATTTTTATTTTTGCTTATATTCATTTAGAATGCAGACCATCATCAGTATGGATTATCCGTAAACAACTCCGCATCTTCTATGTATTCTAATTTTTGTTTCACTTGCATTCTTTATTTCCATTTGCACCATGCAATGTCCTGCTCTCTTAGTCCAACTCTTTTTGCCTCAATGTACTTTTCTCTTGCTGTCCTGGGTGTGGGACCATACATAATATCACAACCAAAATATCTTCTAACTGAAATATGGTGGCCCAAGTATAATTTCTAAAATTATCACAGTATTTTAGTTAATTAGAGAAAACGTACACTAATTGGAGTGATATTTCTGTCAACAAGATTTATAAAGATATTCCAACGTAGAACTGTTCTTTAATTTGGGCTTCCATTCCTTGACTATATGCTTTCACACACTCTCCCTATTTTGTCAGCATAACATCTGTGTAGTCCCTTGGCTTCCTTTACCAATTTGTATGTCCCTTTCTCTTTGTGTACCTAATACTCCTGTTGAAGATATTCTGATGTACAACGGTTGTATTAATGTACACTCCAATTCATGCACTAAATCCTTTCCACCCACTCACTCCATTTTATTACCATAACTTCTGTGTATTTCCTTTGCTGCTTCTCCCAAATTGTACTTGCATTCCTCCTTCATTTCCTATTATTTCTGCTTTTCCTGACATTTATATAATTTTGAATCTTCCATCTAAGGCCCATCCTTTACTCTCTCACGTTGCTTCACACATAGACAGTTATCCCATGTTCCCCACATTTCCTTCTCTTTATCTATATGTTGCCTCTTATGTCATACTTCTTTGTTACTTCCAATCCTCCAGATTCCCAAAACCCCTAGCTTTCCTTCCATTCCCCTGCTTTTTGTGACCTTCTCCAACCATTCTCACAACCTTAATTTCCATTTCTCTCTTTTGCTTCTTTATCACACACTTTCTTATTCCTCGTATTTCCACTTGTGCCTTGTACCACTTGTTTTCATATTTACTTTAATTTCTACCTCGCTGCTTTTCTGTTTCCTCAATATTCACTTCAATAATTTATGCCACTCTCCCCATTGACCCACTGTGCTCTGAATTTGCCAAAGGCTGACAAGCTGATACTCCTGTACTGTCTCCAGCTATTTGTTTTGTGAGTGTCAGTAAAGTGGGATGTATGTGATGGTGAAATGTGAATTAGAAGAGCAGTAGAAAAACGTTTCATTATACGTTTTGTTTTTCAGATTCCAAGTCGGATTATAGCAGCAGTCCATTCCTTGAAATGTCTCCAGATGTCAGGAAATATGCCGCCAGGGATTCTCGTCACAGCTCACCAGTGCTACACAGAGAAAATAAAGCATCTCTGCAGAAGAATCAATCCAGTTTCTTAAATGTGAAAAAGACCACTCTATCAAAAAGCCCACATCCGCTCACTGTAGAGGTTCCAAGAGGCACCCTTGTCCAGTCTCCAAAACTTACATACACCAATGCTGCTGGCCCTACAAAGCGTATATCAGAGTCCAAAGTGAGAAACGTTAAGCTTTCTGAAGAGATCAAAGTGGAAACTCTGTCAAAATCAATACCATCTAGTTTAACTAAATTTACTGACTACCCTTCTGAAGCACTGAAGTCTGACATCTCCGTAGACACCAATACAATTTCTGATTCACATATCGAGCGAAAGCAACAGGACAGTGAGAAAGTACAAGATAAGAAAGAATCAAAGGAGAGAGTCAGGGAGGAATTACCTAAGAAACAAACAGAAAATGAATTCATTGCTGAGGAACATCATGGAAATGAAGAACCTACAATCCAAGAAGTAGAATTCAGAGATGATGTACTTAAAGAAACATTCGAAGAGATAGAAGAACTAATAGAAGCTACAGATACTGATGCAGGTAAAATATACATGTCTAAAACTGAACCCAGCCTTCTCAGAGCCATGGGTGCGACTTTCGACATACCTTCTAGTGACTCTCATCCATTGGGATCTTATGGTCATAGGCCTCCCCATATGGAAACCCTAGTAAAAGAAGAGGAAAAAGAAGAAGAAGAGAAAATTGAACCTCATGAAGAGGTAGAGACCAAAGAACAGGATTATCCTTCCTCTGAGCAAGCACTATATCCAGAAGGTGATGAAAAAGAGACTGTGGAGCAGAAAGATATTACAAGCACCCTTTTGATAAGTACAGATGATGGCCTAGATGAACTGAGATTTGGGGCAGAGGTCCTGGCCTCTGACATTCCAAGTATCGTCAAAATCAGTGAACCTGAGGAAATCCCTTGTCGGGAAGAAACATTGGGTGAACAGGCACTATTACAATCACTGACCCAAGAAAATAGTGAAGATATTAACTTGACTTTTCAGCAAAGCCTTGAGGAGCTAACACATAAAACTGAAGAATTTGATAGTCTAAAATCAGATACAGTGGCTACAGAATCAAACATTTTACAAATTACGGAAGAGGAGAACCTGCAAGACCTTGCCAGTGCAGCAGATGACACTGAAGATTACGGCGTTGTATCTGACGTTCAGGAGAGTATGTTTTTTAAGACTGAATCACTATCTACTGAAGATGCAGAGCTTACAGAAGTCATGCCTAGTGACACCCAGGGGCAAGTGGCAGACCAGTTAATGTTTGAACAAGGAGAAAGAGAGCAAGATACCTTAAATGATCCAGAAGACCTGACTGAAGATCAAGAAAATGATGATGGGATGGACATGGTTACAGAGTATGAGATTCTTAGTGTGAGAGTTAATGAGAATTTAGGTATGAAAGAAAATATTGACCAAATTGAAAACACAGACATGGGTGAATGTGGCACTGAAGAAGAGGTGATCAGAGACACTGAGCCTGGTACGTGGAAGCCTGAGACCCTTACAGCAATTGAAAATTCTATGCGAGAAGAAAACCTAAATGCAAGAGTGAGTGATTTAGAAAAAGAGATTGATGGTGTGAGCAAAAGTACTTTTGAGCAAGTCATTCTTGAGGATCCCGAAGTCAAGGATATGGTCTCTTTTCCACCGGCCATGGGTGTGGAACAAGAAGATGAGGTTATTAGTCAAACAGGGCACTACCCAGACGAAAGCAAATTCACCAGCAAGACTGAGAGTGAACCAGAGCATCCCAAGACAGAAACTCTTAATGAGGATATATCTCAAGGACCAACAGGGAGTGGTGACATTATTGCAAGCACTGAAAATAATGAAAGTATCAGTGGCTTTGAAAGGGAATTAGAATCGGATGCAAATGAATTGCAACTGGAAGACAGAAACTTAAAATGTGAAGAAACATCACACAGTGAAATCAGAGCGGATGACAATGGAGCAATTGCTGAACCTGTTGATGAGCAGATCACTGAAGTCCCCTTAGGTAGTGAAGTTCTGGAGACAGCTAAAGAGCAACTAGGGTTAGAAAGCTGGGTGAAAGCACCTGCGGTATATCAAACACAAAGTGAATATACATCTTCTGGAGATTCTATTGACACAGAACAAGAGATATCACAGAAAATATTTGATAGTGAAACAAGTGATGAATACAAATTAGGCGCAGAGAACAACAAAGAATGTCTGTTTGAAGACACCATAGAAGACACCACACCCCTGCCCACCTATGATGAAGATACAGAAGTGCCAGATTTGGAGACACAGGAATCTTTAGAAGCTTTGACTCAAGTTGAAAAGGAAACAGAATTTTTGAATGTGGATCTGGCAATGGATTTCAGTGGGCAAGATATGAACTTGAACAAAGACCTTGTTCAAAACGTTGTACCAGATCAATCTTCGCGTTCAGTTGAAGAGCAGAATGAAGAAGCAAATATATTTGCCACTCAAACTGAAGAAATCTCAAATCACAATATCCCCAAGGATGATGCAATAGTCTACCCAGAACCTCTTGAGGTTGGAGGGCACAATGTTGAACAACAGGAGTCTGATGAAGAACAGGAAATGCTGGAACAGATTACCAGTGAACAAGAAGCTTATCATATGCAAACTCAATATTCAGAAAATTTGGTTGTCTCACAGAATGTGTTTTTAGAAGATTTGTCCCAAAGTGAAACATGCAATGTAGGCACAAGCGAAATAGAAAATGACAAATTATACGGTATGGAGAAAGCATTACCAGATACTACACCAGTTCCAGATGAAGTTGATGAGCTGAGGGTCCTGAATCTGGATGTACAGGTTTCTCCAGAAGTGTTTTCACACATTCAGAAGGAAGGCGATGCATGCCATGAAGAAACTAGCATCAAATGTGTTCCATCCGAAAACGAGCTTTCATTATCTTTGACTGGCACACCACAGTCAGAAGAGGCCAATTTAAGCCAAACAACCACAGAAACAGAAAATGACACACAAAAGGTGGACACTTGTTTCGTAAAACATTTAGAAAGTCTAGAAGAAAATATTTTGACTATTTCCAACCAACGAGTTATAGATTCAGAAGACAAAGGATTGATAGATGATTTTCAGGAAAGTGTTCTCTCAGCAAATGTTCAAAATGACCAAGAAATATTAGATGAATGTGAGTCTACAGAAATAATCACTTACAAAACCGAAACCCCAACAAACGAAGACACAATGTTAAAGCAAGTTGAGGAGCACCTTGAAGAACTTGCTGATGAATCATCCACTCCTGCTAAAGAGCTGATAGAAAAGAGTGAAGCTATCCTGGTAAGTGAGACGGAAGAGGTGCATCAAGAAAGGTTTGAATATGGTGAAGCAATGACACAAGCACTTGAATCAGGACATGAAGTCACAGCATCAAAGCAGAGTGATGAATCTGATGAATCACCTGAGCACTTAGTAAAAGAATATGAAAAAAGTCAGACTCTCACAACACAAAGTATGAACGAAGTGGATCAGCAAGCATTTGAATGTGAGGAAAAAATTGAACAAGACTCACTACCACATACAGGTACAATATCAAACCAGGATGAAACACACTTTGAGAATGTAGCTATTGAATCAAATGAGGAAGATGAAGAAATAAGTGAAGAAAGTGAATCTCTTAAAGAAGTTGATCTTAGAGAGGTACAAGACAGGAATTACATTGAGGAAACAGAGACTGAAAGACTTATAATGGAAATATCTTCAAATGCAGACATGTTATTGGAGTCATCTACGGAGAATGCTGAGGGCGTAGTTACTCAATCACCTGAGAATGTTGAAGAGGTAATGGAAGGAAGTGATGCTGTTGAAACAAATGAGATGGAAGCTACAGACAAGGAAACTCTCAAAAGTAATGAAACAGAAACTGAAGAGTTTGGATTAGAAATAACAAATACAGTCGCAATGTCAAAGCAAAAGGAAGAAAGTCTTGATGGTAGCGATGTAGCACCTGAACTTGTCACTAAAGAAAGTGAAGAACCAAGAGAGTACCAAGAAAAGTTTGAAAGTGATGATGGAGAGGATCCAGAACCTTTAACTGAAACACCAATAAATGAATTCACACCATCAGAGCACGATCAGCATCACATTGAAAATGTAGATTTGGAATCACATGAACATGTTGAACAAGTAATTAAAGAAGTGGTTATAGCTGAACTAGATGAAGATGTGAACCAAGCAATTAGTGAAAATGAAGTTGAATCACATGAAAATATCCAACAAGTATTTGAAGAAAGTGAAGTTGAATCACGGGAACATGTCAAGCAAGTAACTGAAGAAAGTGAAGTTGAATCACATGAACATGTCAAACAGGTAATTGAAAAAATTGAAGTTGAATCACATGACCATGTCGAGCAAATAACTAAAAAAAGTGAAGATGGACCACGTGAACATATTAATCAGGTATTTAAAGACAGTGAGGATGAATCACATGAATACTTTGAGCACGCAATTGAAGGAAATGGAGTTGAATCACATGGACAAGTCCAAGATGTAACTGAAGGAAGAGAACATGGATTACATGATGCCTTTCAGCAAATAACTAAAGAGAGCAAGGAAGAATCAGATGAACATGATCAGCAATTTATTGAGGAAAGGAAAGTTGAATCAGATGAGCATGTTGAACAGTTGATTGAAAGAAATGAGATTGAATCACATGAACATGTCCCACAAGTAACTAGCGAAAGTGAGGATGAATCACATACAAAAGATGAGCAAGTTACTGAAGGAAGTGAAAAGGAACCACAAGAACTTGTCCACCAAGTAATTGAAAAAATTGAACAAGCATCACTTGAACAAACCCAACAAATAACTAACGAAAATGAAGATGTATCACAGGAACATGACAAGCAAGTTATTGAAGGAAGTGAAGTTGAATCACATGAACATGTTGAACAAGTCATTGAGGCAAGTGTAATGAGGGACATATACAAACAAAAGTTTGATTATGATGATGCAGACTTTACTCCAGATTCTGAAGAAAATGCCATCATTCCCTCAGTTTCATTAAATGTCTTAGAAGGTGCGACTGAGAGTGACTTTGGACTTAGCAGTGCTAGAAGTGTTGCACCTGTAGATTCCAAAGACGCTTCTATGTGTTTCACTGAGGATATCAAAAGTATAGAAGACGGCCAACCACTCAGTTTCAAACAAAATCTAGAAATTAGAAGTATGGAGAGTGATGATTCAATTTCCTCTGATGAAGAATCCCCAAATGTGACAAAAGCAGCCAACGGTTCTGACGATGAAGTCCTTAGTAGCTGTGGCTCAGAACTAGAAAGAGTTGCTTGTGAAACTAATGAGAGCATTGCAGTGCATGCCATGACAGATTCACTAGAATATGGATGTGGGAAAGACTCTGTGCCGATGATAGAGTCAGAACAAGAGATATCCACCCAAGAAGAAATACAATATGTTGATGACATTGCAGATCTCCCTAAAGATGTTGAACATCCATCACAAACTGAAGACTGGTCTTCTGAGATGCACACAGAAACAAGTAAGCAGAGCAGTGACTCAGCAGATGTTTTAAGTGATGAAACCATGACGGAGAAATTGAAAGAGCTGTTTCCCATAAATCCTGAAAATTTCTTGTTGAACCCTTTACGTTTCACAGAAAAATCTCAATTCTTAGAAGAAAACAGTGATGAGCCTAATGGGTTAAACATTGAGGCTGACATAAATGACCTTCCAGAGATTAGGAGAGAAATTCCAAATGGTCACTCAAGCATAGATGAATGTCAAGAAGTAGACTTAATTAATCAAGAGAGCGAAGAAAACATTGAAAGTGGCATACAAATTCAGCCTGACTGTGACTCATTAGAGCAAAACAAGTTAATACAAGAATCTGATGAAAGGGAGATTTCCTTTTCCAAGTCAGCTATGAGCCAGAGCCTTTTTCAGGAACTACTTGGACCATCAAATGAAAAGGAAAATGCAAGATTGAAAGAGGAACACATAATGTCCTCAGAGGAAGGGCCAACATCTGAAAATCAAAATGGAAATGCTGATTCTGCCAAAGGGAAGGACATGGCTAACTTTTTTCAAACCATCTCCAATACGCTATCTTTTGAGGAAGGACAGCTTCACATAGCAACAGACCAGCAACAAAAAGACACATTTGATAAAATATCAGATGTAAAAGGTTTAAAACATAATGTTGAAGCATGGTCTTCAGATGAGGATTAAAGAGTTCACCCTTTCATACTGCATTTCAATATGTGGGTAAGACAGGGGACACAATATTATACCTTGAATAATCAATCCAACATTCACTGAGTGTAATGACAATCCGAAATACAGTCCAAATATTTACATACTAGAAAAAAATGATCTTTTTTTAATCAGTTTTCAACATTTGTTTTTAACTAAGAAATATGCACCTCATTCAATCAACCTCTATAGATGTGGAAATTGAGACCTTTTTTCGTTGAGTGAAAGAGAGATATTTTGTAAACTGATAAAACAATTGATACTCTGAATCTGTATTTGCTCATGAAAAACATGCACACTTATCCTGTTTGACATAAAGTTAATTTGCACTAGCAATCAAAAAGAAACATGATCCAGAAGGAAAACACCAGGACCATGGTGATCGGCTTTGGGTTCTGGAAAAGGATCTGGTTGGCAAAGAAACCCAAGTTAATGAAAGCCTAGAAAGATTCATAATGGAGGAGGGAAGAAACCAGTAGAAGATCAGAAATGAGACACATAGGCGTAGACACCTGCTGGAATAATTCCTAAAATTAAAACTGATCCAAATCTAGAAAATTTCTTGAAATCTGATTCATTGTTTCAGTCGCATTTAAAATGGGTCTGAGCCTTTCTAGATTAACAAACTCTAAATTAAACCGTCTGATTCAAAGACCTAAACAGTCAATGGTCTCCGTATATCATTTGCCATTATGTGATATGTTTTATCATCAAAGGAACAAATTCCATCTTATTTCTTTTGCTTGCTGCATATTTTCACACAGAAACTCTCATTTCTAGAGAGACGCTGATCATTTTGTTGGTACTGCAATTGCTATTTATTATTTGAATATCTTGACAAACATTATTTGGTGGATAAAATCTAAAAGATCAATTCAAATTAATAATTCAGATCCCTGTGATTTATTGAATGATCATGGTGGTATTATAGGCTTATGTTTATTTGATGTTTATTTATTTTTTATGAAAATGTGACTTCATTTTTACAATGAGAAATCTTTTTTACTCTTTCACAAGTGATTCTAATATTCCTGTTTCAATTTCATGAGTTTTTTGTCTTTCTTATGACGTACACTTTTTTTGTTTTTGATTCCAGTACAAGTATTGCAAAATCTGAGCATAATTGTACATTGTGTTTGATGGAGTTTTTGTAGTTCATTTTACTGGCTGAGGAAAGCTATGATATAATGTTGCACACTGATTTCCTTGCTTCAACAACCTTCTTTCACAGAATAGAGCGAAAGTTCTACGATATGCTGTTTAATTTATCAACACTGAAGTATTTCTAAGCTGCCTGGACATTTCCTGCTTATGAAAACAATTCTACACTTCTTCGTTGAAATCAATGGTTTCCTGCAAAATTTAGAAACTACTTATTTTATTTATGGTATCTTAATCATGGATAAAAATGTGTTTGGTCATTTGTAGTTCATGGACAGGTAACAGTGGCAACAAGAAGTACACCAGAATGACATACAGTGCTTATTCCAAAGACTAATGGGCTCATGCACATTTGTGGTGATTACTGTTTATATGTGGATATCCAGTTTTTATCCACAAGGGTGGTAGTAATTCTACTTCTTCAAGATATCAGCGTCAGGTGTATTTACATGTAATGAATCCAAATGGCACCCTGCTGCAAAGACAATGGTTATCTTGAAAATCCTGCATGGCTCAGGCCTATGTGGACGAATATTGGACACAATTGCTCTCTTGCAATACTCGTTATGCGGAAACATTTCTTAGATTCCATCCGCATATTCACCATATTGTGGAATGCTACATTCTCCTGTACTGTGCTGTGCCTAATAACTGACAAATACCTAGTCAGAGCATACACTGTGACCTGTTTATTCTGTGCCTTGATTATAGATTAATAAATCAATCAACAGTTTGTGCTTCAGATTTCTTTGCTTCTTTCCTCTTCTGTCTTGAAAGTGATCAACATCTGTTTTGAATAAAAGGTAACACCTTTGATGGGAATATTTCCATTATGAGGTGGGTATGTTACTTTGAAAGAAATTGAAATTAAATATTCATGTATGTGGATGAGCATTGTTTTGAGGTGATACATTTGAACATGGCTTTTCCATAAATAGTTTGCACATCTTTTCTGGTGAGCCAATCCACCCCTAGCAGATGGCAGATGCATTTTGTTTCCTCCCCCTTTTCTTTTTTTAGCCTCACTACTATGACTTACATTAAGATACCTACAAATGCTACCTTTGATGGTGCTTCATCAATATAGGAGACACTCTAAATTGATAGAGTGAGGGTAAATACCTCTGCACAACATATAACAGAATGAGCCATGTATAGGGGAGACCATCATGCAGGTGATCAAACACGGATACCTACCCTTCCAAAATTGCTAGCCAGGTTAGCCAGTTATCTAGATATTATATTGAATATACTCCAATGAAGTTCCCTTTAGAGGGCCACACATTTCTTTTTTCTCAAAAAGGTATTTATTCTTAATATATATGTGTATGCCTATGTTTCCTCTTTTTTGCATCTAACTTTTAGATTTACAGGGGGCGTGGCCAAGACACCGAAGTGGCCAGCCGTGGATTTCTGAACTCCTGCCAGATGGGCCCCCATCGGCCTGCATCCTGACTTTAATGTCAGTTCAGGGGCCCCCAAAAAGTCAATCCAAGTAACAACACATAGGGGTTAGCTGCAGCCCGCTCGTGTCCCTAGGAGCACCTGCACTGTCAACATAGGCCCTGCACTGGTCCTGGCCACCACACACAAAATGGTGACGAGTGAATGGCAGTGGGACTGCCGCCATGCAGCAGAATGGCGGTTCCCCCCGTAGCAGCAATGCGTGGGTAGCACAACACAGCAGTGACCTCTCCTTAACTCGAAGTGGAGCCAGGACGAGAGGAGGAGCCGCAGCTGTCAGCCATCTAGAAGCCGACGCTGAAGGAGAGACCCAGGAGAGACCCAGGAGTCACCGCAGGCCGTGGGTGGATTCCGGCAAGGCAGAGACCTCATCCTTGATGAGGTGCGACCTGAGAGAACTGTTTAAACTCCCCAGAGGCACCTGAGGGAGTAAAGCGGCAGCAGGGGGCACAAGTAGAGCCTGCTTCGCAGATGAGCCGCCTGCACCCACCAAAGACCGGCGAGGTGAGGAGGCTGAGTCAGGGAGCGAAGTAGGCCCAACAGCGCCAGCGCGGATGAGAAGGAGAGCACCACGAAAAGTCCCCAACCGGTGCGCAGAGAATGGCAGGGCCCATGCGGCCTCCCCCGCTAATACGAGCTGCATGTAAATATAATAACAGAGAAGAAGCGGGTAGGGAAGGCCACAGAAAGGTGATCGCAGCCGGCCTACATCTACACCAGGGCGAAGGAAGAAGAACACAGCCAAATGGGGCTTATGATAGCCGAATTGGCCACCACTACTGGTGACAGATCAGGCCGAACAACATTAACGAGGCTTTCCAAGCATATTACTTTACCTTATATTGCCACACCGCCATGAACAGATCGGATGCATTAAATGCATTCTTAACATGTGCCGACCTCCTGGTCCTACCCCCTCAGGTAGCCGCAGACCTTGGAAGGGCATAACGCTACCAGAGATTAAGGCTGCGATAACACAGATGGCCAAGAAGAAATCCTTGGGCACAGATGGCCTTCCCGCGTACTCCAGCTTTGCAGAGCGCTTAGCCCCTAAATTATTAGCCCTCCATTAAGCAGCCAAAGATGAGGGTTCCCTCTCACTTTCCACTAGGGAAGTACTCATATCGTTATGGGGAATTCATGATTGGATAGCCGCTGGAGCAACATCACTAGCTCTGGGCACTTTCTTTTGCACCGAACAGTAACGGCTAACATCCGTTGATACTGGAAACTAGGGTTAGAGGATCCACCCTACTCTGAAGTATGTCAATACCTGCTCACTACCACTGGCATGTTCAAGGCGGTCACCTGCTTGCATAGACGACAGAGACATGATTACTGACTCCGTTGACGGCCATTAAGTCGCAATGGGAGGAGGACCTGGGTAGTCCTATTGAGGACAAGGACTGGGAGAGCATCCTGGAGCGCATATGCCAGGTATCCAGCAATGACCGCTTTAAACTAATTAACCTTTATATACTCCAGAGATCATATCTCACGCCAGGCAAACTCAGCCGATATTTTGTCAGGAAGAGGTGCACTGTCCCCATTGCGAGGAGCCTCAAGTTGAGTTCTTACACATTACTACTTACTAGAACACTGGGAGAGAATCACTAGAAAGCTAACCTCGAGCATAGAGAGGGAGATCCCCTGCGCCCTGGGACACTGTCTCCTTAGCTGGATCTTTCACACCACTGAAACAAAAATCACAAGTCAATTCCAAGACTTAGCATACATCTTGGTCAAGAGAGAAACAGCTCGGCTATGGAAGAGCCCCGGGGGACCGTGCTATGAGGGCTGGAGGTGGGAGATGCTGAAATGGGATGGCTATGAGAGTGTGATTGAATTGCAAAAGTCAGAAGGGGGCAGGGATCAATGGATGGGGCCACAGCCTGGGAGACACTGATGACGGCACAAGACCAGCAGGATTCAAACTCGTTAGAGGGTGACCCCCCCATCTCCCTAAATAGCTACCCTTACATACCCACAGCCAGGGCCACCACGCACCATAGCAGTGTGGTTACACATGTGTAAGATACCGGGAAAGGCTATTGGAGGAGACATCAGGCACAGTGGGAGGGGAGGAGGATGGGGATACCTGGTTTACTTCAGAAGTTGCTACATGTTCTTTTAGATATAAGAGTGTGCGATAGCATGAATGAAGATATGGGAACTTTATTCCCCTCATCCCAAATATTCAGAAGATACTGATTTACAGACAATATCACTACATTGTCATAACAACGAGGCCAATGCCATTTTTTAAATCCTGATCGACAGCATAATTGCCAACAAAGTCCTTGAATGAGTATCTTATGTATTGCAATACATGATAAAAATGTAATAACATCTGTTTAAGAAAATAACTTTTAGATTTTCAGATACAGATTTACAGAGCATTTACAATGTGTTTGGTCTGCATGGGCAGGCTGCTCTTCTACATTTCTCTTTTTGCATTACTAGTAGCTACAATATTTTCCAAAGAAACATTAGAGTTCTTAAATAGAATTTACATAAGTGTCACCACATACCCAGCATGAAAAAGTAGCAATGGATTAGAGAGCTATTAAACAGGGACCAATGACAGCTTTGGGTAGGGTGCAAAAAAAGTAAGTTGGGTTTTTCGAACGCAGATGCCATCACTTGGTAAATTGGTGATCATGTTACAAAGGGCAGAAAAGGGCAAAAGATGGTTGAGTGATGGGCGTCAACAGAAAGAGTAGAGTTGAATTGGCCTGTCTGCCACTCTGGCATTTTCCTGGTAGGCTGAATTCTAGGGTTTTCAGAGCTGGATGAGCTGACATGACCCGATTAAAATCAATATGTACCAATCCAGTCACCACCTCCTGCATTGTGAGGCTGGATTGAACATTTTTTCCAGGGCTGATTTGGGTTTCCAGCTTGGCCCTGAAAGTAAGTGCAAACATGGACAACAGTTTATTGGGACCCACAGTGGATTGCAAGAACTGAATTTAGCGGGGCACCGGGATCCTTTTATTAGTTCTCTCTTGTACTAAAATAACCATGGTTCAAAACCATCCAGCACTCATCGGTTGTCCGTATACCAAATGTGGACGTGTTTCTTTGAACTAGGAGCCCAGATGTGATTACTCATTTTTCTAGTATGAAACTCAATTTGATCACTAACAGAATGTTTCATTGGGACACTTATTCTGGAATAATAGTAACTGAACATGTAACAAATTGTACAGAGAAAGATCCATTTGCATCTTGGACATGCCGAACATGCCTTGACCAACCAGATACCTTGGAATCTGTTGATGTCTATGTTTTAATTAATATTGTATTGCAAAGCTACAAATTTCCAACACAGTTTTTTCAATGAACGTGTGTATGCTGCAATCCCAAAGCCTATATCTCCGAGGAGCATCACATAGAAACCACTTGCAAATTAGGATTTCAAGGGACCGTTTTGAATGCTTCTTTTTTTCTGGTATTCTCATAAATCGGTAGTGAACATTTGTTTAGCTGCCTTTGATTTTCTTTGGCTGTGAATGACTAAAGGTTTTTTTTTTCAAATCTTCATATCTTCCAATTTAGCTTGCCATGCAGGGCCTACACAGCACCATAACAGACAGTGTTAACTTCAATAGATCATGGGTAGCATCTGCGGGTGTGCAAAATTTGCATAATTTGCATTTGTGTATTTACATGAAATTTTGGGAAAATGATGTCAAATCAGGCAGAATTACGTGAAGTATAAATCTGTCATGTAGTCCTATATTTTAGGGTGAAATGAGTCTTTCAACAAATTACATGATTTATGCCGCCGTAAAATATTGCGGGCCCAAGTAGCAGTGGGTTTAGTTGGTGAACACCTACACCAGTCTGAAACAGAAAATATAAATGTGCATATTACACACATATTTATGCAACTGACAGGTGCTAAGCATAGCGGGAGATCTGCTGCCCCAATGGTCTTGGAGTTGGAACATGCCAGCTCCAAAGCCATATTTAAACATATGTCTGCACAACTAACTTAAATTACACAACAGTTCATAGGTCGAGGTCAATTCAATAGTGAGTCCCTATAAAACTTCTTCAGTCGTCTTCCACAGACCTCCAACCAATGCTCACTCTCCAGCCAAGCGTATTATTTCATATAGTTGTCAGCGCATCATAAAGTACCAATGTATGACTCCTAAATGGGATAAGTAAAAGAATTATTAGAATTTACAGAATGTCCGGTTGTTGCTATGGAGCATGTAAATAAACAGCAGGGCCGGCTTTAGCGCTGGTGGTGCCCGGTTTGACAATATTTTTTGACGCCCCCAACTTCCTCCTCAGAATCCCTCTCTACCACCTGGCAAAAGTGCCCCGCATCTCTCCATATCCCCTCACTCACCTACATTTAATTTGTCTTAAAGTGTTGGTCAAGCCTGGCTTTACTAATCCACTCGGCTATCCACACAGGTCTATTATTTGCAGCAGGATTATTTTCCCTCTACTACTCTACTTTATGGCTTGTCAAAACTGCCATTAGACAAAAGTCTGATCTCTTTTCTCTAGCAGGGACATTAAGCACAAGAGCATATTGACTTTTATTGATTCCTGAAAGGTGGACACACAAGGAACTCTGCAGCAGGTGCTTTAAAATTGAAAGTTATTGCTCAACACAGTGACCGCCTAGGCCGGTCCTGATATAAAGATCGAGCCCAGCTATGAGCAGTATCCTTGAATGGCGTCTGAGTCAAATATACCCCGTGGACTCTGGAATGCAATGGATTAGCCCTCTTCATCCATTGTCTATCTTGCATTGTGACAACACTTTGCCAGATCTCAAGGGTGTAGCCACCATAAAAAGAAGTGCACTTCTTTTCACCAGTGCCAGAGCTGGTACGCTTCCGCTGCTGGGTCACTCCTTTATCGTTATATATTTTGTGTTTTTGCAGTTGTTTTGTATATTTTACATGCTTGCAAAACAAATTTGCTTGTTTACCAAGATGAAACATTTTGTCTCTGCCAATCCCTGTTTAAGCCATGAATCCCTACCACCAGTGTCTTGCAGCTTGGAATTCAATGGTCACATTTGCTCCCTAGACAAAAAACACAGCAATAATCAGTAGTCACATTCAATCTCAAAAGCAAGGATTACAAGAGTCAGTAGTGGCATCTGACCCACAAAATCATTAAGGAATGCTTTGTGTAGTGTGCATCTGGCATTTCATTTTTAGTAGATTAGAAGGCCTTAGTTGCCACACTTAATGGCAATCACGCTCCTCCAGATGGATCCCAAAGCAGACTACCGACCCCCTGGCAAACTTCCAAGAGAGCAGAGTGGATGTGAACCCTGGGTCTGACTGAGAAATGGTTCGCCCACTGACACCATATACAAGACAGACAGTGCTGTTGTGTGCATGTGACTGTGTGGCGAGATATTTTATTTTTCAGAGTTTTCTGCCAATAAAACCTAGATTTAACAAAAGACCCTGGTTATGAAAAGGATAGCAGAATGATATTACAGCAGCACTGATGGTTCCAAGGATCTTTGCAGCAGATATTGGGGAACAAATGCGCTCTTCAGGCTTCACGTGTTTGGAAACAACATTGCAGTGGGAACACGGCAACCTTTTTGCTTTTAATCTATATGCATTGCCCCTCTTTTAAGTCTAGCAATGGCCGCTCAGCACTTTACTCATTTCAATGTCACGATCATCTCATCCAACATATCGATTGTATCTAGCCACCAACAATGGCTCCTCTTCACCACCTCTCTTGCTGTTGGTAATTAAGAGAATTACTCCAGTGACAGATGGAGGTGTGGTATGATAAGCCCAGATTCTGCCTTGGAACGTAGTCAGCAATGATTTTCTCTGGATAAAGTCCATTCAACCCTATCCCATATGACACTGGTTAAAATACTAACTTGCCTGTTGCGTTATGGGAGATACAATGCTGTATTATGATGCTTTACCTAATACCTTTCCAAAATGGCAGTTATTTGCTTTGTAATTGTACCGCATTATCAGTGACAGGCGCTTCGGGATATCCCTCATGAAAATGCACTCCTTTAGGAGAGTCAACGTTTTTTAAAGTACTCAACACTTTCCAAAAGAGCAACATGTGGCTATTTTAAAAACTAATTAAATGTCATTATCATTGTTTTTAAATCCTCCCACCACTTCCAAGAAAGAGATTCACATCCACCAGGTTGTTCACATGCACTTCTCACCCAGACCAGCGCAACTTATGCCTTCCTACCCTCTTGGTAGATGACACGCCTGCATGAGCTTGGTATTCCTGGTGAGTAAAGTCATTAAAAGTTTTGCCCTACAGCTAGGGTAGGGATTAAGTTATGTCCTCTCAAACATATGTTTTGTTGGTCAATCTAAAAATATGGTCTCATACCTTCTGAAATAAGGGTGACACATTGCCTATCCATTTCAAAACTAGGGACGGACGAAATTGCGGTTACACTAGTATAATCCCACTTTGTATCGTGAATTTTTGAATTTTGCAATCCACTTGTTATGCATAATTTCAAACCCACACCATGTTGCATAATAGTACCTTGTTTGCAGCAAAATGTTAGCGTGGAAGCACATGAGCAACCAGAATGCCAGCGGCTGTTTATCCAGGCGCTATATTTTACCGTGAAATGTATTTTTTTACAAGTCTATTCGGATATATATTACATGAATTCCGAGTAATTACAAGAGGGTGAGATGAGTTCACAGATCCCAATGATCACTTTTTTTAATACAAAAAGCCTTCTCATTAATTAAAGAGTAGGTGTACCAGTTTTCCAGTTAAAGATTGATTTGACTGGGGATGGGCCAATTTCCAGCTAGGAGTATACCCATGGTAGGGTAAACACCTCACTGCATGTCATTATGTACACTATCCCCAATCCTGAGTTTTACACCTACAGCTTACTGATTTCAGGTGTGTTAGTTCATAATTATACACTTTTAATGGCCCTACAGATGGCCACCTAGGCTAATCTACAAGTAGCGCTAAGAGCAGAGTTTGATATAATGGCCGCTAGAAGCTAAGAGGGTTATGATCAATTTAACCATCACAGGGTGAAGTGAGCGAACATTATCCTTCTCTAAAGTAAAAGTTGCATAACACATTCTCCCGGCAGAGTTTTAGGACTATTTCTGAAATGCAAAACTTTTCTGATTATCAAAATGTGACCATGAAAGGATAGACAATATCAAAACAAATAAGATTCGGCAAACCAATGGGTCAGGCATGTTTTTAGAGTTCTGACTAATTTTTTGAAAGGTCTGCAGAAATGAAAAACACAAAACAAAAAAATGTTTTATAGAATGCAGATGTATGAGATTAAGATTATGATTTGTGATGCTTCAGAATACTTTTGAGATGTAAAATAGACCCTCGTGCATTGAAATAAAAGAATTCCATAGGAAGTAAGATGGTACACCAAACAGTCAATAGCATGAAGAGAAATACTCCTTTGGGCGTAGGGAATGTCCACACTCTGCATATGTTAAAGAACTGGTAAAAATAGGTATGTACACAGATGTGCTGACAATCCATACTTAACTAGTACAACCTCTTTCATACAGAAATCTGGAAAATGGCCAAAGGTAACTGTACAGACTCCACAGTACATGGAAAGAAATAATCCTTGATTTGAATAGTTTCCAAGATAAAGTGAGATTGTGGTGAACCCCTAGTAAGAGCTCCTCACGCTCCAGTTATCAGCTCCTTCTCTCCTTTTGCATTCTAGAATCCACCACTCTCCATAGGTTCTAATTCCACCCTCTAGGATCATTACTACACCATCTTCCCCCGTACATCATAACAACGTGTGAACATAAACAATACCAAACAAATAATATTTTAAACATGTACTATTTACAAGTTAATGTCAGTATGAAATATATTCACTAACAGGAAATACATTCAATAACCACATCACAACCTACTCAACTTTGCACAAATTTCCCATACTCCATTCTCTTCCATCGTCCAACCTAACTACAGATTTAAATATTTTCACAACCTTCTGCGGTTCACAAAACTTACTTTCCCCCTTCTTCATCATACCATATTTCTTTACCCTCACCCAATCACCTACCTCTATACCAATGTCTTTCCCTTTCCTTCTCGTATCATAGTTCAACTTGTTACGTTCTTGACAACCCATCACTCTCACCCTCATTCTTTCACGATCCACCCACACTTGTTTCTTTTCACGCAACCACCAAGGAGACTCTTTCGTCGCTGGTTCTCTCCCTTTGAGAGCAACAAATGGTGCTACTCCCGTTACGGAATGCAGTGTCACTCTATGTGCCCACATCATCTTATTCAGTTCTTCCCTCCATTCCATTAGCTAAAGACAATTGAATATTTTCCATGACAATTCGATTAATTCTTTCTACCAAACCATTAGCTTGCGGCCTAAATAAGGCAACCTTCTCATGTTTAATTCCCAATCCAGTGAGGAACTCTGTCATTCTCTCAGAGATCAATTGCACCCCATTGTCAGTAACTAAACCTTTGGGTGTACCTTCCTCCAAAAACAGATTCCTAAGGAATTCAATAACATTGTTAGTCGTAATATGTTCCATGCTCTTGACTACAAACCATTTACTGTGGTAATCCACCAAGACTACTAAGAACCGATTTCTTCTTCCAAGTTTATCCAAAGGACCAATAAAATCTAAAGCCAATTTCTCCCATGGTCTCGCAGGGAATTGTACACATCCCATAGGTGGCTGTCTAACATTCCTAGATTTGTCACTATTTGCACACGCTGCACACTTGCTCACAACTCGCTCCACATCCTTGTCCATCCCTGGCCACCAATACGAATGTCTTAACCTTCTCTTTGTCAAACTCCTTCCTAAATGACCCTCGTGAACAATTTTTATTAACCTCATCCTTAGCTTCATAGGTGGAACCACTTTCCCTTGTCTAAATACCTTTTGACCATGCACACTTAGTTCATCTTTTACCTCTAAATATTGTTTCAAATTCTGCAAATCACCTCCTATGTGACCAGAACCACTTATACATTTCTTTAGCTCATCATACTCCTTATCATCAACCATGGCATTCTCCCACTCTTCTTGGTTTAAAGTAAGTTCATCATCTATCAAAATTGTTTCTGCTTCCATCTCACTTAATACTGAAGCTTCCTCAGAATGTTCATCGATCGGCATGCGTGACAAACAATCTGCCACAAGATTCTTCTTACCCCTCACAAATTCCACAACAAAATTGAAGTTGATGACATTAATCAACCACCTCGAAATTCTGGGTGCCATACTTCCTTCCAACCCTCGACCACTCTTGAAAACCTGAAGTAAAGGTTTATGATCCGTACGAAGCACAAAAATCAGACCCCACAAATAGTATCTATAATGGTTAATACCCCAACAACAAGCCAACGCTTGTACGAACATTCTGCCCCTTGCAGCCTGCGGGATGCAAACCCAATGACTCTTCCTTCCTTGTCCACAACTTGTATGAGAACTGCACCCAACCCTACACCACTGGCATCTGTCATTAAGATAGTTTTCTTATTCACATCAAAATGTCCAAGGGTAGGCGCGCAGGCAATAGATTTCTTAATCTTCTCAAAAGCCAATTCACATTCACTTCCCCACTCAAACACTGCTCCTTTCTTTAATAGCAATCTCATGGGTTCTACAACTCCAGTGAAATCATGCACAAATTTGGAACAATATTCTGCCAACCCCAGAAACGATTTAAGTTGATCTTTGTTAGATGGTTTCGGGGCTTCACTAATCGCCCTCACAATACTTTTCTTTGGCTTTATACCATCTGCAGATACTACATGACCCAAATAGTTCACACTACTCTTCCTCAACTGGCATTTTTCCTTCTTCACTGTCAACCCATGATTCTCAATTCTCTCTAACACTTTTTCAATCAATTCATCATGCTCTTCTATAGACCTCCCAACTATTATGATATCGTCTTGGAAGCACAATACATTCTTCATGCCTTCAAAAATATTATGCATAATAGGCTGAAATACGGCAGATGCGGATGCTAGCCCAAATGGCATTCTACAGTAACGATAGGCACCTAAAGGTGTTACAAAAGAAGTCAATGGACGTGAATCTGGATGTAGGTTAACTTGATGGTAAGCTGCCGACATGTCCAGGACCCTAAATACTTTGCCACCACCCATCATACTCAGCATCTCCGTGATGTTTGGCAAAGGCTGCCTATCAACCCAAATGTTCTTATTCAGGTCCCTCAAGTCTATGCATAAATGAATCTTGTTTCCATCCTTGGGTGCTACAACAATCGGTGCTAACCACTCCGACGATTCTATTGGTTTGATTAGTTTATTCCTGCAATAATCTATCAATTTCCTGTTGAAGAGGTTCTCTCATCATATACGGTATTGATCTTACTTTGTGAACAACCGGAACAGCGTTTAAAAAAAAAAAATATTCGGTGTGTGAACTTTTTCAATTTTCCAAGTCTCTCAGTAAAAACTTTTGAAAACTTTTCCATTAATTTCTTTCTCCATTCCTCCTCAGATCCTTGAATTCCCGTATACTCCTCATTGAATCTTCCACAACTATGACTGGTTCAGTTGCATTGGGATTGAGAACAATATTTAGATCTTTCTGATGTCTCCATCCTAATAAATTCGATCCTTCATGAGTCACATATACCTTCCCATGTACACGTTCCCTTTGAAGATAATGTCCATCCATCTCATTCCCACAATGTCGATTCTTTTACCACCATACCCCACTGCTTTCACATCCGCAGTCTGCAAATCTTCAAATTTTTCCCTTAGTATTCCTTCATAAACATCTTTAGATATTAAAGTATACAAACTCCCAGAATCAACTAGCATCCTTACAATCTTAGTCTTAAGTGTTACATCACAATGAGGTTTCTTTAATTCACATTGGCTTTCACGCTTCAGATTCACAGTCTTCTGATTCAACATCACGGAAGTTGTTCTCTGACACACTATTGATATTCTTCATGTTCCCCTTGTATGTTATCTATAGATTTAACACTTTTATTCCATACTTTTCCTTTTGCCCTACACACTTTGGCCAAATGACCACGTCTTCCGCACGTTCTGCATGTCAGAGTACGTGCAGAACATACAGGACTTGAAGCAATGTGTCCCGGACACCCACACCTATAGCATAATATATTAAAATTCTTCTTCTCTCCCATGTTACTAGTAGTACCTTTCTCATGTTTCACTGTTTTAAGTTGTTCCACTTCTATTGCGCTCTCTTTAGCTGATTCTCTCATATGTTTTAGATTCAATTTCTTTCATCCAGGCCTCAGTATGCTCCATGCTCCTTGCTATTTGTATTGACTCCTCTAACGAAGGGTCAATAGATAGCAGCCTCTCTTTCACCTTTTTGTTATTAGTGCATCGCACTATTTGGTCACGAATGAGAGAATCAGTTAAATCCTGAAAGTTACATGTTACTGCTAACCCTCTTAGTGCAGCTACATAAGTCATCACATCCTCATCTAAACCTTGAACACGCGAAAAAAACTTATGACGTTCAAATACAACACAAATTTTTGGCGTAAAGTGTTTTTCCAACATTAGTAAAGACATATCATAAAGATTTATAGGTTGTCCTTCACCAATACCCAAAGATACTTCTGGCAAGTCGTCATATATCCTCCTGCCTTCAGTTCCTAAATGATGAAGTAATATCGCCTGTTTTCTAAGAGGACTATATTTGTCTCCTCCAATTGCTAACAAGTAAGTGGTAAAAATGTTTTTCCACCTCTTCCACGGAATGGATGGTTCACCTGGTACTGGTAAGAAACACGGTGGAGCAGAAATACTTTGTTCAGCCATACTTGCGAATAAAATTAAAAAAAATAACAAACTACCAAAATTTACTAAAATAACAATCTAAAATAATTAAGTAAAATAACAATCTAAAAGAATTAACCGCTATTATTTTAGTAGAAATGTTTTTTTTTTGTTTTTTTTTTTTAGTCCTTTTTCTGCAGTCCTTTTCTTTAATCCTTCTCTGTAGTCTTTTCTCCCTTTTATTTAAATCAGATTCTTTAGTCCTTCCTTTGTTTTTATGTCGTGTCTAACTTTCGGAGAAGAAGAGTTACTGGAAGGCACCTACACTAGGTAAGCATGTAAAACGTGTCTTCCGTTTTCCAATGTGAAGTATTAGCCTCGTAAGCGTGTAAGACGTGTCTTCCGTTTTTCAATGTAGAGTATTTGGCTATTGTGCACAATCTGCACACTAAGGAAGATAAAGTTCATTCAAAGCGCCGCGTTCACCGCGTGCGCCGCATATTGATTTTGATTGAATTGTGCTGCCTGATCTCTGTCCTTTGATGTGCTACGCGTGCCGCAGTTTGTTTATGAATCGTGTGCGAGAGACAGCTCGCGCTGTAGCCACATCGTTTCCAACCGTCTCCGTTTTCAACCGGCAGCCAAATTAGCCGTAACAACAATACAAAGTTTAAAATACTGTCTTTTCCCTTTTCAAAACAATCGGAGTTAGTATAGCGGCGATAACAAGGAGAGAATCCCTCTGATATAATTAAAAAAAAAAAATGGAAACAGGAAGACTAATCAGAGGATCTCCAACAGTTGGAAGCCTACATTTAAAGTTCTTTTCTTGATAAACAAGTAATGGAAACTCACTATTATGTACGCTTCTCATATAATCTTCTCTTCATTTCCTTGGATATGCTGTACGAATTTCCTTCTACATAAACCTTCTTTCTTCTAGATGGCTGATCCAGGGGTTGGGGGTTATCAATTCTTCTCACTCTCTGCCCCCTGCACAGAGTCCCTCGTCGCCAAAATATGTACAGACTCCACAGTACATGGAAAGAAATAATCCTTTATTTGAATAGTTTCCAAGATAAAGTGATATTGTGATGAACCCCCAGTAAGAGCTCCTCACCCTCCAGTTTCCAGCTCCTTCTCTCCTTTTCCATTCTAGAATCCACCACTCTCCATAGGTTCTAATTCCACCCTCTAGGATCATTACTACAGTAACCTTAGCGGTGCATGCGTGCATCTGTATGGAGTCCTGTTATTGCACATTCACTGCTCATATATCCTTATCTCTCTTCTCACACTGCACTAAACATCGATCTTTAATATATTGCTTTTTAATTATGAAAGGTGTTCTTTTTACCACAATGACACAAAGACAGGTGGCCATGGTGCTCCCTCTGTGGT
Organism: Pleurodeles waltl; assembly: GCF_031143425.1. Lineage (NCBI taxonomy): Eukaryota > Metazoa > Chordata > Amphibia > Caudata > Salamandridae > Pleurodeles > Pleurodeles waltl. The sequence continues at coordinate 652,798,500 of NC_090451.1, forward strand.
CAGGGTCCTTTGTATTTCATACCTTTGTTAGGGCTTCACATGAACAACTGTATGGCATTGTGAGATGAAATTATAAGAGGATAGGTTAAGTCATGTGCTTTTCTTTTATGAGATTAAAATAGGGAATTTGGGAACTACTGGTTTCTGCTGCGGGTTTGTTTTTTCATGTCTATCGCCGTGATCTAGGCAAGGCCCGGTTTTTAGATCTGGGCGTGAGACATTAGCAAGATTTTGTAAATAATGAACCATGTACATAAAGAGGAGCTTTATATCAGCCCACCTTAGCTATTGCTTTCTGGAAGTCAGTCACGTAACATTAGCCCCCGCAGCCCCTGCTGTGCGGGGGGTGGGGGTATAAGCAGTAGTCACTCACAGTGCACTGGTCGGCACTGTGTACAGACACAGGACCCTGGCCTGAGAGCTCCTGACTGGGTCGGGGGGTTTGGGTGCCCCCTCCATTTACTTTTCAGCCTCCCCTCCCCCTAGTTTCGTTATGCCACAGCTGGAAGTGTCAGTCTCATTTTAGAGTAGCTTGAGGCCAGCATACTCAAAGTAAAGCTGGGCTTAGTTTAATAAAATAAAATAAATACACGTGCATGCATGGGTCCAAATGTCTTCTTAGGAGCTTGCCGCCAGCACCTTCGAATGCCGGTTCTGGGTAACTAACTATCCAGACTGCCTAGCTGTGAATCCATCCAAAACCTCATTCTCCCACCACTCTACACTTCCTGTCTCTTTATCTCACAAGTGCAGGTTTATTTTCATCCTTACATTCTCCCTTTGTTGTTGTTTTCTTATATTTCCGGCAAACCTCCTTTGTTTCTTTTCTGGGTCAAAATCTGATGAAGAAAAATGAATCCTAGTCCAAAAAGGAGTTGTTGGAAATGGGGTCTCTAGTTGGCAGTCGGTTTGCACCCTGTCCAAGTACGGACCCTCACTCTAGTCAGAATAAGGGAGATTTCCACTCAGCTAACCCCTGTTCACCCCCTTGGTAGCTTGGCACGAGCAGTCAGGCTTATCTCTGAAGCAATGTGTAAAGCATTTGCACGTAACACAGTAATAAGTGAAAACACTACAAACGGACACCACACCAGTTTTAGAAAAATAGCCAATATTTATCTATATAAAACAAGACCAAATATGATAAAAATCCAACATACAGTAACAAAAATATGAATTACTCAAAAATACAGTTCCTCTAAGTCGATAGCTCCTCCTGGGGCTATCACGGCGTAGTGATCGGCAAAACCAACAGTTCAGGCCGGCCACAGCGTTGCGGGCCAGCTACGGTGTCGGGAAGACCCTCAAACAGTACCTTGGATTTTCAGGGCATCGTGATCCTCACGGTGAGCTCCGGAGAATGGCGTCGCTGACGCCGCGGTGTCGGTTCCAGGGTCGGTGCAGGAGTCGTCGGGCCCTTGAGGTCACACGCATTGCAGATCGAACTCCAGGCTGATGAAGTCAGGTGCGCCGGCGTGGATGGCGTCGGGGCTGCGGTGCGAAGCGGGATGATGCGACGTGCAGTGCCCACAGGCCACGGTGCAGGCAGCGGCTCGGTGACGGCATCCAGTGGCATTGGTGAGACCAGGGCTGCAGTGAAGCGGGACGGTGCGACGTGCAGTGTCCACAGGTCATGGTGCAGGCAGCGGCGTTGTCGTTGCTGAAGCGCTGTTGTCGGTAGGCCCAGGCCAGCGGTGCAGGACGGGACGGTGCTTCATGACCCTCACGAGCGGTGTCCACAGGCCACGGTGCAGGCAGGATGCCTGGTGACGACACAGGAGTCGATGATGCTGGCGTCGGTGGACCGGGGCTGCGGTCTGGGATGGGACGGTGCTTGGTGTACCCCACGAGCAGTGTCCACAGGCCACGGTGCAGGCAGTGGCGCCGGTGTCAGCAGGATCGTCGTTGTCGGGGATGCCTAGGCTGCGGTGTGAGCAGGCAATGCCGGAGTGCGGGGCACACAGGTCGCGGTGCGAGCAGCGGCTCGGTGAAGTCGTCCGACGATGCCGTTGGTGAGACCAGGGTCGCGGGGCAATGCGACTCCGTGCGGCGTCGGCAGGTCACAGTGCAGGCCAGTGGCGTTGTTGACGGCATCGTGGTGGTTTCTTCTCTTGTACAGCACAAAACACACAGTTCTCAGTGCTGCAGGTCGAGGGAACTGAAGTCTTTGGTGTCCCTGAGACTTCCCACAGGAGGCAAGCTCTTCTCCAAGCCCTTGGAGAATTTTCTCAAGCAGGACACAGCAAAGTTCACCCTTTGCACTTTTTTTAGGCAGCAACTGCAGGCCAGTCCAGCAAAGCAACACAGCACAGGGACAGTACTCCTCCTTCAGCTCTTCTCCTGGGCAGAGGTTCCTCTTGATTCCAGATAGATTATAAACGTCTGGGGGTTTGTGTCTTCTTCTTATACCCAGTTCTGCCTTTGGAGTTGGCAAACTTCAAAGCAAAGACTCAAGTGTCTGCAAGATCCTTCCTTGTCCAGTCCAGGCCCCAGGCGCACACCAGGGGGTCGGAAACTGCATTGTGTGAGGGCAGGCACAGTCCTTTCAGGTGTGAACGACCACTCCTCCCTCCTCTCTAGCTCAGATGGCTCATCAGGATATGCAGGCTACACCCCCACACCCTTTTGTGTCACTGTCTAGAGAGATGCAAAACAGCCCAACTGTCAAACTGACCCAGACAGACAATTCACAAAGAGGCAGAGTCACAGAATGGTATAAGCAAGAAAATGCCTACTTTCTAAAAGTGGCATTTTCAAACAGACAATTTAAAAACCAACTTCACTAAAATATGTATTTTTAAATTGTGAGTTCAGAGACCCTAAACTCCACCTTTTTATCTGCTCTGAAAGGGAATATGCGCTTTAAGGATATTTAAAGGCAGCCCCCATGTTAACCTATGAGAGAGATAGGCCTTACACAGTGAAAAACGAATTTGGCAGTATTTCACTGTTAGGACATATAAAACGCACTAGTATATGTCCTACCTTAAACATACACTGCACCCTGCCCGTGGGGCTACCTAGGGCCTACCTGAGGGGTGCCTTACATGTAGTAAAAGGGAAATGGGTACACTTGCCAAGTCGAATTGGCAGTTTAAAACTGCACACACAGACACTGCAGTGGCAGGTCTGAGCCATGTTTACAGGGCTGCTACTGTGGGTGGCTTAACCAGTGCTGCAGGCCCACTAGTAGCATTTGATTTACAGGCCCTGGGCACCTCTGGTGCACTTTTCCAGGGACTTACCAGTAAATCAAATATGCCAATTATGGATAAACCAATCCCCAGTACAATTTAGATGGGGAGCACTTGCACTTCAGCACTGATGAGCAGTGGTAAAGTGCGCAGAGACAATGAACCAGCAAAAAAACAGAGTCCAAAACCAGGAGGTCAGAAGGCAAAAAGACAGGGGAGACACGCCAAAAAGCTGCCAGGTCTAACAGGAGTGTTGGTGCCCACCACCTGCAATCACCGGCACAAATTAAGCACTGCAATTGGGAAATGTGTCCACCTTCTAGTATGCTCTTTTAGTAAATCCTGGCAGGGTGTGGCAGAGACACTAACCCAAGCGTGGATTTTACAAAGCTCTTTTATCAGGGGGACTTTGGAAGAGATTCCCTCTTGCACTCTGGCCTCGGTTGCTTTGGCATCAAGCAGCTGAACGGAGATGAGAGGTACCATAAACCGGCAGCTTAGGCCATGTGTCGGCCTGAATTCCGCAGAAGATGAGGGTCACACGGCGGTCCTATATGCGGCGCCAGCAGCCGGCCAGGCCTAGTCCCATCTGTGGGCGCCCGCGTGGCCGAAGAGAGCGAAACCGAATCCGAGGGCGTGGAGGAAGTGACGGGGCTGGAATCCGAGAGATCCGATGAACGGACTTGTGACAAAGTATGTTTAGCCGTGATGCGGCAGAAAGAAATGGCCATTTGCGCCCTGTGACTTTTATTTTAAGATGGAGAAGGAATTCTGATGGTGCGCGGGAGTAATCCACGTGGCCTCAACTGATGCAACCAGCTGAAATCTCAGTGGTATTTTTACCATATGTATTTGAAGCTATTAGAAGGTCTCCCAGTGACGAGGCAAAAATGAAGAACAGAGCTGAAGAGCACAGTCACACAGGGTTGTAACTACTGCACACGCAGACCCTGCCCAACAAAGCAGATAGTTAACATGAGGTCCCCATGAAGATTACAGTCAGCCACACCCAAATCCCACAATATACCCATGGACCTGCACTTACTCCCAACCAGGTAATCACCTAAGTTAATGTTCATTTCTACTGCAATGACCATTGGCACCAGCGCAACACTCAGATATGAGATGACAATAAAAATGCCCATCCCAGCTGATGGCTTCTCTTTTCTGTCCCTCCAACCACGCCAGCTCAGGACCACAACTACATATAAATGTCAGGATGGACAACTCCCTGCAGTAACCAACTAAGCAAACTATATTGTATGAAATACAATAAAGGGACTTAAAGAGATATTGAGAGCTACCAGCATACTGAACACCATAAAACTGAGAGCCTGTCTCTCACACTTCATCATCTAGCAAACTGCTATGTCCTCCGTCCCTTAACACGATAACTGCACCTTAGTGGTCATCACACACAACATGGAAACACTTCCTACATAGGATCAAAACAAAGACAACATCCTTCCAACCGCACATCCCACGCGGAGTAGGGGTAGTATGCGCTAAATAAATGCTGCAATACAGTACAATCAACCGACACACACATTCCAACATCCAACCAGACTTCCAGACTACAGTCAGCAAAAGAAATGATTCAATGAGAATGCTGAAACATGCCAAGGGTCCATCCATCAAAAGCAGGTTTAAGGCAACATCTCATGCAAACATACCCTCAAGTTGCCCATTGGACTATAAGGCCAGACCAATTGCAAATGTGTGCTAAACAAATGCAGTGATATAACATGACCAGACGTACCATAACGTAAGTTTACATAACATACATAACCGAACATAACAGCTTTCAATGGAGGCCACGGATATTTACTATTGTCATTGGCTAAGCTACTTGAAAGACATCTTTGCATTTTGACAATATCTCTTTCTTCCATGTCTTCTTAAAATAATACATAACCCAACAGGAACAGGCTCGTTTGCTTTCCCAGGCATGCACTGCACCTTTGTGTGTTGCTCTGTAGTATCTTCCGGACTTTACGATGTCTCATTGACCTGGATCCTGTTTTGCCATGGTAGTCCACCCTCAAGTTGGTTGGTACCTACATAGATGATGGTGTCTATCTTATACTCTCTGCTGCACTCCTTGCTTGTGTGCAGCAACGTTAGGGACAATGTGCCTCCACCAGGTCATA